>NC_138380.1:2970734-2996111 GCF_054177405.1 Leptonychotes weddellii | reverse complement strand
TATTTAGAACCATGTCCTGGGTTAACACGGTGTTTTCTCTCCTCCCAATTAGATATTTATCTTCGAAAACAATATCTACTACTGCGCGCACGTCGGGAAGCAGGCCATCCGTGTGGTCTCGACTGGGAAGGAGGGCGTGATCTACAACGGCCTCAGCGACTGGCTGTATGAAGGTGAGCCGCACGGTGGGCTGGACAGCTCTGTGGGCCCTGCTGCCGCGAGACTGGCTGTCGCCTTTGACCTCCACTGTAAGTTTACCTCCCATTTCTTGAGGTTCTGCCAGGTTACAAAGACGCTGTTGGGGCGTCAGGGAGCATCAGGCCGTCAGTGGGAGCCCTCACCTGGTGGTCAGGTGCGCAGAGCTTTCCAGAACCCAAACTCCCGGCGGAAGGGGCAGGAGGCGCTGTTCTGGGAGGTCCGCGAACACCGAGGTTTCCCGAGCCCCTCCCCAAGAGGTAGGGTGTCTTGTTTTGCCTGGGGGTGGAGGGAGAGCTGGAGAAGAAATAACGGGCAGAGCTTTCCGAAGAAGCTGGTCCGGGTGATTTGCTGTTTCGAGGACATGCGCCCTGGTGCACGTTTTCTCCTGCTGGCTTTCCTCTGTGCCAGAGTTCTCCGCTGGAATGCATTATTAAATAACTAAAAATGTGAGCGGGAGGCTCTCTTCTTGAACATTTATAATCTGTCTCCACGCGGATGAGACTTCTGTCTTAACAGCAACGATCATGTATTGATCGCTATCGCGTTCTGGTCACTGTTCTGAGCACTTTCTTATCTGTAGCCTCATCTAACTGTCCGTCTGAGGCAGCTCTAAAGGGCACTGTAGACCGGGGGCTTAAACAACAAGCATTTACTCCTCACAGTTCTGGGGGCTGCAAGTCCAAGATCAGGGCGCCGGCCGATCCGGTGTCTGTCGAGGACCCACCTCATAGACAGTGTCTTCACTGCGCCCGCACACGGCAGAGAGGGGGAGAGAGAGAGCTGGTCTCCTCATCCCCTTATCAGGGCACTGATCCCACCATGGGGGCTCCCCCCTCATGATCTCATCCCCTCCCAAAGACCCCACCTCCTAACACCATCCTACTGGGGACTCAGGCTTCAACGTGAATTCTCGGGGACGCATTCAGCCCATAGTCCCCTCACAACAACATGGTGGCAGGAGTATCATTGACATTTCCCACATGAGGCAAGAGAAACTTAAGTGATCTGCCAAAGTTCACACAAAGCTAAGGAACATGTCCTGGGGAGTATCATTGTTCAAGTCCAGGAAAATTCCTTTCTACAAATCCAGGTGTGGATCAGGATGCTTCTGCATCAGCATTGGGCCAATAGACAGATGATGTCTTCTGCACCTACCTGCCTGAGACCACGTGGCCGTGGGGACAGTTCACCATGCTAGGCCAAGGGGAGGTCAAGGAATTATCAAGCCCAGAAAACATCGTTTTTCCTCAGTGCTGTGCATTCCTCAAGCCAGGACTCTGCACTGTGGGGCTTTATGCACCAACGGGCCTACAGCAGAGAGATCCGTAAGCTTATTATCAGTTACCATCATCATTTCACTGAGGTCTCCAAAGCATAAAAATCTATGACTTGATTTCTTGTATAAGTTGTATACAACGAAATGCACAATCATCAGGACACAGTTTGGTATGAGTTTGACAGATGTCTGTACCGTGCACCCCAATCAAGACATCGAGTATCCCATCATCCCAGAAAGTTGTCCTGAGCCCCTTCCTGTTCCATCCCCGCCCCCGAGTCTCCCTTCCTGATACCACGGCCAACCTGATTTCTGTAGGGCCTGTTTTCCAGCAGACATGCCAGAATGGGGGTGCCCATCAGGGCTGTCCTCTCCAAGGAGGTCACCCCTCCGAGGGGTTTATTCTAACGTGGGACTGGCAAGGCTCAGAGCACTTAGGATTCCAGATTTTGAGTTGCTTTCTGGGCCCCAGGAGAATCAACCTGAAGATTTTTTTGCTATATTGTCCTTGGCCCCACCTGAGGGTGTCACTGGAATGAAAAGGAAACTGGCCAGTGTCCACTCTGGTCATGTGCACAGCCAGGCCCATGAGCGGCTGGCCCCAAGTCCCAGAGAGGTCAGTGCAGTAGCAACCCGAAGGCCCCCCCAAAAAAGGAAAGATCCTGGGGTCCTGGCAGTTAAAGCCTAGACAGCTCTAGGACTAATCTCCTTAAAAAAAAAATCCATAACCAGAAGATTTAAAATATCTTTTTTAATATCTTCCTAATAAAATAAAAAACTCATCGCTTGGCAATTCAAGTTAAGCTTTTGCTTTAGCAAATCCATTGAAAGGAAATTTTTCTTCAAGGCATTTACACGAAATTGTGTTGGTGTGATAACAGAGCCCCAAGTATTTTAAATCAATCACAGCTGATGCGGCAGCTTCATCCACTTAGTGGTGTTTCCTGGAAGGTTATAGACGCTGATGCTTAGATTTCTCAAGTTGGGGGACTGCGAGCCCCAGGAATCTTGGTTCCTGTGTGAATAATGGGTGAACTTTGGAGATTGTCTTTTTCTAATCTGTGACTTAACTGTTTCACTTCCAGACACCACTTCTAAAAAAAAAAAAAATTGAAAAAATATCGGGGTGGGGAACACCCTAGAAGTGTTTGCAGAGGGCCTGACATGCTTGGAATTGTGAGCTCCGAGAAGATACGAGACTGGGTCAGTGGGGAGAGACTCTGCCGTTCGTGGACTCAGAATATCGAATGCAACATCGATTTGCTTTGTTTCCCGAAAGGGGTCTTAACGCATTGGACCTTTCAGAATGCTGACATCAGGCTGAGGGCGAGACGAGGTGGGAAACATGGGGGCTGCTGGGAGCCTGAGCTCCTTGAGCAGAGGTGTGCACCCACCCTGTGGGAAAATCTGTCCAGTTAACCGAAGTGACCCACCCGTTGGCTGGAAACAGCTCTGCGTACCTCTCCCGATTTGCTGAGTCCTCAGCTCATGGTGGCCACCGACTGATTTTGATAAGCAAAATGCAATCTTTGTTTTATTATTCTGGGCACATGTCATGCAGTGACACAGAATTTTGACTTTAGTATAAGATTTAAAACTCCTTCATACTGTCCTACAACTGTGTTAAGGTATACTGAGGTTGGCTACCCAGAAGTGAAAATGAAGATATTCCTGGGGTTTTTTGAGAACTCCAATCCTGGGCCCTGTTAAGAATTCACACTCTGATGCAGGTTTATATTATTGTTTGTCGTGTTTCCATCTCCGGCATCACCAGCATGCACACGGGGAATGTTGGTTCAGCACAGGATTGGTGGCGTGTGGTTTTCTAACGAGACTTGAAGTCGTCCAGTGTGTCAGCCCAGCTGTGACACATCCACACTTCTGCTATCTCAGCAGTCATCTGCGTGCTCCAAGAAAAATACCGTTATTCACGGACGTGCCCTTGTCATGAAATGGCTTGTACCCCAGGGAAAGTGGGAGGTGTTGGGGTCACTTGAGAACCAGGTCTTCCCCCACATAGAGAAGCCCTTATTCCCTCAACTCCTCTGAGACGCTGGTGGGTGCGAGAGGGCGGTGAACTTGGGGCACAGCCTGGGATCATTGGGCTGGGATGATGGACAGAGCTGAGAAAGTGGCCTGAAGGGTATTTATTTAATTTGTGGTTTGGTGTGGTTGTAATCCCAGGGTTGAATTTTAACCTGAACTAGTCCAGAGCTTAAAGGTACTTGGAAGATGTGGCCAGATCCGAGGACCCTGCATGGCCAGGCAGCCTTGCCCCGTGGAAGTCAGCAGGAATAATGCTTAGTAAAGCCCTCAGCTAGCTTCCCTTGTGTGCATTGCTCTAGCTTGGTTTTAGGATCCATCCAGTCAGGCGATGCCTGAGCTACAGTGCCCAGATTTCGGGAAAAGTCCATGAAAGTCCATGCAGACCGCGACGCCTTCTGCTGTGCCCATGCCTGGTGCCCACTTCCGTTTCCTGTAGCCCCGGTGCTCCCACCTGCTCCCCAGGGTCACAGCCCTCATGGCACTCGGCCCTCTGTCCACGTACCCGGGACCCCCAGATCCCTGTCTGCCGTGCCCTGGGCTGACTGTGCCCCGCCGACGGCTGGTGTGGAGCAGGTGCGGAAGTGGCCAGGCTGGCCAGCGAGGCCCCTTTCCCACAGCTGCTGTGGACAGAGATATGTTAGCACATCCCGAGTTGGAGCCCAGAATGCTCTAGAAACACCGTTCTCACTGTGGTCAGGCCTGCTGCGAAATCAGGTAGGGTTTTGCTAGGCTGGCTCGTTCTGTGCTGCCCACTTACGTTGAAGCCTGGTCATGCGGTCCTTACGTGCCCGGTTCAACCTTGCGTCCAGAGGCTGCAAGGCCAGGACAAGTCTCAGGCCTATTTTGCAGTTCTTGACGCCGTTTCCTAGAACATCTTGTCCGGGGTCAGCATGATGACCTGGCAGCTTATTATCCCAGTGAGGTGCTCTGAGCGACCTCAACAGAGGGTCCGGCGGGGCCCCAGGTGGATAAATCAGTTACCTCATGATTCTTGGTTTTGCTGTGATTCCATGCCTCACAGTTCTGATTATTCAAAGGACGTTGATGGGGAAAGGCTTCCGTGGGAAGAGATGTCATCATGGGCGAAGGCATTTGTGGAGATCCGTGGGATGGCTTAGTGTGCACTTTCTATAGGGAGGGCTCTTTCCTGTTCGTCCCCATCACACCAGACTTTCTCCATTGCATGAGATCGAAACAAAGCTCTCAAGTCATATTTACCGTGGAACACGCATATTGACGTCAGTTCAAAATCATGGTTTATTAAGTACTTGGACGCTGTGTCTGCTTTACTGAACGTTGATGTTCGGTGTGTCCGGCGCCCACTCGGCACAGGTCGCAAGCAGACCAAGCCACCTGGGACCTTGGTTTTAGGGTCATGGTGACAGTCTGTCTTGTGGGGCACAGCCCCAGCCTTGGACTGTGTGAGGGAGCTGGGGGATGTATCGTACATCATTGTACCGGTGAGAAGGTGCGTCCGGCACCTCTGAAGCTATTTTTTAAACTTCCTGACATACATTTAGATAATGATATTTTGCACATCGTGTGGAGACACCGTGGCGTGTAGACTCTTGATGGGCTTCTTTCATATTAACCATCTCTGAAGTACCTGGTTAGGGCATTTCAGTTGCTCGAAAACTGCCCTGGTGGTGGGTTGAAGTGAATTTATGTATCCATTGTACATCATTCCGACTGGACTGATGGTTTTAAAATAAGTTATGTGGCCAGTGGTTCGATGGACTTGGAATTGTGTGCAAGTCTTATATGTTATTATTCAAACCACGGATTCCTAGTTCTTTGGACTTAGTGTTGGTTACTTCTCTGATTGACAGGATGGGAAGTCTTCGGCCAGTCCAAGAAATCTTCACCCGTGCAGGGCCAGAAGCTTGTGACTGGCTTGACGGAGCTGTCCCATGAGGGTGGCGTAGCTGTGGTTGAACATGAGCTTCACCACTTAGAAGCGCCGTGAACTTGGATGGGTGTTTCACTCTTTGTGTCTCTGTTTACTTGTCTGCAAAGCAAGGGTAACAGCAGTCCACGCTCCCTAAGGTCATAAAGGAAATTAAATAAGCTAATGCAGGTCTTAGCATAGCTCCTGGCATGGGGGAGCACCGCTCTTAAACCTACTGTCACTTTACCTTGTAATTTCCCCAGCCTGGAAACCTAGCAGACGTCAACTCCACTTTCTCATCTAGCATTGTCAGGAGTCAGGAGCATGGATGTGTAGTTAATTCTTCCCTGGCATCAGTTTGAAAAACTATTAAACTCTATCCACTCATAAATTATTGTTTGTGATATCTTTATGGAGGAAGTGCTTTGAGTTCCAGATCAACCTGGAAGGGATACGTGTGCAGATACGAACATCTCTTCGGCAACCTTCCCTCTGCTTTGAGGTTCCGAGGACCCTGCATGGCCAGGCAGCCTTGCCCCGTGGATTGCCATCCCTCACTCCGTACTGACACCTGCCACAAAGATAGCTGTTTTCTTTTTGAGCGCCAAAGTCTTGTGACTCGGTTAAAAAAAAAAATCACGTTTCATGAGTGCTTGTAGAAATTAAATACTTCAAAAAATTATATTCCACTTCATCTGTGACTTTGAGGGAGGATATGACATGGAAATTATGATGAAAATACCTAAAATGTAATCAGCATCTGGAAAAGCCACAGACCTATGAGGCACCATGGGGCAGAGCATTGGCTAAACCCAACGGCAGTCATTCTGAGCCATAAGCCGAATGCTCTCAGTATTTAATGTATAAAATGAGCATTTTTCCTGCCCAGCTCCATAAAGTATTAATGATTCTGACTTGGATAGCATCTAGATGTTACCTGTAGAGAGACACAGAGAAAAGCTACAACTGCTCCCCACTCATTCAGCCCAGACATCGATACGATGAGGTTCGGTCCGTCTATGCCATCCTCATCCACGGAGGGATGCCTTCAGGTTTCCAGACTCTGGACAGTGGTCCATGGCAAGGGATGAAGGTGTCAGGCATCCGGGGAGACTAAGATGGCCAGTCTAGATGTGACTGGCTGTCAAGGGCCTGTGGGCCCACTGGGCTGGTCCAAGTGCATCTGAGCCCACCGTGGCCTCCTGTGCCCCTCAGATCCCGTTGGACCATCCTGCCAGCTTGTCTCCCACACATGCCATTCTTATCTGTCCTTGTGGTGCTGCCTCAGCTCCAAACTTAGACCCAGGCGTTCTAGAAACTGCCCTGAGGATGTCAACATCCCACAGAAGTCAGCTGGTCTCCCTCCTTTCACTGTCAGGATTTCCACGCCCACGAATGTCCCTCAGCAACAACCTGGTTGTTGAAAAGCAACAGTAACTGCGAACCTCAGTTCAGTTACGTTTCACCGTTTATCCCCGAAGAGGAAGGAGGTGGGCATGCCTCCGGGGATGCTGGCGACCCTCTGACCAGGAGCGGAAGGCTGTGGGATTACAGCCACCCAGGCCCAGACCACCCCTTCGTTAATGCAAGTCGGGGTTACCCGCCGAAGGGGTAGGACCAGGAACGTCTGCCTGTCACTCAGTCATTCTTGCATGCCTTGCTGCACGAGGAAACGCATCGAATCCTCTGTACGGAGCCCTAGGAAGAAAGCCCTACCCTAGCCTGTATCACAGCCATGGAAACTTCGCCATACCCACGTTCAGTGACTCCTCCGTGGCCACGCTGCCAGTAAGGGGTTCCAAACCCAGACCCCTGGCCCCCTGCCTCTCGTGGCACTTTCTACACTTCGTGTTTTGCACGTGCACATCGGCTGGAATGGCTGCTCGGGTTCTGAGCAGACCGTCACCTTGGTGTAGCTGCTCTTGGCAGCAGCCCCTAATGCAGTTGGCTCCCTGCAAGGCGTTTCTCGAGCACAGACTTCCAGCCCCAGAGGCCTGAGTTTGAGTCCCCGCTCTGCCCCTCAGCCACCGGACACCTTGAGTAAGACACGGATCTTTGTCCCTCATCTGAACACTAAGAGCTCAGATACCTTCCCGTGAATGCCTGTTGAAGGAGCATATGCATGAAAGCACGGGCTTGTGTGGTCGCACCTCGTGTTACCGCACATGAGCGCACGCGAAGGGAAACGTCCCATGAAGCTAAACCCCCTGCCGCCTGCCTGCCTACTGCCCGTGGCTGTTGATGTCTCAGACGCCCGTGCGCCCAGATTAGACCGTGTCTACCACGGAAAGAGCAGAAGGTCGGACAAGCACACCTCAAAGCACGGCGTCTCCAGAGCCCACAGCAGAGCCCAGGATTCGCATTCGGGATTTCTCCCGAGAGACAAGGACTTCCTCACCCATAACCTCCCTCTTCTGGTCCCCTTGTTCCCTGTACAGAGGTTTGCTACCCTCCTCATCACCATGGTGACCAGCTGTCCAACACAGGGTCCTTCCTACATCTGTATCCCGGAGCACACAAGCCAGGAGTTGCAATCTAAACTACACAGTGGTGGGGCGCCTGGGTGGCTCAGTCGTTAAGCGTCTGCCTTCGGCTCAGGTCATGATCCCGGGGTCCTGGGATCGAGTCCCACATCGGGCTCCCTGCTCTGTGGGAAGCCTGCTTCTCTCTCTCCCACTCCCCCTGCTTGTGTTCCCTCTCTCGCTGTGTCTCTCTCTGTCAAATAAATAAATAAAATCTTTAAAAAAATAAAAATAAACTACACAGTGGACAGTTCGGTGCTGGGGCTGGGGAGTTATCCGAGTCGATCTTGGGGTATTCTGATTTTCTGGCCGGAGTCAAGGTGAGGCAGCAGTATGTGCTGAAGAAGAACCAGTACTCTGCTTCTGGAATCTCTGGATGGAGGCCTGTGGCATCTGGGATAGCAGCCAGGGACCCTGCAAGGTGAACACAGCTTCAGTGTGAGGAAACAAGAAAAATCTGATCCAGAGTCTGCCCTGCAGTCAGTGCTAAGGCAGAGCTCACAACTTATGCTTGGCAGCCCAGCATTCCCCCCCACAAACTCAAGTCCCACCAGATGAGGCAGGAAGGAGCCAGGATAGGCTAGGTCTCTGTGAATAACAGAACACAAAAACAAAGCAAACCAAACACCACCTCCGTAACTCAAACCAATACAGAGACTCTCTCACCATGATCACACGTGCCCCCTAGATCAGGGTGTAAGTGGGGTGGGGGCCCTGCTCCCCATGGTCACCACAGTCCCATGCTGCTGGGGCTGCCCTCCTCCCAGGCCTGGAAATGACACCCTGGGCACTTCTGTTCACAGTTTATTGTCCATAACTTGCCAGCAGGGCCCAGGAACTACCATGCCAGCCACTGTGCAGAGTGGGGAGAACCAGACAAGATGAAGAAACAGCATTAAAGATTCCACCTCTGGGCTGCGCTCTTCCAAACAGCAGACCTCAAATCTGGAGACCAGAGCAGAAAAGGAATTAACTGCAGGGATGTTGAGATCTCTTAGAATCAATGAGAAGGTTAGAGGATCAGATTCAAAAAACAGCCGAAGAACAACAGTAGCCAAGGGGATCCTACAGGGCCAGTCTAGTTAGAATGGATGCTGGGAGGTGGGGGACGTGGAAGGAGGACAAGACAGGACATGGTGTCAGTGAATTACTAAAAAACAGAAGAGCCATGTTCCTCACATTGGACCACCCATATACCACTAAAGCAGAATATTCCAAGAAATAACTAGGGTCTGTAACTTGTTATCATTGTAAACTCACCATATTGCATACTGAATGGCTAATAGCTGAGGGAAATTGTCAGAATCACCATCTTGTGTGATCGCTTCCATGGGAAGGTTGATGAATGTCACATGCCACCTTGCAGTCAGCTCTGTTCCTGCTGGTGTCTCAGTGGAGTCCGTGAATTAGTGCTCATGCTTCCCAATGAGCAGCTCTTGACAGCAGACCTCAGGTTCTCAGAGTCAGAAGCTAAGTCTTTGTTTGAAAAGCCAGCAAAGCCTTTGTTAGTATCTTAGAAAGATGACTGGAGATTTTAATTCAACATGAAGAAATGATCTGCTTGGATTTGTGAAATCAGAAATAAGAGAAATCTAAGGGGAAAACGTTCTCTCAAAATATGGGAAGAATTCCCACTGGTCTTGAGAAGTTTTGCTGACAATTAATTACCTAATCCTGAGAGATTTTGATAAATAATATATGATGTCCAGTGGTTATATTTTTAAAGCTTTTTAATTATGCATCAATTGTGAGATTAAGACAAACCCATCTCCATCTTTTTGTTACAGAGGCTTAATGAAATTTGAGTGTTTGTGGCTAAAATCCTTGATGCCCTCGGGAGCTTCCATTCCTTTTAGTCTTTCTGTGTTCTTATATTACTGGGACATTAGACCATTTACCCTAATATTGAGAGTTTTGTTAACACAGTTCTATGAAAACGCAAGTTGCCAGTGCTTGAAGGAAGACCAGTCTCCATGCCATGTGTACCTGAAACAGTTTCATTTGAGACTCAGACACCCCATCCAAGCCTTTGCATTTAGTCATCAAATCTGTTTCCTAACCTATTTGGGCCTTAGTTTCTTTTCCCTGTTCTGAAAACACTGCTGGAATGAACTAGATAACTCCAAACTTCCTCCCATCACTAACGTTTCCATATTTAAATATCAGCGCTTTAAACACATAAGATGACATGAACCCTGTATTCAAGCCAGATGACTTCACAATGAAATATTTACCTGCCCTCACATGTACTTAGTGGATGTGCTGGAGCAAAGGTCCCCAGTCATAAGCAGTGGGGACAGAGCCCAGGGGGTGTCTCCATCTCCTTCTCTCTCCCCCTCTCCCACACACAGGGCACTTGTGCATTAGGAAGAACTTTTCAGGTGATTCTGATACCCCTTCTCTTTACCCTCTGGTGAAACTATCTGCTCTAAAGGAATGAGCCTGATTTTCTTTCTTTTACCCCTGTTTTCCTTTCTTTATATAAAATTTGCATTATTAGTATAACGTTTCTCTTTGCTAAGAGCTGCCCTTGGGAAGGTGCAGGTGGGTGAAATGTCCGCTCAGATTCTCCACGTCGGAGCAACCTGAACTTGGATGCATAGAGAAGACTCAGTTTTGTCACTGATCCTATGACCAGTGAACAGAAGCAGCAGACTGGAGGAGTCAGGTTTCAGGTCAATTCACATTCTTGCTTAGCTCCCCAACCCTGGAAGAGGCTGTCCTGGAAAGGTCAAGCAGAGGGAGGTCTCTGCCATTGTGTTGCGTTGTCCTAAAGTGCTTCTTGCATTGGGCAGAGGTCAGACATGCAGGCCTGGTGTCTCTAAGGGCACAAGCTTGTGCCTCTGAGCCCCAAGCACACCCAGAGCCCGGAGACCCAGAAGTCTTCAGGGAGGCAGAGCGTCTGCTCCCTCTCTGCTCAAGCTAATGAACCAGAGTACCTTCCATGCAGGGCCAAGAATTGTCCACTCAATGGAGGATGGACACCTGAGCCCGGCAACTACTGGGTGCTAGCTCTACCCAAAGAAGATGGGACCTTTCAGCTCCTGATGAAAAGAATCCATCCAGCATGTTGTTGTTTTTATAGGAATAAGGGCATCTGGCACTTACTTTATCAAAAGAAAACCCAAGCTCTGTGTGGACACTAAGCGTGTGAAGTGTTGGGACTTTAAATAGATGTTCCTGGGAAGGCGCCCAGCCAGGAGGCTTGCCGCGTCACTTCTTGGAGGAAGCAGGCTCTGCCTGGCCCCCAGGACAAGACTGCCAGACTACTGAAGGTTCGGGATCAACTCTTTCTCTGCTCCACGCCATCATTTTTTGAATTCTTTTATGTGTTCAGCTCAGACTGTCTCAATGACACTCTGGTCTCCCTTTCTCCCCATCACAGGGTTTCCGTTAAAGGTCAGCTCTCCCCCAGCTCCAGGTGGTTGCCCCTCTGATCCTGTGTCTCCAGACAGGTGGGAGGACTGTGAGGATTTTGCATGTAACAAAGTCCATTCCCTAAGGAAGATATTCCAAGACTCAGTAACGGCCCACGTGCCCCTCATTTACTCAGGAGTTGCATGCCAAGCCTCTACTCCGGGCCTGGCATTGGTTAGTCACTAGGAGAACACAGTGCCCAGCATAGCGTGGGCCTTTATAGAGTGGAAGGAAAGGAGGAGATGAGGGAGGTACGCGATTCAGACCTCCCCTCACGGGATGGACATACGGCGGCTGCCTGGGAAGTTCGGATTCTCCTGTGAAACAGCGCTTGCTCACATCACCAGGTGCGCATTCATGCATTGATCCTGCACCACATCCCCCAGGGTCCTCGAGGCAAACAAGGATGCTCAATGATCTGGACCTGCCTGCAAGAAGTTTATATAATGCAAGATGGTATTTCATCAAGTCCTGATTATGCGGTCAAGTCTTCAACACAATTTAGACACTTTGGGCAGAATGATATATTCTGATTTAAGACTACAAAACATGAAAATCAGAAACCCAAGCAGCTATTGAATGTATTAATTCAAGAGTGCTTTAAACTTTTTCCCAAATGTCCTTCCATCAAGATATTACTAGTACATGGTCTCCAGTCTCTTTTTCGGTTCCTTTCTTTCACTAGATCCTGCAAGATGTGATCCAGCGTAAGCTTGTCCTGCTGGGGAGACTTACAAAGTCGCTAGGGGAGAAGCTGATGATTAGAATGTTTGTGCCTGTCTCCCTACATGGTCACCTCCCTGAGGAGGACACACAGAAGACAGGCAGGGGGTGTCCTGGGCTTCCCCATCCAGCTCTGATGGACAAAGCCTTCCCTCTCATGTGCCAGGGCATGGAGGGTGGGCACCAGCTGAGCAGGACCCTCCAGTCTGGCTCTGTGGCTCCTTCCAGGGGTCAGCCATTCCGCACTCCTGGCCTGTGGCTTCTCCACCTGCCTTGGCATCTAGGAGGCCCTGGCAAGGGTGTCAGGGATCCCAAGGACTCTGGAACTTAAGGATAGAGAGACAGACCTCAGTGCTTGGCATCTCCTCCCCAAAATACTCAACATGCCAGAAATTCTCCTTTATCCCGAAGACAAATTCAGGTGTCCATGGACCCTTCAGGGAATGTAATGTACCACACTTTGAAGACCATGTGCATTAAAACAAAGTGAAGCCAGACGTGAGAGAGAAAGCATCACGGGTGGTTATGGCTGAGGTCCGCGGAGGCGGAGGCGGTGGTTTTCCTGACGGCCGCACTCAGGCCAGCGGCTTTCCTAGCTCGGCTCTGCGTGTCATCTCCAGCACATGCCAGTGCAGGCTCTCTCTGTGGGCCAGCGTTTTACAGAATTATTTTCATTTCATTATAGCATTTAACTGAGTCTGGTAAAATCATCATTAAGGGAAAGTAAAGCTGAAAGGGGAATTGAAAACCACATACAAGAAAGGAAATAACCTTTGCAGTGTAATGGGCCTTCCTTGACTCTGGCTCACACCGTGCAGGAACGGAAAAGGGACGGATGCTTTCCGCCCTGAGATCTCCCAAAGCAGCCTGGCGCCCACACAGAGGACATGAGCCACAGAGGAGGCGGGAGTGTGTGTACGTGTGTGAGAGACAGAAAGGTGGATTCCAAGTAAGCTGCTTAATTAAATACCTACTTTAACAAAAGTGTGAGGACCTTGAGCGTACTTGCGCTGAATGTCACTGTGTCCTTCTGGTGTCGCTGGGTCCTTAAGGCCCTGCCCTTCCTGTGCAGAATAAGGGACACCCCTCCCCATCAGAATGCGGCGTGACCCACGCTTGCAGCAGCTCATCTGGCTCATCCACACGTGTGGGGCTGAGGGCACCATCCAAGGCCGTGGGCGGCCCACCCACAAAATTTCTTGAAAGTTTCCTACTTAGAAGACTCCAGCTGCAGAGAGAAGCATTTGTGTCTTTCCTCCACTCCAGTATGAACAAAAAGAGAACGGGAGAAGCCACAGATGAGCAGCCAGTGATGTTGTAATGAAAATCTGTTCCACCCATCCCGCCACAGGACGAACAGAACATCAAACCCGGACTTCATGCCTTCCTCACTGGAGACGTGGGAGGGACGCTGCCCTCTGGTGGCGGGCTGGGCATACCGGGCGCAGGGTCCAGGTGCAGGTGCTCTGGGTGGGGATGTGCCAGGCTTAGCAGATCTCTCCGATGACAGTGAGATGCTCACACTGTGTAATATGCAAATCACACAGCGCTGATTAGCCAGGGAGGCTGTGAGCCTTGCAAGGTAAAAGCTCCGTTTGCCTCCTGGCTCGACGTTCACCGATTTCTTTTTTAACCCCCCATTTAATTCTGCTCCCGGCACCTTGGATAAAATATTTAGTGGCAGAAAAAAGGCAGCAGATGCAAGCAGGAATAAATAAGATTTTCTGTATTTAGAATGAGGCCATTTATTTCTGAATACAGATCTATCAGGCGTGTTATTTATGTCTTTTGCAATTTTCCAGGACCCAGATTCCTCGGGGCACTTTGGATTTCTCCAATATACATAGAAGTGGGGGTGTAGGGAGCAGGCCCTTATTAACAGTCAGAACCCATGAGCCACTTTGTTTAGGAAGGACCAGAGCCCCATCTCACTGCATTGCGTTTTCGTCTGCATCTTGCCTCATTCAAAGATGACAGCCGGCAATACTGATGTTCCTCAGGCAGGTGGATTCTCCGGATGCTGACGCCTAAGCTCCCAGCCTGTGAGCAGCCTGGCAGAGGAAACCGGCTGTAGCCTCGCTCTCTGCTGGCCAGCCCAGCAGTGTGGTGGAGAGAGCAGTGGGCCCAGAAGAAGGACTAAGCCGGGCTCTGCCCCTGTCCTGGGATTCTGGGTCAGTGACCCAGTTTCCACTCTGCCAGCCCTCAAAGCTAGCTCTCAGCAAGCTGTCAACATCCTCGGGCCTCAACCTCCTCCTCTGTGAAATGGGGTGACAGACGCAGTGGTCCCAGTGGACGGATCCTAGCCTCTGGTGTGCTGTGAGTGTCCAGTCAAGAGTAGGACAGACTTTGTACCCGGCTGAGGGTACCTGCCCTGCCCATCCCGCTGGATCCTGGGGAAGCTCAGAGGACACAGGGCACCTCAGCACCAACTTGGGGTGTCAGCTGGCTGTGGTTATTGTTATCCTCAAGGAGAGAAGAAGAAACCAAGTGGGAGGAGGTTGAGCTCAGGGCACAGGTGAGTGAGGGACTGTGAGAGAAACCAGAGAACGTTCTACACATCAGCGTCGTGGGAACATCCAGGAGGACGTGGCTCAGCTGGTCTCTTCAGAGGAAGGCACCTCCCCCCGAGCTCCAACTTAGAAAACTCACCAGGAGGCATCCTGCTTTATCGGACCAGAATCCTGCCGGAAGCCCAAAGCCCCCAGTCCTTCGACTGGGACGATAACACCCGCCCTCCCCACAAAAGGGAGAAAGTGGAGCTCCTGCGTTAGAAGTGAGGACGGGGCCCGTGTGACCAGCCTGATCCTGTTGGGGGCTTGTTAACGAAGCCCCTCCTTGTGAGATCCCCCAAGCTTGTGCTCTTCTGCTGGGAGAACCCCACCACAAGTACTAGTAAATGTTTCCCAGGCATCTGGAAATTTCTTCCTGCAATTATTTTATTCACACAGTGATTTTAACAGCCAGGATGGTTCCTGCGTCTTGGCTTTGGACCACAGTCAGCCACAAAGCACGAGGAGAAAACAGAGCATAGCGACCGTTTGCTAGATTGTAGGCTTCTGTAAGCTGGTTAGATTTTGGCAAAGGGACAATTCACTGGGACCGCTGCTCTTCACTATAAAAAGAAGAGAAAATTTTCTGCCGACCACTGCACAAAATCGAACAGAAGATTCATACAGCTGATCCATAAAACAAAACTATAATGTACTCTTTATCTTGGAAACAAACTCCCTAAGAGGATGAGAAATAAATCATCAGAGCCCTTCTCTGACTCCGGTGTGAGCTCCCAGTGGCCGGAATGACGTGCCCTGCCCGCTCATCCCGGGGGCTGCGGGAGCTCGCACTTGCCACTGCGTTCACAGCCGGTAAGTCCGTGATCACCGTACAGGGTTATCTCGGAAGGAGAATGCTGCAGGAGGACAGCAGGAAGGGGACAGGGAGTCCTGGCTGTGCCGACCTAACACGGAGACACCGCGAGCTCCCTCAGAGGCCTTGCCCCTCGGCACCGTCTCCTGGGCCTGCGCTGTGCTGGGGGCAGAAGCCTGTCCCACCGTACTCTGCGCCGTCCCACTCCGTCTGCACTTGCCTCCCAGCGCCGTCTGCCTGGAGGTGTAGATGTCTTGTTCCACGAATTGGACCAGAAATCACAGGCTCTTAGAATGTGGCAAAGCCCCAACTGCACAGAAGTGGAGGCTGAGCGTCCCGTGAAGTTGGTGTCCTGGTCAGAGCAAGGGCTTTGGGGTCTGGCAGCCTCGACTGCGTGTCCCGCCACGGAGACGTGTGAGCCGTGTGAGCCCCAGCACATCGGTCCCCGTGCCCAGCTGCGGCGTCCCCATCGGCGCCATGGGTGATGATCGTGGTAACAGCGGCATCGATCCTGCCCTCGGCACTCGGCAGACTGCAGGTGGGAGTGCGCTGTCGTCGCCGTGTGTTAGTAAAACCTGGAACGATGTCTCTTCTCCGACACCGAGTGAGTGGCCCCGGCCCTCGTAGGAGCCAGCCTCCATCTCTGCTTTTAGTCCCAGCCTGCAGAACGGGGATTTGGGGACAGGGCGTCATGATCGGTCGACACCCCGGTCATGTCTGTGTAACGTACGGGAGGACGTGTCATGGAAAGCAAAGCACCGCACGCACCGCAGGTACCATCGAGGCTGAAGTACAGATGCTGCCTTACCAAGTGTCGTGGTGCCAACGTGGGTCCGTCCGTCGTCTTTCTAGGTTATTGATTTATTACAGTAACGAGAATGGATGGAGGGAGGGTAGGGGCCCTAAGCGGACAGTGGTGTCTGTCTGGTTTGCTTGGGTACTGGGTCTTGTATGAAGAGGAAGAGCGGGAGCTTTCTCAAGGAGGGAGCAGCCCACCCGCTGCTGGGGGGGGGGTGGAGCCACAGAAAGGGGCAGTGGGGGATCCGGGTCGGCCCGGCGTGGGGAGGCACGTTAAACAGAACCTGCTCTTCCCGTCCTGACAGTGTTCCCGCCTGTCCCTGCCCACACCGTGCTCCTCGAGATCAAGAGGACCCCGGAGCTCACGTCCCCAACATTCTCAACACTGCAGCGTCACGGGAATGTCTTCATAAAAGCTCTCACTGGAGCCATGACCCCGTGGCACATCGTGCAGTGGGCCGTGCATGAGGGGGAAAGGGGCAGCACTACGACCTTGAGGATTTGCAAGGACCTTTCTGCACTTGGTCTCCCTCCAGCTTCTCACAACTTTGCTCTTTCCATTTCGTGGGTGAGGGATGTGAGGGCTTGAAGGCCTTGTTTAGGGCCGTGGGTCGGTGCCTGGTGGGAATGTCCTGGTTTCTGTGACTTGCTGCAGCCGCTCCTGGTTGGGGGGGGGGTGGTTAATAAGAGCAGGTTTGCAGTGCGTTCATTAATTCCGGATGGCCCGTAGTTTTCAAACTACAGGCCTTGCCCCAGTCATGCAGCTCAGTGAAGTAGGATGGTGTTGAAGAGGACAGATGCTTTAATGAAAAGGGGTGATAGGGTATAGGATAGAAAGTAGGAGAGAAATGGTAAGAATGGGAATATTGCTGGGCTGGGTGTGTGTGTGCGTAATGGTGGGTGATGGTCCACAGCGGTGGCTGTCGTCATGGACCATACAGAGGATGACACCACCCACGTGTAGGGTGGCAAAGGGAAGCCCGTCGGTAGGGGAACAGCCTTTGGGGAGGGGCTCCGCGGGGTTCCGTGTTCCTGCCACAGGGTGTTTCTCCAAGGATAGGTGGTGGAGCCACAGCCCCAAAGGCGTGGACACAGGGTCAGGTTTCTTTCAGCCGGGAGCCCCTCTCGGGCCCAGTCGGCTCCCAGAGCTGCCTGCTCCTGAGCCCCTCGCTTCTCTGTGACAGCCAGACCCAACAGCGCTGTGGTTCTGATGAGCAGGACATGCAGAAGGCAGGTGAGGGCGGGAAGGCGAATGCGCCGCTCTCGGGGTGATGCTGGCTGTGGGGGGCAGGACCATACCCAGAGCAGGGCTGCCGAGTGGCAGGGGTGTGTTTCTGGCACCTTTTAATCCTTCCCCGTGCTCTAAAACGTACTAGTATACACCGGCATGCAAAGCTGTGCCCAGGTGGGGGCCCCGCTGCATCAGCGACTTCCCGGAAGCCAGCAGGTGTTTCTGACTTGGCGGCTACCTCGCCCGGGTCGAATCGATGGAGTTATGCCCCTCAGGCGTTCGGCAGCCAGCACCGCAGCGGCTTTAAAGGAAGGGGTGGGATGGACTGTCACCGAGCATGGTCCCTGCCTCTCGTTCGTTCTGTCCCCCTGGAAAGGGCTGTCCGGCTGAGGCCCGTGGTCAGCTGCCCATCTGGACCGGGTGACCTCACGTCCTTGGCCAACTGCACAGCGCAGAGCTGCTTAGGTAGAGCTGCGGTGACCATCTGGCCAATTCAGGGACACAGGTGGGCTGTGAGGACAGCTCGGCCCCGGGCTCCGGGGTGTGCCTGGTACTCCACCCTCCACCTCTCCTCCTCCATCTGCACCCTAGAAACAGCATGGCAGCGCCCCTTCTCTGTCAGATTCCTCCTGAGCTCTTTCCCCGGGGTCAGTGTGTGTCTGCCTAAGTCAGAAGGCAGACTCTTGTTCTTTGAACAATAGAACCGAGAGTAATTAATAACGTGATGTTGTCGGGTATGGAAACTGTTCTGAGTGCTGTTTATAATTTACAGTTAATTAACCTTCCTCTTTTAGAAAAGCAGAAGCTTGAGACCTAATTCCCTGTCTCATACACGTTGTTTTTGATATCCATTATTTTTAAAATATGTTTTCACTGATATTAAGAAATAATTATGCAGAATATCTGAAACTGATTAAGGGGACTATGCTCCGTTAGGATTTTCTTTGAAAATATGTTTAATAATGAGCTTTTCTGCAGTGTATTGTGAGAGGAAATATTATTCTCATGATACAACTTTAAAGTGAAAGCCAATGTATGATAGGAATGTTACATATCATTTTAAGGCTGTAATTTTGCTTTGTGGTGAAAAATTCTAACTTTCAGAAGAGGACAAAATAAAGTCAGTACTTTGAAAAAAAAAAAACCTTTATAAATACAGACTGTGGTAAATCTCGGTTGGTGACTAAGTCGCTATCCAATTAAAATTCCAGTTTCAGAATCTCAGTCATTTTTAACTTTCTTGTAAATATTAACAGGATGATCATCTTTGGCAAAACACCAGGAAGAAAGCTATAACTGTCCAAGGAAATTAAAAATCATTACAGGGTTGGTAATATATTTTACCTGAGACACTAAACCAATCACTGTATAGATTATTAAATTAATAGCAAAGTCAGTTAGCATATTATGGCAGAACACTCTCTTTTTTTAAAATTGAACGGATTTCAGGAGCTGAATTTAAAACAGTGTTTGGCCAGTGCCAGGGAGCAAGCGGCAGGCTGTCTCAGCGCTATTCTGTAAGAGCATCGGATCGGTGATGGGAGACCGGCTGGACACGCCCCTGGCCGTGCTGGTCTTCGTGTCATTTTCGGTGGATGCACGGGGTCTAGGACCCCAGGGGCCTGGGGGCGCGACGCCGGAGGTAAGACAGTGCGGCGGGGGCGGACAGACGTGGGCGCCTTCAGCATTCTCCACGGATCCACTCTCTCACCTACTAACTCTGTGTTTGGAGCAAATAATTTAAACTTTTCCCCTTGAATGTCCTCAAGGGAGAAAGCCAGGCTAGTAATGGTACGTACCTGAGGTGTCTGCCTCGAGGATTAGGGGAGCACCTGCTGAAACAGGCGCATGCGCATTTGCCTGTGCGGTTTGGCAGGAAGGAGAGAACTGTTGTGGCCCAGACCTGCAGTCTGGGGTCACGTCCACATGTTTTCTGCGCCAGGGACGGCCGGTCGCGGCAGCCTTCATCGGCTTGCCTTCTGTCTTGAATCAGCCCTGCCTTCCCAAAGTTGATCCTCACCACCTTGTTTTTATTATAACAGTTGGGAGGACTTGGGGGAGAGGAGTTTGTTGGGATCGTTTTGTTACAGAAGAAACTTCGTTTGTGCAGGTGCTTTACAGAGTGTGCACTGAAAATCCTGACGACCTTCTTGGCCCTGATTTTCCAGCGTGTCCCCCGCAGTTTGTCCCAGCAAGGCTGGGACCCTGTAGCGAGATGTGGCCATTTGCTCTCTGGCCCTCGAATCACCAAGACCCACGAGGGTGACCCGTGATGGGTTCCCCCGACCTCGAGGCTGTTCCGTGACCAGGTGCCCGGGCTCTCCAGGCACCAGGCCAGATAGCTGGGCAGCGTCTCCCGCTTGATCACTTGGCCCATCTCCTGCTCGCATTTCTTCTGCTCCCTCGGTGGGCCCTGCTATCTGTCCCATGATGATAGACGTAGCGGGCACGGATGCCAGGTATTTACGTATAGTAACTACTGTAACTCTTACAACAGCAGCCCGATGAGGTAGATACTGTTACCATCCCCATTTACAGACAAACTGAGGTCACACAGCTGGCGAGTGGCGGGCCCAGAATTTGGATCTCCCGAGCCCAGCTCCAGAGTTCATCCTCCTGAGCACTGCGCACCCAGCCTCTCTAGGGCGGGGTCCTGTTCCCCAAAGCCCTGTCTCCTCCTCAGTCCCTCTCCAGGAAGCCTTCGAGGATGGTCCTTGTCCACCGTCTCCGTCCACTTTGTGACACTTGGATTTGGCACAGGTGCTACTCACAAACGATCAGGGAGAACGAAAGAGAATGAAGTCTGCCCCGGTCAGCGTCGTCCTTCCCTACTGACCTCTCATCCCTCCGGGGGACAGAGGCAGCTTCTCTCCAGCGCACTGGGTGTGCGGGGATTGGCAGAGTATCTGCAAGAGCCCCTGCCTACCGCCCCTGCTCCAAACCTGCAAGCTCCCCCTTCTCTCTGCAACACCTCCCTTTGCTTCTTAGGGTCTTGAATGATTGTTAAATGTAGACGGTCATTTTGGAATAAGAGCACCTTCTTACAGTGGCCGCCACCACAGAGGATGTGGGAGGGCATATTGTTCAAGTCCTGTTCTTCCAGATCCTCCGTAAGATTCTTGCCTCTTCCGTTGGTCAGATCCTTCTGGCAGAAGCCAGTTGTCTTTCTGTCCTCCAGAGCGTGCACAGAGTCGCTGGGATGGGAAATCCTGGACACACAAAATAGGAATGTTGACACCAAACAAGGGCTCATGATTCCACTCGTTAACACCAGGATGTTTAGGGCTGTAGAGTTCGCCGGAGGCCACACGTCATGTGAAGTTAGCCTCCACTCTGCTGGGAGGATGGTGTGCAGATCAGGAGCGGCCGAGCAAGAGGCGGCTGAGTGGCGCCTGAGTGTGCGTCCTGAGCACGCACCATGCTCCTCTCTGACCCCCAGTCCTGCAGGCAGTGCCCCTGTGGCCAGGCTCACTTTCGGGCTGTTCTAAACTCACACGGTTTTCTAGTAAGTGCAGCCTTGGCAAAGCCCTGCTTATAGTTAGTGGTTACTTTTTCAAGACTCGGGAGACAGCATGGTATTCAGTCTGGTGACCTGCCTCCTAGAATCTGCTCAAAGGAAGCTTAGTGAACATCCAAGTCAGGGCCCCAAGCAGTCAGGGTGGGGAAACGGGCCGTGGCACCATGTCAGCAAGTCCACGAATCCGTGGTCACACTTGGTTATACGTGGAACCAAATACATTGTACGTCACGGGACATTTAAATATTTGTCCAGTATGTCAGATGCTCTGGTGATGAATGGGATACAATTTATTTTTTAAAATATATCGAGCATTTCAAATTGAATTAAAATGTGATATCTGTCTTCTATTTCTGTAAGAAGGGACACTCACATTCAGAAAGGGGAGCTGATCCTCTCGCTTTACAGTCGAGGCAAAGGGGCCTGGAGGGCAGGTCAGAGGCAGAGTCCAGCTCCCCACTGGTAGCGCGGGGCCCCCAGAAGTAGCAGGTGGAAACCAGGCCTTCTCCTGGGCGACACTATTTTTCTGTGGATTTTTCTCCCAAAGCCCCTTTTTTCTCGACTGGGACAGTGCCGATTTTGTGGGACCTGAGCCGTGAGCTCCTACAACCCCGGGTAAGCCACGCTGGCCTCAGCCAGGTCTCGCAGGCTCAGCGCTCTTCTCTGCAGAAAGCACACACTGCAGCTCAGTGCTTACCTAACTTTGCATATGTTTGATTATCACTTGATTATCTCCCTGATGAGGACCCTCTTGTATTTTAAATGCCTCCTTCACATCAGCACGGTAATGTGGTGTAAGGGAGGGGGTGAGGAGACAGATTTGGTGAGGCTCTCTCTGCTGACGAAATGAGGCACACAGCTCAAGAGCATGGAGACTTCTTTCTAGGAGCAGCCTGTCCCTCTGGACCAGCACGAGGCGCCCACCCCAGGGCCAGGCCGCAGGACCCGTACAGAGACCAGAGACTCAAGTCTCTGCTGCCTTTCCCCACCCTGAACCCTATGAAACCCAGCTCCTAGGGGGGGTCTGCCGTCTTCCTCCCACTTGTCTGGGGCCCACTCGAGGACCCCTTCCCTCAGAAATAAACTTGAATTCAGACTGACAGCATCGTCTGGCTCGAGGGAGTGTTGAATGAGTGGCAGTCCCAGTGGGGCCGGCGACTGGGGCTGAGTGCCTGTCCTGGCTGAGCTCGTGCAGGGAGAGCATGGTGGCAAACACACCGTGTCCAGAGAGGGGGACCAGACTGGCACTTTGTACTGCAGGTGACTAAGTCGAAGAACGATTTACCTAAACATGAAGCTGTAGGAGGATTGAGTTGTGTGTGAAGTACTTGCAACAGCGTCTGGCACACAGTCTTCACTCTATGGGCAGTGTCAGACCTGCGCACACGTGTGCACGCGGGGAAGCAGGGGCAGGGGCAGCCCCACCCGCTGTTCGGGCCTGGTGAGTGGTACAGCTCCCCTGCTGGGCGGGTCTGACTCAGAAATGCCGCCCACTGAGTTTCAGGGAGGAGTTTGGCTGCCTCGGAGCCCCTAACTCAGGAGTGCACATCCTCCCGACGTGGGGCTGGCCGTCCGGCGAGGCGTAGACAGAGCCAGTCACAACCTTCCTGCAGCCGCCGAAACAAAATGCCACATCCTGGGTGGCTTTAAACCACAGCAATGTATTATTTCGGTTCCATAGGCTGGGAGTCTGAAATCAAGGTGTCACGGGGCTGTTCTCCCTCTGAGACTGTGTAGAATCCTGCCTGTCTCTCCCAGGTCCTGCTGGCTGGCAGCCCTTGGCAGCCCTGGGCTTGTAGACACACCCCTCAGCCTCTGCCTTTGCCTTCCCACGACATCGTCCCCATCTGTCTCTGTGGCTCTTTTCCTCTCCTCATAAGGACACCAGTCAGATGGGATTGGGGCCCACCCTCCTCCAGGATGACCTCATCTAACTGATATCCGCAATGACCTTGTTTCCAAATAAGGTCACATTCCCAGGTACCAGGGATTAGGACGCAGCACATCCCTTTGTATCATATGTGAGGGGCCCAGAGTTCAACCCACCACACACCTTTAAGGGGAACCTGTGATTCTCCTGTTTGATAAGGTATACCCCTACAAATAATTTGGAAGCATATATCATGTATACTGATAAAGCCAATACCTACAGTTCCAAAATACAATGCTTATTTGATCAGATACAGTGTATTTGTCAAATTGGTCATTCATTTTTTTAAAAGATTTATTTATTTGAGAGAGAGAGAAGGAGCAGGGGGGAGGGCAGAGGGAGAGGAAGAGAGAGTCTTTAAGCAGACTCCCTGCTGAGGACAGAGCCCAACGGTGGGGGGCGGGGGGGATGGGGGCACTCAATCCCAAGACCCTGAAATCATGACCTGAGCTGAAACCAAGAGTCGGACACTTAACTGACTGCACCACCCAGGCACCTAAAATTGGTCATTCTTAACCAAAATGTACACCAAAGCCACTCCTGGAGCTTTTGCAGAAAAGACACCTGTGCCCTCCCCACCCCCAACCCCGACCCCAGCAAATACAGATTGTTCTGCCTGGAGTGGAGCCCAGCATCTGCACTGAAAAGTGTGCACCACTCCCATGTGCTTTCCTGAGAACAGCCTAGTGACACCAGGCTCCCACCATGGAACCATGTGGGGTCCCCTCTCATGCTGCACCTGCCAAACACTCGGGAATACGTGAGAATTCCTCTTCTTTGCCCGATTGGCCTTTATCACCTTGAGCCCAAAGAGATTGTGTCCTTCCGGATAAGCCCTCAACATTGTTTGTCATAAGTAAATAACATTCACTTAGTGGAGTTGGCTTCTTTAAGATACGGTGACAAGAAGTGAGGAAGGCTGGCCCAGATCCTACTATGAGCTTCAGTGCATGGATAGAGACTTCCACCCCTTGACAGGAGGGGCGGTCATGACTAGTTAATGGCTCCAAATGTATTTTTCTTGTTTGATTCTAAAATGGTCCCTGGATGGGACAGGCAAGG
This sequence comes from Leptonychotes weddellii, assembly GCF_054177405.1. NCBI lineage: Eukaryota > Metazoa > Chordata > Mammalia > Carnivora > Phocidae > Leptonychotes > Leptonychotes weddellii. Next base: position 2,972,140 of record NC_138380.1, on the reverse strand, counting down.
TGAAAGCAAGGTCCAGCGTCCAGTTTTGCAAGTTATTCGTACTCGCTCAGAAGGGCAAGCTTCTTGTCCTATTGCAAGGCAAGGGCTCATGCAGTTAATTTAGCTGGTGAGATCATTTTTTTCCCTCTGCAGAACTCTGTCCCGAAGCTGCATTTGGTTCATGGCATTTAAGCCAACTGCCTCACTAAGCTGGAGATCCTGAAGAAAACGTTTGCAGAATAGGGATGTTCGTAATTAACACAAAAATGCCAACATTTCATCTGCCTGGTCCTTCTCCCCTCAGTTCCTTATACTTCATTATCTCTTTATTGAGCAGCTAACACACAAAAAATAAAAATGCCAAGGAGCAGTGTGTTAAAGGGCATTTGGGGAAAGTAGGCTGCAACCCCCTGCCCCCAGTCGTGTGTGGCCCAGCCCGGCGTTGTCCATCGTCCCGCCATCAGCTGGAATCGGAGGGAAATAACATTTGCCAACACACACGCCAGATATTTGTCATCCCTGTACTATGTGGTCTCTGAGTTCCCTTCTGCCCAGCACATGCTATAGTCTGAAGTGACCCTTTTTTGCATCCAAAGTCTCTGCACGGCGCATTGAGCTTAGTGAAAGGCACTGGCATTTGCTGATGGAATGGACAGAAACAGATGACTCTCTGCCCAGAGTCAGGCCAGGCCTTCACCGCATATTCATTCTCTTCCTGAAAGTGAGTCTGGAAGTGGGATGCACAGAAGGGGGTGGGCGGTGAGATGCTGGTTCCCGCCCCCCGCCCCGGACACCGAGCACTGGGGGCCTGACGTAGGCATGGTGCCATCCCTCCCGTTTTAGGGGATTGCTCTGGGCCCAAAGAGAAGAACAGAAGAAGCGTCTCTGCAGGGGTCGTGCTGGTGTTTGTTTTTGTCAAAACCTTCTTCATTTATGAAGCCTTTGTGCAGCCAGCCATTTCCCTACGGGGAGAATCCAGAGCTGGCTGTGAGTTCATGTGCTGTGAAAACCGCTGATTTCGGGCAGACTCTGCCTCCTTCCCTGAGCCCCTTCAATCCCGCTCCCTCTCTGTGATTCCACTTGCCTTGATTGGCTCCCTCCCCCGGCCGTGCAGCGTGGAAGTGATTGAGCAGAATCACCCACAAATTGCATTGCAAATGGTGCCTATTTTTTTCCAGCAGACCATCTGCTGGAGTCTATTACTCACCATTCCGCGGCGCCAAGCAGAGGAGTCAGGTGGCTCTGCAGTCACTTCTGAATCACCTCACTGCAAACTCACACCTGAAAGTCACTTTGCCGGCTGCCGGAGACGCTGGAAACTTACAGGCTCTGGAGAGGCGGCCTTCTTCCTTTTCTTTTGTTTTTAACCTCAGGAGACCTTTGGGCTTCTGTGGGCTCTGGAAAAGCTTCTTCTTTTTTTTTTTTTT
>NC_138380.1:2920703-2970234 GCF_054177405.1 Leptonychotes weddellii | reverse complement strand
TCAGTGAGGTCATATGATACATGTCTTTCTCTGATTGACTGATTTCACTCAGCATAACACCCTCCAGTTCCATCCACGTCGTTGCAAATGGCAAGATCTCATTCCTTTTGATGGCTGCATAATATTCCATTGTATAAAGTGCTCAACATTGCTCGGCATCAGGGAAATCCAAATCAAAACCTCAGTGAGATATCACCTCACACCAGTCAGAATGGCTAAAATTAACAAGTCAAGAAACGACAGATGTTGGTGGAGATGCAGAGAAAGGGGAACCCTCCTACATTGTTGGTGGGAATGCAAGCTGGTGCAGCCACTCTGGAAAACAGTATGGAGGTTCCTCAAAAAGTTGAAAATAAAGCTACCATACGACCCAGCAATTGCACTACTGGGTATTTACCCCAAAAATAAAAATGTAGGGATCCAAAGGGGCACCAGCACCCCGATGTTTATAGCAGCAATGTCCACAATAGCCAAACTATGGAAAAAGCCAAGATGTCCATCAACAGATGAATGGATAAAGAAGATGTGGTTTATATATACAATGGAATATTATGCTACCTTTTGTTTTTAATGTGCTTTGAAAACTTGCTAAATATTTATAATTCTATGAGATAATCACCCAATATTTCTTTTGTTTCACAATGTTTTTGTCACTTAATAATCACTTCTGATATTTACTTCAAATTTGTAATCAAATTAATAGTGGTTTTGGACTATCTATGGATGATTTATTTTAGGGATTATCTTCTTACATGCCTAGCTTTTAATTTTGAGCCTTTTGAGTTTTTTTTCAGTATAGGGTATATTCAAGTAGAAGATACTGCTTATTAAAAACACCGAAATGTTAAATACGCCCTCAACCTAGAACAGTAGAGAAATTTGATATCCGCCTAAATTTTGATCATTTGTTAAAACATATTTCCTTATTACTAGGTTATAGTGAGATTTCTCTTTCCTTAGAACTCAAAGATTCTATCAGAACATATTTAGGCATTTTATTAACTTCCCTGGAATATGGAAAACCCTTCTCACCTGCACGTTCAGATCCTGTTGTGCGCACGTCGCCGTCTCGTCTCTGAGTTTGGGAGATGGTTCCTCTCCCCATCACTGTGGTTTCTCTGCAGGAAGCTCTGACGGCCTTGGACAGGAGGACAGTCCCTGTTCCTTCCTTTCGCCTTCCTCTGCCTTCTGGGAGAGCTTCCCAAATTTTCCTCAGTTTCTCTGAGTCCAGTTTCTCTCACCTTTGGATTTGGTTTCCCTAGAGTCTTTCATCTCCCCTCTTCATCTCATCTTATATTCTTTTTTTTTTTTTTAAGATTTTATTTATTTATTTGAGAGAGAGCACATGAGAGGGGGGAGGGTCAGAGGGAGAAGCAGACTCCCCGCCCAGCAGGGAGCCTGATGCGGGACTCGATCCTGGGACTCCAGGATCATGACCTGGGCCGAAGGCAGTCACTTAACCAACTGAGCCACCCAGGCGCCCTCATCTTATATTCTTAGGGTTATGTTCTGCTTTTTTTTTTTCTTCAACGATTTTATTTATTTATTTCTTTGACAGAGAGATAGCGAGAGCAGGAACACAAGCAGGGGGAGTGGGAGGGGGAGAAGCAGGCTTCCCGCCGAGCAGAGAGCCCGATGTGGGGCTCGATCCCAGGACCCTGGGATCATGACCTGAGCCGAAGGCAGACGCTTAACGACTGAGCCACCCAGGCGCCCCAATATGTTCTGCTTTTATGTTGTCAGCGTAATTCCTCCTTCCCTCCATCTGTGTTGTATGACGACCTTTGCCGTTCTCCACACCAGGAAGGAGACATCCACGCATGCCTGACACCTGGTAGCAGACGCCACGGGAGGGTTATTTTTGACTCTGAAATTTGGGGGCTGCTTGAACCTCTCAGATGGAATCAGAAGACAGAGTCTAACCTCTCCATCTGGTGTGCTCCCTGGGCAGACTTGAGCGTCTTCTTCTGCCTTCTTTAGAATTTTTTTATTTTTGACATTCTAAGTCAATAGGCGTCTATGAAAAATCATGATCCTCGGTAACATTGAGGTAGCAAAGGTTTGACTTCCCAAATTTCTGGGTGGTGCAAGGTCAGGGTTTCTGAGGAAGGATGAGTTCCCGGGGAGGAGAATCATATTCTCCTGCCTGGCTGCTGCTCGCCTCATAGAGTGAAGCATGGGCTGGGCCGCCCGTTTTATGGTTTCACGCTTCTCCAGCTGTGTCATGGTTGCTGGAGATTTTCAACACTCACTTTTAGGGGTATTGTGATTTTGTGTCTTTTTTTGTGGTTTAGAGGCAAATTGACACAAAGTTGGTAAAGGCTACCTCAGATTTGCCAACCGGCTGTTACTGTGTGCTGGAAATCCCCATGTGTCCGTGCAGTCAACACCGAAACAGGACAATTGATCAGTCCTTCCCCCTAAATCACCAGGAGTAGCCTGACAGACTTGGCCTCGGTCCTTGCCCCCAGCCCCGTAGCCCGCATGTAACCAACAGCTTTGAAATTAGAGAAAATGGAAAGTGTGTAAGGAACCAAGAGAACTTTCTTATCTACTCCTGGATTCTTCTTTTTTTTTTTTTTTTAAAGATTTTATTCATTTATTTGACAGAGAGAGAGAGAACAAGTAGGCAGAGAGGCAGGCAGAGGGAGAGGGAGAAGCAGGCTTCCCGCTGAGCAGGGAGCCCGATGCGGGGCTCGATCCCAGGACCCCGGGATCATGACCTGAGCGGAAGGCAGCGGCTTAACCGACTGAGCCACCCAGGCGCTCCCTGGATTCTTCTTAAGGAAAGTTTCAGAAATGGGTAAAGTTTGTATTTTTCTTTCCACGAACATATGGTGTCAATACAAATCTTACGTAGTGGAAGAGTGTCCTTCTTTCCAGAGTGTCACTTCTCTATGAGGCTCTGGAGATCATCGCTCCTTTTAAATTGCCCATCCCTGACCGTGCTTTATCTTTGCAATTTGACTTGATTTTTTAAATAGCCAGAACTTACTTGGCATGAAGCCCAGTCATTGATGCAGTTCACGGGATGAGGAAATGTTGGTTCGAGATGAGATGTTGCTGTACGAGTAATGAGATCGGTGTGAGGTCCTGAAAGAGACCAGTGTTTTGACCATCGGCAGCACGGCTGGAGGCCCAGTAACCGCCCAACAGTGAAGCAGTGCCACCTACTGATACAGAGATATACTATGTCATCTTTATGGAGTCCTTAATAATTTTTATTGTTTCAAGAGTTCATTATATTTCATCACCATAAAATCTCTAAGGGTGCCATCAGTTTGTTTGAAATTCATATTATGCAGAGGAGGAACTGAGGATTCAAGTTGCACGTGAAGTAAGGTATAGAAGCAAAGCCCGCGGGCACCCACCCCTGGTGGGCGCTGCACCTGTCCTCCATCGGGGGCCCCGCCAAGGTCCACACAACTAAACAAAGTGGGTCCAGGTTTAACTGTCCTGATCTGTCGTGCAATTATTTCTTCTTTTCCACAGCATGCCTCAGATCACAAATTAGGAAAGTAAAAGAAAGACTTCTATTTGGTCGATACGAAGATTGTGCAAAACAACACCATAAAACCTAGAAAGACACATAGGACTCGTGAATGTTTCCAAGAAAGGGGTCCTCCCTAACCAGTGTGAAGTCCGTGGGAAAAAAAAAAAACAAAAACTAGTCCTTCCACGAGATCTGACTTTTTCCTCCTTGGTTTTATCCAGATGAAATATGTTTGCTCATCACTGTGAATTCCCACACCACACCCTCAATATGAATGTCTGCATCCGACAGGCCCCACGGTCAAGGAAGACAGGAGTTTGCTCGCATCCATCCCCGTGGCCCCTCCAGCTAGCAGTCTCTAGCATCTACCGAGCAGGGACCCAAGGATCGTTTATGTTGCAATTTAAAAATAAGAAGTATTATACATGAAGCAAGGGCTGGGCCCAGACCCTGAGTTATTCTGAAGGGCCAAGCTAAATATTTTTGTGCCTATAAATATTCAGGGAGCCGATCAAAGAAATGGGCTCTGAGCCCTCGGGCAGGGCAGCATCCTCAGAGGACTTGCTGAGAGGCCACGCTCCTTTTCAGAGCAGGAGCCTGACGGTGTTGTGTGAGAAGGCAGATCCTGTACACACACGGACCCAGGTCCCCGAGGCCTGGGGGCTTGCTGAGCAGATGGTATGAGCAGATCCAGCCCTATTTCAAAAATCACAGCAATTGAGAAGGTTGAAAATCATAAAAGTTGGATCATGCCTGAATGACATCCTCACCAGCCACGTCCCGAGTAGGTGGGCCAAGACTTGGATGGGCAGCCAGGGCCTCCCCCACCCCCCACGCGGGAGGTGACAGCCTGAGTCAGCTCTTGACTTAGGTTATTTAAAGTTTTGATTAACAGGTGGATTCGAGGAATAGAGGACACAGCAATTTAATCTCCTCTCCTACTTAACCCAAGCTTAGTTGAAAGCACCTGGTGATTTAGGCCTTTCTGTTGAAAAGTAATCATTGGGCGAACTCACGTGCCTTTCCAGCTTGCTAGTCATTGTCTAGAGAATGTGCTGCTGTCTTTAGTGATAAAGGATCTTGTAAGACCACAAAGTAATCCTTCTGAACAATAGATCTCATTATAGATATAGATGGGGTAGGTGACGGAACAGGGTTAGCTGGCCTCTAGAACATTCTTGGAATTCACCCAGGGATAGTCTTTCTGTACCGTTGTATTTTTGGTATTTTCTTCTTCCTCTTAAAGGTGTATATATATATATATATATATATTTTTTTTTTTTCCCCTAAAAATCCCGTGTTAGAAGGGCTCTGGGTGGTTGAATTACTTACCGGAAGCCCCAGTGCCCCCCATGCTAAGTACAGGGTAGCCTAGAACACTGTGGTATTTGCAGGTTTGGGTGAAAGCAGGTGCGTGACATCTAGAGTGTCAAACGAAATCTGCCTGATGCCCGGAGCCATGAACCAATTTCCCTAATTAGCTGGCGAATGTCCCTGGGTGTTCTGCCTTCACAGCAGAGGGAAAGGGACACAGAGCCTTCCTCGGCGTGCCCGCGTGTTTTTCCGGCATCTCACACTCTGTGAGAGCCTCTCTCCCCAAGGCCCTCCCGGTTCTCGCTCCGCCGGCCCCTCTGGAACCTCCTTGCTGCCTCCAGGGAGCTGGACATGTGCGTTTGCCCCGGGCTGTGGCAAGAAAATCAAGCCAGTAGATCAGCCTGGGCTGCAGGCTGACTTACAAAACCCCCGGGGCAGCACCGAGGCACGGCCGCCACCTGGCAGACGGGCAGCTGGTGGTTGGGCCGAGCGCACTGTGTACGCGGGGAGCAGCCCAGACAGAACCACACTTCGGCGCCTCGGGACTTAGTTTCCCCGCAGAGTTCAGCATCAACGCACATGGTGGGGAAACCCCACTCCAGAGCCTCGCGGCTGGTCCATCCCTGACGCGCCCCCACCTCTGGCCCCAGCGTCCAGGGCTGGCATGTGCCCGGCTGCTGGCGTCCGTGGGCAAGAGCAGTAATTCCGTGTGTTTGCGTGTTTTCAGGGAGTACTACATCACCATGGTGAAGTGGGCCACCAGCACCAAGGTGGCCGTCAACTGGCTGAGCCGGGCGCAGAACGTGTCCATCCTCACCCTCTGCGACGCCACCACTGGGGTCTGCACAAAGGTACGGGGCAGGGTCAAGGACCGATGGCCCGAAGCAGCGGAGGCGGCAATGGGGGAGGGGCAGGTTGGGCTTGGGCACCGCTCACTGCGCGCAGATTGCGCGGGAGCCTGCCCGCGGGCCTCTGCTTTGCTGCCACCTTGTGGATGAATTGTGTACTGCTGCAAAACTCACGGCGGAGCCACTCAGCGACCCAAGGAGTCCCGTCCTGGGACCTGTGCGCCCTCGGCAGTCTATGGATGTGTTACTCCCCTTTACCTGTGCCCACTGCTGTCTCACGACGACCATTCCCCTCATTTTCCAGTGGACATCAGGGAGGGGAAGGGGTGGCCTGAGGCCCTGGGACCCAGGTGGGGCCAGCATTGCTGCCTGGCCTCCCCCTTTGGTTGGCTCTGTCCTCCCGCCGACCCGAGCCTGAGCGCGCCTGGGTGGGTCAGCGCCTGGGTGGGCCGGCATCTGCTGAGGCCAGCAGTGTTTCTAGGGGTCTCAGGCTGACTCAATGTGAAGTTAGAGAAGGCAAATGAACGTGCGGAAGCCAAAATGGAAAATACGCACAGGAAGCGAGAAAGAATGGAAATCCAAACAAGGCCTGGCCGCTGGGCAGAGCAAGGGAATGGCCCCGCCGTTGCCCCCCAGCCTGCAGCAAGCACACCCTCCTCCCTGTGGGCTCAGGATCTCGGCACTCCAGGTCGAGCCCTAAGAGGCCGACCTCCTAGTGCTAGGTTAAAAAAAAAAAAATCAATTAAACTCCATTAATCAATCCAGGCAGGTGTTTCAGAAACTCCTTTTAGGACCACACGTTTTTATTCCCCAAGTCTGCAGAGCAGCTTTGCTGTGGCTTGGGGGGCCTTGAAGCCACTCTGGCCACACCAAGCACGGCATCGAGGTGAGCTCAGGGATCTGCTGTCTTCCCGTGGGTCAGGGATGTGCCTCTTTCTCGATGTGATCAAGAGCAGATTCTGGGTTATGCTGATGGGCTTACGGAAGGGAAGAAGGGAAGGAGTAGACACGCGGCCAGGAAGCTGGGAATTGCTGGTTATCCACACCTTGTCTCTTCTGTGCCCCGACCTGTGCATGTCAGCAAAGTAGCCCCTTCCTGCCGCTGGTCCACGGACAGAAGAACCCCCACCCCCCCACCCCCAGCAGCTGGAGGCCAGACCAGCACCGGGAGCAGGGCCCCCCTCTTGCATAGCCGTCATGCTGGTGTTTTCTGTTTCGTTTTGTCTTCCATTGTGCATCTTTCCACACGGTCCTGGGAGATTGACTTTTCATATACATTTTCAGTCCTTTTAATGTTTTGGGCTACCAGGCTTGTTCTTCAGAGCTGCGAACTGGACATGTGAGAAATGTCCACACGCGTGCACACACGCACACACGCAAATCCCTGCAACAGTGTGGCACCTGAGATTTGCCTTTAAGTGGGCCCCTGCGTGGACAGGGAGGGCCCCAGGGGTAGGCGTGCACCGTCTTCCAAGGGACTCCTGCCCACCATGGATACGTCCCCGTTGCTGGGGCGAGTGGCGTTTGCCTGGTTCGGGGACACGTGTGCGGGGCTGCGAGTCGCAGCGGGGACACGGTGGAGAGCCGGGACGCCGCCTGCCCGGGCCACAGCCCCATCTGTTTGCGCGGCCACCGTGGAGGGGCTTCAAGCACTGCTGCTCACAGACACGAAACATGCAAACGCAATCCTTTTCTCTAATGCTTGTATCTCATTTCAGAAACACGAGGATGAAAGCGAAGCCTGGCTCCACAGACAGGTAACTCCCCCACACCTGAGTCCCCACGCTCTCCACCCGCGCCAGCCACCAGCGTGCTGGCTTCCCGGGTTTTCACAGCCCCACGGAGCCGCACAGCTTCCTGCGCCGGGGGGGCGGCGGGCGGCTCAGCCCATCTTGCCCTTGCTCCCCGTGGCCTCGAGCACCACCGGAGAAGCACAGAGCCACGGGAGATAGTCGTGACATCTTCCGTGGGGAGATCTCAGGGCTCAGTTAGAGGGCTGGCCTTTTGGAGAATTGTGACGAGTCCAGAGAAGTTGCCCAGTCTGCTCTACCGCGGCCAGAAGGAAGGAGACTGCTTGTAGTCCGTTTCTCTCCGCGTGCTCTCGGCGTGTCCCGTGTGAGGCTGGCCCCGCTGCCGTGTGGCCTGAGCCTTCCTGGGGAGCTGGCCTCAGAGCCACCCCTGGGTGTCCCGTCCCAACGCGGGTCAGAAATGCGCGTTAGCCAGGCTCTGGGGGCTTGAGATTCGAGGAGGTCGGGCGAGGCTGACGGGGACGTCCTCTGCCCCAACAAAACAGGTCAAACTGCCCCAATACAGCAAAGCTCTCAGCACTGCTGTTTTCTGTCCTCATCGCTCTGCACATCCCAGCAAAGAACAGGGGAGAATGTTTGCGAAGTTTCCTTCCTTGCTGTCCAGCCTCCTGGGATGAAAACTGCCTGAGGATTGGTGGGGAGGGTCAGGAATCGTGGTGGAGCGGGCACAGGCGTCCATTTTTACTGACGTGATCGACCGGGGTCAGGGACTGCTGGTGACACCTCCTCCATGTGGAATGGTGGTTGGTCCCCACCTCCCTTCACTAAATCTGGGGGGCAGCCTTGTAAGTGGGCACAGCTGCTTTCCAGACTCCTCCTCGCCAGTCTTACCTGAAAGAGGACTAGCCCAAGTGCCCACTTCTGTTCCCTGCGTGTAAGTCTGGGTGCCAAGTCCAAGCCGAGAAGATACCAAGAACAGGCAAGGGCTTGAGAACCCTGTGGCGGGAGCTGGGAAGTTCCCAAAGGCCCCCTGGACTCGTGACACGAGCACAGATATCAAATATACATGCATCAGACAGAACGTCAGGGAGGTTGACGTGAAAGAATCAGAAGAGAATGCATTATCTATCTGGTCGTCTGATCAACCAGTGCTTACGGATCATACCAGGCACCGCACTAGTATCAGGCTCTTCTCCTGAGCCCCTGGCTAGCAAGTTCGAGAACACCCTTCCTTTTCTCAGCTCAGTGACGCTCCGTTGTACGGATAGACCACAGTTGGTTTATCTGTTGATGGGCACTTGGGTTGTCTCTGCTGTTTGGCCATCGTGAGCAGTGCAGCTAAGAATATTCATGGAGGGACAGGAGCTGGACAAAAGGGCCACCTTCGTGTGATCCCGTGAACATGAAATGTCAGGAATAGATGAGTTCACAGACAGAGCTGCTGCTGGCTGCCAGGGCTGGGGAGGGGCACAGGGATGAACAGTTTCAAGGGCCTGGGGTTCTATCCCAGGGGATGGAAATGTGCTGGAACCAGAGAGGTGCTGGTTGCACGACCTCGTGAATGTACTAGGTGCCACTAAATTACTCACTTCTATTAAAATGTTTTGTTTTATGTGAATTTCACCCCAATGCCTTTTTTAAAAAATGAATCCACTAGAGCAGTTCTCAAAGAGTCACAGGGTAGAAAGGGAGATGAGAGGCGCACATGAGTCCAACGTGTGGCGAACGGAAGTAATCCTAAGATACATAGGAAATGTGTTCAAGTGTTAGCGGTCAGCGGGGCTGGAGCAGGGAAACAGAGTGTGACCTGGGGGGCAGCGCTGGGACCCCCTGGAGTCGGGGGCAGCTTCTGTATCTGAGTAGGAGGGGGCGAGCGAGGGGCTCCTCGCTGCAGCCCAGCGGTGTGTTATTCTCCGGGAGTGGGGGCGCTGCTCCGTGCACGGCAGCTTCCCTGTCCTCCCGCCATCCTGGCTGGTCCTCGTGGTCCTGAGGCTGCAGGGCTGGGCCGCTTTGCTGTCCTCTTCATCAGCACTGCAGGGACACCGTCGGCACTGGGATGTTTCTGTATTTATCAACGTGGCGTCCTGTGGCCACCTGGGAACACCATCCACGCTCCAGACAGACAGCCCGGATGTGACTTAGGAAACCAGATCTTCCCAAGCAAAATCAAGTCAGCACTTAAAAAGTAGCATGAAGAATTGCACTTCTAAAATGTAGACTTTAAGGCACTTACTGAGCAAACAGCTAACGTTTTTAAAACAGCCATTGGAAACCACGTCATGCCGTTTTGAGTGGAAGATGGCACATCCCATAAAGGAATCGCTTCCTCCAAGCTGGTGCATCCCCGGGTCTGGTCCGGCGAGCGTGGGGAGGCCCTGATTTCTGTGGGTACCACGCCTCAGGCATCACTAACGCACAACTCTGGGGGCAGTAGGAAAATCCAGTTTCAACAGTTTCTCATGACATTCCTTTCAAAGAGATGTTTCCTAAAGGAATTGATGGACCCTGGCTTTCAATCTGTAGCCTTTCTTTTTTTTTTTTTAAAGATTTATTTATTCATTTGAGAGAGCGAGAATGAGAGAGAGTACATGAGAGAGGGGAGGGTCAGAGGGAGAAGCAGACTCCCCGCTGAGCAGGGAGCCCGACGCGGGACTCGATCCCGGGACTCCAGGATCATGACCCGAGCCGAAGGCAGTCGCTTAACCGACTGAGCCACCCAGGCACCCTCAATCTGTAGCCTTTCTGAATCCCTCAAGATACCATGAGGTTCTGGAGGGTGAGTTAGGAATGTGTTCAAGGCTGACAGCTGTCTGCTCACCGAGCAGGGCACCGTATCCTGGAGAGAACAGTGTGGGACGTCCCATCGACCTCGGGAGACCCAGTCTGCTTGGATCAACGGTCTTCTGATCCCTGGCTGCCAGGCAAACAGGGGTGGGCTGGAGCAGACCTGAGCCTCCATCCCCTCTCTTTTCCTCCCCTGTCCTTCCCGAGGCTGCTGCATGGACCCCACGGGGATCTCCATGAGCCAACAAAAGGAGACGAGTGTGTGTGTGTCCCACAGGTGGAGGTCTACCCAGTTCTCTCTCTTCTAGGAATATTCCAGAAGAATAGGCAGCCCCCCCACCCCCCACACACACACATATTCCATCACCACCAGCCATGACCTTGCAGTGTCATCCTGATGCAGATCCATGGGGATTTAGTGTAGAGTCCCAGAACCCATCCTCTGGTTGAAGGGTTGGCCTATGGGCCAACATCTGACAGTCTTTCTTCTTTTACCAGAATTTTGGTTTTGTGATTTCAGAATCCAGGCTGGGAGATTGGGCAAGGTGAGTGTATCTGAACCACTCTCTGGAAGGAATTGGCAAACACGATACAGATAACTCACGACGAATCTCCTTCTTCACTGATCTGCTGCGAGTGGCGTGGAGAGACTTAGGCCTGGTGCACAAGAGACTCCCTGTTAACGCAGAGAGACTAAAACGCTTCCCCCAAAACCCAGGAGAGTCAGAAGCAGGATTAACATCTGGATCCCTTCCTCAAAAACCATTGCGCTTTCTCACTGAGAATACATTTACTGCCCAAGAAACCAGGTCTCCGAGAGGCTCGGGGCTGGTGCAGAGCCCTCCCTCATCAGTGTAAAGATGACATCAAAATGATGAGGGCCTTTTCAGTGTAACAGCAAAGCATCTGGCCAAAATTAATTATTTATTACTTTCATTCAGAGTATTTTTCTCTGCCAAAAGTGCAAACATTTCCCCCAGAAAACCGAGGCAATATTGCAGTATCCGTCCCGCGGTTGGCAAATAGAAGGACATTTAAAAAGCCAAAGTCACCTCTCGCTTTCCCATTCCCTCTGCTTTTAAATACCACGCTGCCAGCTCTAACTAGAAAAATAAATATTTGCAGATTAAAGGTTTCATTTTATTGCAAATATTCATGAAGATTAAATGTCATTTTAATCACGTTAGTTTATTTCTCTGGGCGCATCGCATTTGCGGGTACGCATTCACTCATTGCAGGGAAATGTGTGCTCCTGGCACCAACTGGGGCTTATTTACCATTTGTTCTCAGCCCGCATTAGCGTGGAGCTCCTTGAATCAGAAAATATGTATCGTAGCCAACTAATTGGCGTTCACGGATGGAAACTTCCAGGCTGGAGCTCCAGAGATGCCGAGGTGCCGCCGTAACAAATGCCTTTTCCCCACCGAGGGTTAGCCGGACCCTGGGGCCGGCGGGGCTGAGCTGTGACTGCTCGGCGTTGGGGGGCCACGCAGAGATGAGGGCAACGCGCTGCAGGTCTCGGCTTTGAATCCAGCCTGGACTTCCTTCCCCCAGGGAGAGCTGGGAATGCTGATTTCTTTCCAGGGAAAAGTGGTGGCGGATCCCAGCACACGCCTGTGTGTGTTAGAGGTCCCTGAAAGGACTGTTCCCTGCACCTGCATCTTAGAATGTGCGAAATTTGTCCTTCTCTTTTTACTTGTCACCCTGGTGGGCTATTTGGTGTGAGATAGGTTTTATGAAATAAAAGAACAAAAGACAGGACCGAACGTGTAGAATTCATGTTTAGGCAAAATCAGATTTGTGAGTGTTCAGAACCACGTTCTTCACGATGGATGATAAATCCCCTCCCCTCCCTGAGAAGTCCTGCCCTGCCCTGCGCTGGGCTTTCACTGAGCTTCCCGCACCCACAGCCAACTCTGTCCCGTCAGCCTATGCGCACACAAGTCCGCTCTATGGATGCTTCTCTAACAAAGGATGTTTTTCTCTGTCTCTGCTTAATTCCTCAATCTTCCTCTTCTCCTAGAAGATAGGTTTGACTCGTGAGTCCCAAGGAGAGGAAAGGCCCCACCCACCGTTTATTCTTCCCACCGGATCTCTCATTAGAAATTACATAGAAAATGGATCTCAAAATGTATTTTGTCATGGTCAACCTCTTCAAAATGAAGCCTTTTTATAGACTACGTCCTTTGCTTTCATCCACAGAATGAAGAACCGGTGTTCTCCAAGGATGGCCGAAAGTTCTTCTTTGTCCGAGCCATCCCACAGGGGGGACAAGGAAAATTCTATCACATCACCGTGTCGTCATCCCAGGTAATCTTGACCGTTTCTAAAACTCTTTGCTGTGCTGGTGACAGCCCCTCGTGGTGACCGCTCTGTGCACTCTTGTCATCTGCAAGGGCCCCGGAGTGAGCCCCAGGTTCGGGCACTGGAAGGTAGGTTCCTGAAGGTGGGGCAGAATGGGGCTCACAGGGGCGCCTGGGTGGCTCAGTTGGTTAAGCGACTGCCTTCAGCTCAGGTCATGATCCCAGGGTCCTGGGATTGAGTCCCACATCAGGCTCCCCCTGCTCTGCGGGGAGCCTGCTTCTCCCTCTGCCTCTGCCTGCCACTCCCCTGCTTGTGCTCTCTCTCTCTCTGTCAAATAAATAAATAAAATCTTAAAAAAAAAAATACAAGAATGGGGCTCACAAAGTCCGGGGGTCCTGCTCAGAGCAGTGGGTCGCATTGGCCCTTCCTATTATGGCTCAAAGATCGCTCAACGATGGCACTTCTGACAGTGTGACAGGAGACTATGGGACCTGAGGACTCAGGTCTACGGCTTTGATTGACGATTCTGTGCCCTCCACCCTTCCTCCCCACCCGCTGGGCTGTCCCCTTACCCTCTGTCCCAGGGCCCCCACTGCCATCCAGACTCCCCTGCTCCCTGCAGGCTCTCCCTGCTCCCAAGACCCCCACGGGCCCCACCTGACTTACTCAGCATCCGATTCCCACCTGCCCCCCCAGCACCTGCCATCCAGCACGGAGGGCCTGTGCCTCACACCAGCCCCTCCACGCCCCATTCCAGATCACACCGTTCCTGCCGAGAGGGTCATGCATCCCTCCCTTCCAGTTTATTGTCATAATTATTCTACTCTGTGAGGCACTCAGGGCGAGAGAGTGCAACACTCCGTAAAACGGTTTCAAGCCATCCTTGTACATGATGGCAGAGAATGGCAGACATGTCTCCTCCCTCCCTCCCTCCCTCCCCACTTCCTTTCTCCTCCGTTTCCTTGCCCCGTTTCATTCCCTTCCCCACATTTCTCTCTTTCCTCCCTCCCAGTCTCCCTATGGCAGAGACTCCAGTAGCGGGATCACACATTGTAAAGAACGGCATCGGCCACCTACGCAGCATTCGTGTCTCAGGAGACACGTGTGCTGCGGCTGGAGGCATGGCCGTCGGGGGAGTGGGTGGCGGGTGCCACGGACGCGGACTCTGCCAGTCCCTGTGTTGCTGACGTTCAGAGAAGGGGAGAGGGCTGGGGCCCGGGGTGGTGGTGAGCGGAGGCTCGGTGGACGGGCTGGCCCCAGGCGGGGGGCAGACGGCACCCCCCGTGGTGCGGGGCTCCTGGGTTAGGAACGAGGCGCGGGTGGGGCTCGCCAGCTCCCCCATGTACCGTCTGGTGCTTCAGCCTAACAGCAGTAATGACAACATACAGTCCATCACCTCCGGGGACTGGGACGTGACCAAGATCCTGGCCTACGACGAGAAGCGGAATAAGATGTGAGTAGGGCCGGCTGCGGCAGTGGGCAGGCCTCCAGCCCCAGGGCCCGGGCCAGCGCTGCAAGACGGGCCCTTCCTTTCAGTCACACGGGACTCCCTAGGTCCAGTGTCTCGAGGGCCCCACTTCCAAAGTTGCAAGACACTGAGCAGGGGGAGCTGAGCGGCCAGACCTGCAGGGAGAAATGGGTGGCGGTCGCAGCAGGCCTGCCGTGTGCCGTTTGCGAGTTCCAGGCGGTGCGCAAAGTGCCCCGGGAGCATCCTCTCATTCCGCACAGCGGTCCCATGGGCTCTGTTACAGGCTCCCCTGTCCAAAAACAAGCAAGCAGAAACGATGAGAAGTTAAGTCACTGACCCCAGGTGATTCCGATTATTCAGACGGTAACGGGGGAGCTAGCGCGCAGCTCAGATGGCGGAGGCCAGGCCGGGATGCCGCTCCTCCTCCCTGATCCTGTGACCAGAGTCCAGGTCCCGCCCGCGCTCCGCGTGGCAGGTGAACACCACTCCTCCGGCGTCGTTGCCTCAGGCTTTGAGATTACCTGGCTGGGTCCTGCCCCTCCAGGAGGCTAACAATCTTGTAGAGAAATTCCTGCATCTGAGTCCAGGGACACGCGTCACCATCCTCACCCCCGGCACAGCCCGCACCCCTGCCCCCGCTCCCAGGTGTGTGGCTTGTGGCTTTCCCCGCCTGCACACGCGGGGCTGGGCCTGAGCAGGAGAGTCGGGCCTGTCCCCATGCACCTTCAGAAGTCCCCGGGAAGCGCAGGCAGAGCCTGGCAGTGGAAGGCAAGCCTGCCCTGGAGCCCACTGATCCCTGTGCACCTGCTGGTCTTTGCAGCTACTTCCTGAGCACAGAAGACCTGCCGAGGAGGAGACAGCTCTACAGGTGCGTGGGCACCGACCCAGGAGGTCCTCGGCTTGGCCGCAGGGCACCAGGGGAGGCGCCGGGCAAACCCCCCACAGGGCAACCCTGTAACGTCCAGAGACTGTGAGCAAGAATTGCAGAGACCACCGCATGTGAAGCTTTTCTTTTTCTGCTTCTGTCAAACGAGCTCCCCCGACTCACTTTCTCGTGTTGATAACCGACGGTCTTTCCTTCTCACTGTTGTTCAAGAATGATTTGGGGCGCTCGTTCTCAGTGGGTTTGGTCGGAGGCAGGTCTGGTAGGGTGTTTGCCGGAGGCCAGCTCTACCGACCCCGCATCGTGGCCGACCCGCTGTGACCCGGTCAGTTCCGTAACCTCAGAGAAGGCAGAGGGGGTGACATCCGAATCCTGGAAAGGAGACTTCTCCCAGGGTCGGTCCCTCTTCAGTGTTGCCCCAGTGACTGTTCTCCCCAGAGCAGGTGTCGGGCTCTGCGACAGGGTCACCAGAGGTGGAAATAGGGCAACTTTTACTTGCTCGATGTTTTCCAGACTAGAAGGAGGTAGCAGCGGGTGGGTGGTGGCCTACATGCACACCAGCCGCCCCTTGTGGACCTGAGGGCCAGAGAGGGTGACTCACGGTCTGGATGGAGCCAAAGTCTGGCTTCCCTCCTCATGGCGGGGACACTGGAGAAGCCCATCAGGTGGACCAGCAGCCCCTCTCACCCGCCGGTGCATATGCTGAGAGTGTAAAAGCCGGGCTCAGGGGAATCCTTTTGGAGGGAGGAAAACTGGCAAACCCATGGGTCACAGGCAGGCTTCTCCGTGTAGCCCTGCGTGTCTGCCAGGATAACTTAGATCAGCCCTGTCCCCCACAGGATGGAAGGCGATCAAGGCAGACCGCCTACCTTCTCCTCTACCTTATACATAGGCTAGAAGGCCCTCTTCTGTCTGACACGAAGGATCAACCCCTGTAGACAGGTTTCCGGTGGGGCCTGGGGTCAGAGTTGACCCTTCCCCTGCAAGATGCTCAGGCAGGAACTCCCTCCAGGTGTGTGCAATGACTCCTCGGTATCTTCATTTTTGGAAACACATTTCAGGCCTTCTTGACGTGAAATTAAGCTTGCCGAGCGTGGTCCCGGGGTTCCTGCTCCCCCGGCCCCACCGAGTGAGGAGCACCAGCTCTCGGTGCGACTCTGCGGGAGATCCCGCTCGGAACGGCCAGAGTTCAATTCAGCCCGTGTCTCTGGGGTTCCCGGGGGTTCCTGACGTGCCGTGCGCCAGCGCTAGGCCCTCGGAGACAATCCAGAGATCTGGAAAGCCATCTCCTGCTCTCCAAAGGGCCTGGGGCCGAGCACTGTGCGCCCCCCCGCCAGTGGGGGCGCACGGGCCTGATGAACGCGCGGGTGACCCAGTGCGCACCGGAGAGCGCGCCCCCGGAGAGCAGAAGTGCTGAGAGCTGAGCTCTTCGGAGTTGGGGCGCCCGCCGGGCAGGAAGCTGGACGCAGAGCGGAGCGTGCCGGAGTGTTCCGGGGCGTTCCCAGGGAGACGATGCAGAGGCCCAGCGCGCAGGCGCAGGCGCAGGCGCAGCGTCAGGGACTCCGGAGCGCGTGGGGAGCACTGCAGCCGGGCTGGGGGTCTGCACCGTGTCCGCGACGCCTGGTTCCCGCCGCCTGGGTTCACGGCCCGCTGTCTGTGCTCCTCCAGCGCCAGCACGGTGGGCACCTTCAACAGGCAGTGCCTGTCCTGTGACCTGCTGGAGAACTGCACGTACTTCAGCGCGTCCTTCAGCCACAGCGCCGACTTCTTCCTGCTCAAGTGTGAAGGTAAGCCGGGGCGCGGCAGGCCAGCACGCCGATGGTGGGCAGGGGAGGCGGCGGCGGCGGGAGCGGGTCCCAGAACGGGGAGGAGGGAGTCCTGCCCGGTCGCTGGTATGGGGGGCCGCCAGCAGGTGCAGTGTTGGCCAGCGGTGGAAGCGTGTCCCAGAACAGGGGGTTCTGCCCGGACGCCGGTCCGGGCTCCCACCAGCAGGTCTCGGCACCGACCCTCGGTGGGTCTTACACCTTCCCTCATGGTTTACAGCCCATCCCAGTGTTTGCACGCTGTTAATCCCAAAGCTCATCAGCATTTTCCACAAACAGTCCTGGGAAGTGGGTGAGTGAGTATCTCACACCTTGATGAACGCAGGCCATGTAGAAAGGTAATAAAGGAATTTCAAAGATCAACTTCTCAAGCATATTTAAGGATGGAGGTGATAGAAAACAGTCTCAGACAGGAAAAAAATTATTCTCCTGTGACCTAATTCACGGATGATTTATCCCAGAAAGTTCCTAATCACACCAGTCAGCATACACAGAATGGTAGCCATGTCCCACAGTGGACAAACCAGTATCTTTGCATCTTGTTCTCCTATGCTAGAAAGATAAGGTATGAACCCATGAAAAGGTAAGTGCTAATCAACATGGTTGTTACAAAGTATATGTCAAAGAAGAGCCACTGAGATCGCCTCAGAGGATGAGACCATGCCGCAGATGGGACTGACCAGGCCGGGAGCAATTCAGT
The DNA here is from genome assembly GCF_054177405.1 of Leptonychotes weddellii. NCBI lineage: Eukaryota > Metazoa > Chordata > Mammalia > Carnivora > Phocidae > Leptonychotes > Leptonychotes weddellii. Next base: position 2,952,869 of record NC_138380.1, on the reverse strand, counting down.
CCTGCGAGTTGTGGGTGGAGAATGGAGAATTTTTGCTGGAGCGCGGTCTCGTTATCCTCTGCCAGGTGCTCACCAGGGCACGACCTCACCCTCTTTTTATGAGTGTCTTCCAAAGTCTTGAGAAGCCATACAACAGGACGACTCAGCCCCCTGGCCACCACAGGCTCAGCCCCAGACATTCTCCCAAGATAATGGGGAGACAAACGGTGTGCGGGGGGCCTCTGAAATACAACTTTAGCCCCGCCTTGGCCCCTCGAAGGTTATTACCAAACTCCACGGGAAGTCGGGTGTATCAAGGTCTCCTGGTTGCCAGGCCAGCGACTCCTGCCGCCCCATGGCAGGATCTTTAGGAGCTTACAACTTGGGGAGATGTGGAGGTTTATGTGGCAGAGATGGGAAAATGGCAAGCCGGCCCGCCAGGACCTGAGACAGCAGCCTGACTGGAGCCACGAAATCAGACATCTGTAGTCTCGTCTCCAGGAGGAGAAGCGTCCTAACAAAATGCAGAAGGGAGAGATCGAAGTAAACTTAAAAAAGAACGTCCCAGACAAGGATCCGTCATTTAAAATCCATTTAAATATTTAGTGTGTTGCCTTATGTTAACATCAGCATAAACTAGCTCCTTGTCTACAAAATTTCTCTGAAATATTTTTTTTATATTAACCTATTTTCTGGCTAAAGTAACTCAAATTCCCAAATTAACCTTGCCCCCAAAACCTAATCAAAACCTCATTTTGAAAAACGGATTTTCTAAAAAGACCTAAGTGTACAAAGCCTACAGCAGCGAACCCTCGGGCCCCAGGCGGGGTTAAGGGGACTTAGCGGCCGTGAGAGCTAATCCGGGTCCTGCCTCCGGTGTCCTCCACCAGCATTGCTGGTAATTGCCACGGGGTGAAGCTCCCAAAGAGAGTGATTACACTGTCCAAGAGTCTGATTGCTTGGGGGTTGTGTTGGGGACGAAGAAGCAAGGGTAGGCTCACGGATGAGGTGGCACCTCAAATGAAGGCGAGCGTGGGATTCAGAGCGTGAAGTGCAGTGTAGTGGGGAGGGTGCAGCATGAGAGGGGCATGGGGGTGCCCTGAGATCGCGTGGAGGGTCCCCTCACAGCCTGGGAGCCCCCATCTGTCCAGCTGAGCACTGAGATCGCATGGAGGGTGCCCACCCCACCCCCAGCCTGTGAGCCTAGATCCAACCATAAGGGCTTAGAGATCATGTGGAGGGTCCCCACTAGGCCTGGGGGCCCCCATCCGTCCAGAAGTGCTGAGATCACACGGCAGGTTCCCCACAGCCTGGGAGCCCCCATCCGTCCAGCGGAGTGCTGACTTGTGTGGAGGATCCCCCCACTCAGCCTGGGAGCCCCCACCTGTCCAGCAGAGGCTTGCATTTAAGAAGTCCCATTTAACAACCAAAATTAAGTCTCAATAATTCTATTTACCCCCATGTTTCTCAGCAGAGATTAAAGTAGGCCCATATGTGTAGCCCACAGTAGCGTTCATTAAACTTCGTCCCCTGTGTATTTCTTTCACACCCCAAAGCTACTCTGGAGACTCCTATAAGCCTCTGACCAAAATAATGTCCCCACCCCCGGCTCGAGAGGCTTTCCTTCTCTGCTCCTGCAGCACTGGGTAGATTAACGTGGCCTCTGAGACGCAGCCAGAACAGCACCACCAACAAAGAATCCTCCCCATTTGGGCTGAAGAAAAACATGATGACATTAGTGGATTCTCTGTGAATTAGGGGAGGGGAGATCGGGGAATGCTTCACGTTCACAGCTGCTCGGCCCGTCCACAGGGAGCTGTGAACGGTTCAGTATGGACAGCAGAGGAGGTGGTAGCCCAAGGATTTAGAACCAGGACAGGGTGGACAGCAACCAGCCAAGACAGATGCCCACTCAGCGCAGCCTCGGGCCACCACGCGGCGGGGTCGGCGGGGTTGGGGATCATGCAAGCGGCTGCAAGGTCGCAAAATTGCAACACCCCCATATAAACGCCTCTGCCTGTCTATGCACCTTCCATTATGAGGGGTTTTGGTGAGTTCATCTGCTGTGGCCCTATCCCCTTAACTTACAGGACGGTGCTTGGAGTGGTAACTGGATCCCAGCTGACTGGCACCGTCAGTTGTCTGCAGGGAGTGCGGCTGTGTAACTCGCCCTTTGGCGTGTGGTCCTTCCCCTGGCATGCGGTGATCTCCTCCCTCATCATCACACTAACTTAGTCTCATCATCCTGTGCTGTCTTCTCCAACACTTCTTAACATTTATAGTCTGTGCTTTCTCGAGGCTTGTCATTTCTGTATTTCTGTATAATTTTTTAAGATTTTATTTATTAGAGAGCACGCATGCACACAAGTGGAGGGGGTGGAGGGAGAAGCAGGCTCCCCGCTGAGCAGGAACCCCTCCCCCTGAACTCTGGCTCCATCCCAGGACCCCGAGATCATGACCTGAGCCAAAGGCAGATGCCTAACCAACCGAGCCACCCAGGCACCCCTGTAATTCTTAAATTCTTAATTTTTATGATGTAAAAATTTTAAAAGGCATACGTTATTTTTATACTTTTGCACACGATAGATTAAAATAGCGTAGGTGAGGAAAGACTCATGTTTGCAATGCTTACGCCCACTCCTTACCTAGCGAGGCCCTCTTACGTGTGCCAGTATTTCTGTCTATAAGACATGGGTTTCAGATGGTCACTGAATGCTTGCGTGAGGAACACCTGTAAACCAGATGCTGTAGAACCTTGTGGAAATTCACCCATATATTTAATGTACAGATGTTTAGATTTCTTTCCAGATCTCTAGGGTCTGGCATTGAAGCTAGATGCATCCAAAATACTGTGTTATGATGTAACACTTTATAATGATTTTCCAGGAAATATCAATAAGCTTTTGATTTGCACACTTACTTGTCTTCTCACTGACCCACTAAGAAGGGTGATGATGGAAATACCTAATATTTGCTCAGCTCTTCACAATTTGAAAAGCACATTCCTTATATTTGGTGTTTCTATTCCCATTTCTGATTCCTTGCAATTTCTACTCTAACACAAAGAGATCTTAGCGTTCCCTGCACTGAACATACTGTCTCACACTTCTGTGCTTTGTCTTTGATGGCTCAGCGAATGCCTATCCCTTCCCCAGAGCTTTCTCTGGGTAAGGGTTGGTTTTTATCAGTCCTTTGGATGAGCTAACCCAGGCAGCGTGGGCATAGCTGTGGATTCATGCTCAGACCAGTATGTGTGACGGGAACTATCGCTGATTCCTCATCTGTCCTGGGCCACCAGCTCAGAAGCCTGGCTGCGTCCCCCGCAGAGCTGGGACATGACCTTCCCATCTTAGATGACCCCAGTGTTATGTTTGAGGGAAAAAGTACTCACTTTCTGTATTCGTTTCCTGGAGCTGCCGTAGCATTACTACCAGCTGGGTGGGCTTAGAGCAACAGAAATGTACTCTCTCACAATTCTGGGGACCAGAAGTCTGAAAGCAAGTTGTCTGCATGGTTAACCCTGCTGGAGGCTCCAAGAAGGGACCTGTTCTGTGCCTCTCCCTAGCTTCTCGTGCTGCCAGAAATCCTTGGTGATCCTGGCTTGTAGATGCACCACCCGAATCTCTGCCTCCAGAGGCATGTGGTCTTCTTCCTGTGTCCCTGGACCCCAATTTCCCTCTCCTTGTAAGGACACCAACCATAGGTAAGGACCCACCCCACTCCAGTCAACTTCATCTTAACCTGATTACATTTACAAAGGCCCTATTTCCAGATAAGGTCACATTCACAGGTACTGGGGTTAGGACTGCAACATCTCTTTTAGGGGGACACAGTTAACCCACGACACCTCCCTTGTGTGACTCAAATCACCTTCTTGTATAAGAGAGGAAAGAAACCCTGTTGCTGTTTTTCTCGGGGACACGCATTTAAGGGCAGCCACATTAGACTTGGTGATAGAGACTGTTCCTAATGGCTGTGCCACTTTCTAGAATGAATGAGAGGAGCCGCTGAGGAAAGCAATGGGATCTAACCCATGTTAGAAGATTCAGAAGATAATGCTGGCATGTTAGCAGAAGCGTACATTTTTTCCAGAAATTCTTCTTCCATGTCAGAAAGCAAAATGAATGCTCACGTCACACGGTGCTTTGAAAAGTAGTTAGGGTTTTCTCCTCCCCAGCTGAAGTCAACCATGAGCCACTGAATCAGAGCACCCGTTTACATAATTTGAGTTTTGCAATCATAGCTCTTTTTAGAGAATTGGATTTTTCTCTTCAAACTGAATCCCAAGAGCATGATTCATTTTCCTTCAAGTTTGTCAGAAGGACTCAGTCAGTCCTATTTCTAAGAAACGACTGAATTCCACCAGGAAAATGGGACCTGTGCATTAAACAGTGTTTGCTATTTCATACCAAAACAGTTTCATGTTTTTAAAAATTAATAAATTTCTTTTTCATGGAACCCAAGATGGAACTCTAGCTTTTCTTCCTGTTGCGAGTTGAGAACAGAACAACCTGTGTTGTGAATCCTGCTGCGGTCCTGGCCTTCACCTCTCTTCCGTGTCAAGTTGTGATTTAGGAGCCACTTGCCAGTGGTTGAGATGTTTGGTCATAGATTCAGCAACTCAATTTATCAAGACAAACTTCTCCATCTTGAAGTCAAATTGAAACAAAATACAATGACATAAGCTTAAAATAAAGCGAGTGACTCTATCCAGATGACTGTTCTTACTATTAAATGCTCGGGGCTCTATCATCTCTGTCGCTGCCATGGAGAGAGACAAATCGCAGAAATGGAGAGCAACGAAGGATGGAATCGGAGAGAGTTGGCTAGAAGTTGGGCTCCTCCACTCACTAGCTTTGTGACTTGGGCACGTTGGCTAGCCTTGCTAGACCCTCCATTTACTCGTCCTGAAAACTCGGGCAACAACAGTACCCACAAGGTTGTTGTCAGGGTTGATGGAGATAGCAACGCACATGGAGGACTTAGCATGGTGTCTAATACACAGTAAATGTGTAGTAAATGACAGTTAATACTGTTGTGATCACGGTCACCATCATCATCATCATCATCACCTTAGTAATCAATGAAGAGTGTCTTAGATGTCCGCCAGTTCCTGACTCAGCATCTGGAAGGTGGGGCTGATGCTACAGATGGTTAACTTCTGTGAAATTAACAAAACAAGTCCCTTACTCAGTGTTTCCAAATGTGAGTGGCCATCTGATATCTCATCAGGTGGTGCTGGAAGCCCTGGTTCTGCCCTTACACTCACAGGGTAGAAGCTTCCAAAAGTGACTGTGGTTGCCAGAGCCACAGAACCTTAAGTTACCCCTCTGTAAGCATGGAGTTGAAGAATCTGGTGGCTTCCAGAGTACATATGCCAAAGGGGCCCTCCACAGCCGGTTCTTGGCAGAACTTAGGAAGGAACCAGATGTTCTTTCTTTCTTCAGCACTGGGTAATTTCTCTCTGTGTGCCATTTCTTCTCTCTGCCTTTACTCCCTCAGATGCCCAGTATTCCCAGCCACCCTGGCCACATCCTAACTTCGGGGGATGTAACTGAGGGAGAAATGCACACTGAGGTGTTATGTTATGTTAGTTCTCCCTGAGTTTTAGTCAGAACGAAGCCATGAATGGCAGGGATGAGAAAGAGGTGTTGGCCTTGCAGACCAACCTCACTTCACTGAAAGTCACTGACTACAGTGCTATAGATAAGAAGGATGCTTTGGCCAAGTCCAGGCTCAGTGAGGAAGAACGTCATGAGCAATTGGTTGGTCATGTCTGCCACACTTAGCAGTGAGGGAGGAGGTGGTGCCCACGCACCACATATCTGTTACTGGAAGGAATAGAAATGGTTACTGATCTTGACACCACTAGAGAAATTTTCCTGAGGGAATATTGTTGCCCAAGGTTTCTGACTGAAGGACAGCTGTTAGTCATACATCTTTTGGAATGAGGAGACGATAGCTCCAGACCCCTCCAAAGTGGCCCAGAACTAATGCTGGTTCACACCCAGTCCTCCAGTGCATATCTAAGCAGGTGCGCCCTCTTATAGCCTAGCCCAGTGTAAGCATTAAATATTGTCTTCCACTGAAATTATTTCAAATAATTATATATAGTGGGGCCAGAGCTAGAAAAATAATAATCTGCATCCTCATTGACAAAACTATATTATTAGTTCAAACACATAGGGTGATATCAGTCCCCTACAACAAGATTTTGAAAGGGAAAAGCACATGGTTTGCTTCTACAAGCTACCTAATCCTCTAGACATCTCTTAGACCAAGTTTCCAAGGCATTAACCTGGGCTGCCCTTTTTAATTTTGATTTTGTCCAAGTGAATGTTTGGAACCAAGTTTCAGACTCCTTGGAGCATTGCTAGTGTGTTTGTGAGGAAGAACATCTGTTTAATCTCTCAAACATTTGGAGCTACTCCCTTTGAGGCTGTGGTACCAAGAACAAGGGAAGAGATTTTCAGGGCCAGTTATATCATTAGTATAATATACATGAATACTTTGGAAGATGTTAAACTCATTAGTAAATGCTGCCAGACTCCAAGCAAATCACTCAGTTGGAGCCCTGTTGCTCCTCAGTAATAGCCAAACAAGTATCTCCCTTGGGAAAGAAACTTCTCACTTTCCCAGCTGACCCCTTCTGCATCACCAGGCAAGTGTCTGACCTGTGCGAGTACCAGGTGGCAGGGTACTTTCTGCAAAATGGAAAGTCTTTCCTGAAAATGTGCTCTTTGAAATGTCGATTGACAATAAACAATACCATTCAGTGCAATTATAACAGCTCTGTGATCCACATACTCCTTTCATGCCCACTGCCCCAACTCCAGCGAGTTAAGAGCCTGTACTCATCAGGTTTCCTTCAGGCTCTCCCTCCAACCAGCCACTTTGCTTGGGACCACCACATCACATTCCCTAAAGTGTATTTTTCTTCAGAGTGGCTTCCCGACCACATACGTTTCTCTCTTTTCTACACTAAATGGTAAAAGAAACACAAAATTAAAAAATAAATGGCACCACTGGGTCACCAAGAAGGGGGCCACCAGCAGACAGAACAATGAAGAATTTTTAGAAAGTAAATAGAAATAGATCACATTGAGAGTGAAAGCCAAAGCCTGGGATATGTAGTGTGATTGATGAAGAATGTGACTACAAAAAAAAAAAAAAAAAAAGTAAAAACAATCAACAAAACTAAAAGACAACCTGCAGGAATGGAAGATGTTTGCAAATGACCTATCCAATAAAGGGCTAGTATCCAAAATATGTAAAGAACTGATACAACTAAACATCCAAAAAACAACCCAGTTAAAAAATGGGCAGAAGACATGAGCAGACATTTCTCCAAAGAAGACATCCAGATGGCCAACAGACACATGGAAAGATGCTCAACATCACTCTTCATCAGGGAAATGCAAATCAAAATTACGATGAGGCATCACCTCACACCTGTCAGAATGGCTAAAATCAAAAACATAAGAAACAACAAGTGTTGGCAAGGATGAGGAGAAAAAGGAACGCTCATGCACTCTTGGTGGGAATGCAAAGTGATGCAGCCACTGTGGAAAACAGTATGGAGGTTCCTCCAAAAATTAAAAATAGAATTACCATATGATCCAGTAATTCCACTTCTTGGTATTTACCCAAAGAATATGAAAACACTAAATGGAAAGGATACATGCACTGCTATGTTTACTGCAGCATTACTTACAATCACCGAATTATAGAAACAGTCCGAGTGTCCAAGGACAGATGAATGGATAAAGAAGATGTGGTGGATATACAGTGGAATATTAAAGAATGAAAAAGAATGAAATCTTGCCATTTGCCACAACATGGATGGATCTAGAGAGTACTATGCTAAGTGAAATAAGTCAGTCAAAGAAAGACAAATATCATATGATTTCACTCATATGTGGAATATAAGAAACAAGACAAATGAAAGAGACAAAATGAAACTAAGAGACAAACCAAGAAACAAACTCTTAGCTACAGAGAACACACTGAGGGTCACCAGAGAGGAGGTGGTGGGGGGATGGGGGAAATAGGTGAAGGGAATTAAGAGTGCATTTCTCTCTCTCTTTTTTTTTAAGATTTTATTTATTTATTTGACAGAGACACAGCGAGAGAGGGAACACAAGCAGGGGGAATGGGAGAGGGAGAAGAAGGCAGGGAGCCGGATGCGGGGCTCCGATCCCAGGACGCTGGGATCATGACCTGAGCTGAAGGCAGACGCTTAACGACTGAGCCACCCAGGCGCCCCAAGAGTGCACTTCTCTTGATGAGCACTGAATCATGTAGAGAATTGCTGAATCACCATGTTGTACACCTGAAGCTAATATAACACTGCATGTTAACTCTACTAGAATTAAAATTAAAAGCTTAATTGAAAAGAAAAAAAGAGTAAACTCACTCAACAAAATATATGCCCTCCCCTAAATTTTTTTTAGTTCAAAAGAAAAACTGAAGAGAGGGGTCATTGCACGCCCCGGTTTTCCAAGAAAGCCAGATAATGCCTGACAAAGATAATTGGAGGCCTCATAATTATTTTTGCTCTCCTTCTCTTCATTCTCAAAAGTGTCCTTGTTTGGGCAGCATTATGAACAGAACCCCACCAAATCGTAATCTGGAAGATCCAGCAGGGTTGCCCAGAAGACCACTATTGGACGGAGATGAAAACTCAAAGAAATCTTGAGAGATATGAATAATAGATCCGAGAAATGCATTCTGCCGTGTGGAGGTTCTAGGGGAGACTGGGAAGAATAAAGGGGGGAAAATAAACCAAGATATACTAGAAGAAAATCCCACTGAGCATTCAGTTATTAGAGAGGAAAGAAGTATGGAATGTCTTACAAGAATTTGGGGAAAGAGCTGAATTTAATTCCCCCAAATGAAACTTGTCAATTCAGAGTTTAGAAATTACATAAGGTTTCAGGGAGGGGCACTATGGAGGGTTTTTTCTTTTCATTTTTCTTTCCTTTTCTTTTTTTATTGTAAATACTCAGAGTAGTATCAGACTTCTCATCTTCAAAACAACAGTTCAGGAAATAGTGGAACATGATCTATAAGATACTGCTGATAGAAAACAGTATTTTGTCCTGTCCCCACTAAGCTCTTGTTCATAAAATGGGCAGGAAAAGGAACTTGGGGATGTTCAAATATGTAAAATTTACCATTCATGCATCTGCCCCGGAAAAAAACTATACACAGATGCACTTAAACAAAAGAAGGGGGCTGCTCAAAGAGAAATAAGAGGCAAATGATGAGCAAAGAAACTAATAAACGTTAACAAAATTATAAATCATTATTGGATAAAATTTTATGCAGTTGTTAGTAAAGATTCCTAAAACAAAAGTGCTTAAAAAACTAGAAGAAACTTCTGGATGATTCCAGCCAGCTCTGAAAAGACAGCTGTGCTGGAGGAGTTGCAGTGGGAGGGGCAGGAGGGAAAGTGAGCCCCCCACACTGGAGAAGAGTGAGGTGCATGCAGGTTCGTTGTGGGTGGGGAGGGGGCCAGGAGAACCAGGTGCCTGCGTACTGAAGAATTAACTGGACCCTTATCTTACACCACACAAACGCACAACTCAAAATGGATTAAAGACTTAAGCATAAGGCCTGACCCTGTAAAACCGCTAGAACACACGGGGGAAATTCTCGTGACATGGATCTTGGCGGTGATTTCATGGACATGACACCAAAAGCTCAGGAAACAAAACCAAAAAGAAACGAGTGAGACTGCATGACACACAAAGGCTGGTGCACAGCCAAGGACGCCATCCACAGAGAGACGAGGCAGCGCACACGGGGGGAGAAAATACTTGCAGACCACACATCTGACCAGGCGTTCATGTCCAAAATGAGTGTGGGCTGTGAGCCATGCGCCCACCCCTTGCATGGCCACTGGAGAGTTAGTTCCAAGGGAGGCGGATGACCCCCATGGGTAGGTTCTCCAGAGCACACACTGGACATTGTATCCTGTTTCCTGGATTTCTCTCTTTTTTTTGTAATCCTTATTTTTACATTGTTCTGCTTTTCCCACCTATCCATTTTAAGCCAGTTTTATTTTATCTCTGCATTTGTATCTTTCTTATCTGCCTTAAATCCTGTTTGCCACAGACCCAGGGCAGGCAAACGTGATCTATGAGGGGGGGATGGCTGGCCAACTGGCCGGCAGAAACCTCACACTGCTCCGCCAGCTCTGGGGTGGCCGGTGGTCAGGCCAGAGCGCCTCGGACCCAGGTAGCAGCCCCGCCCGCCCGTTGTCAAGGGCAACGTTAAAGGGACTTCGATATACAAAACAGATCAAAATGATGTCTCATTGGCATTATAATATTTTATTAGCTCAGAAGTATAGCATGGGCTTTCCAGATCAATCAGGGAAGACACTGAGACTGTTTTTGGTGAATTAGTAAATTTGGAAATGATAAATTCGAGAATGCAGGTCAAAGTCATAGACTTGTACCCACGGGCGTCCGAGTCCTGAAATTCCAGTCACACCCTCACAGAGCCACCGCGGCCCTTCTGTTTTCAAGCCCCTGCTGGAATAAATGGCTGAGATGTTCCTAATGTTCGTTCAAAACCTATCAAACTATTTACCCACCCCTTCTCAGATTTCCACCCTCCGGTGTCCAAGCCCGTGAACTTTCTCTGATCCACCCTCTCTTTCTCCTTCCTCTGAGAGTATTCTTTGCCTCTTTTATGCTCTTGTGTCTTGTACCTCTCCCTCCTGGGCACAAAGCTCCCCAAAAGCAGGACCTGTTTCGTTGGCGTCTACACAGCAACTCTATCATAGACTGGATATTTGTGGGTTGATACAGGTACACTCATGAGCCCAGCAGTGCTTCAGGGTGGTGATGGGTGCTGTGTGTATAGGAGTCTTGGAGATGGGTGCAAACCATCAGGGGGCGGAGCCCATAGACGCGCCCCTCCTCCCCTCCCTCCTTCCCTCCCAACACATCTCTGCCATGTCTCCTTCCTCTGTACCAACCCCCAGGCGCTCTCTGTCCCCGCACCCTGCCTCAGTTTCCCCTTAGCACATCTCACGGCTGCCACGGATATTTTTGTGTATGTGTTCCAAGCCCATCTTGCCTGCAGAATGTCAGCTCAGTGAGTGCAGGAGGTTTGTGTCACCCCTACTTGGAGCCCAGCACCTAGAACAATGCATGGTGCGTAGCGGGTTCTCAATAAAGAAATACGTTTTTGAGGGAATGAATAAAAGCTCCACCAAAATGCTACACTTGGAGGCCGACATAGACCGAATTCAAAGTCATAATTATACTCTAGAACTTCCCAGAAAAGAACTCCTGTGCCCTTTTGAAGGTGTTTTGAAAGCTACCTCTCATAATGTGGAAAGCCTAAATATTCTTTAAGACATTGTTTCCTGCCATCACTCATAAAAGTACACGTACAGGATATGAAAGTATAAGCACTGATTTACTTTTTTAGGCAGAAATGTAAACAAGGAAAGAGGGCTCCAAGCAAGAAAAATAATGCAACATGCAATTTTAAATCATATCATTAACATGCAGTAGGTGGGCCTGAATGAATTTCCAAGTGAATATAGACCTTTTGGGCAGACTTGACATGTTTCTTCAGAGAGAAGCCCTGGGGCCTGTGGATGAAGTTTCAGGGAGTTTTGTCTGCACATAACACAGGAAAAGCCGTGAAGTGTTGTAAGCATCGTTCTAAGGTTCTAGCTGGATGTGCCCTGTAGGTCCGCACCGTGATGGTGGAAGCTCCTACCCGGAGTTCTCCAGGCGGAAACTAGGTGGCCAGTGATGGAGAGGTCTTAGGAAGATCCCTTTGGGCTCTTGGGGACTCTGTGACCTCATATTCTCGCCAACATAGGAGTCCGGGGTTGTTCTTTTCCATTACTGATGCAGGAGATCACCTGTAGGGAACAGGCCAGCATCCAGGCACGTTAGGCACCTTCTCCAAACATTGGGTATCTCTGGCCACATACAGTGGCGCTTAACACTAAAAAACTGCACACTTGAGCGATCTGAAGTACATTCTAATCCCATCACCAAAACCCATTGTATCTGTGAAGTCAAAGTTTAGTATTAGGCCAGTTTTATTGAGTTGTCTTTTGAAAACGTGATGATTGTCCACTCACGGGGTATGGCATCACCAAGGCTCACCAGCTGCCAGAGAATCTCAGGAGGTTGTGCCTTAGCTGTCCAAGCTGTATTTTGCTGTCTCTGCCTCACCTCACCTGCCTTGGACAGGACGTGACTTCAGCTCTCTGATCATGTCAGAGCCTCACTTCATAATCTGGATTTTTTTTTTTTAAAGAAGATACTCAGAGAAAGTCAATTTTATTTTTCCACTTAGTGGTTATTTGTGAAAAGTTTGTTTTATAGATGGAGATAAGGAGGTATTGGCACTGGACGAAAAGAATCCTCACCTTAAACCACACTGCTGGCATATTTTGACCACCAGCAAAATATCCATCCATCTCTCCCACCCGAGTTCCTATAGTAGGTGATGTTTTTGTTTTAAACCAAGGAACATTAATTGCCTAGCAGAGATGAATTAGAAGTATTCGATTGGAAACGTATAGCTGGCCCTCAACAAAAGTTTCCATTTTAGATAAGACATAAAGGAGCACCTGGGTGGCTCAGTTGGTTAAGTGTCTGCCTTCGGCTCAGGTCATGATCCCGGGGTCCTGGGATGGAGCCCCGCATCGGGCTCTCTGCTCAGCGGGAAGCCTGCTTCTCCCTCTCCCACTCCCCCTGCCTGTGTTCCCTCTCTCGCTGTGTCTCTCTCTGTCAAATAAATAAAATATTTTAGATAAGATATAAAAAGAATCGATCACAAACTTATTGATGCTAATGGAAAGGAAAAGGAATAATGGAGAACAGATGTTTGTCTAGCCATGAGTTTCTGCTCCTCCCCTTTCTCACTGTCGAAGAGAACACTTGCATATGTAGATGCTTGGTGGCGCAGGGAGGGAAAGTCCGTGAGTGAACCCCACTTGGCAGATTAAATGGGGTGTGCTGATTTCTGGCTCTTACATTATTCCTACAGAGCTTCAAAACCCATATTTTTATATAAAAATCGAATTTCTAAATGTTGGAAACCAACTACAATTTGAAACATGTTCCTTTTGACTAAGCAGAGCATTAGCAGGCTACATCTGAACCACAGGTGACCAGTCTGTGACGTCTGCTCGAAGCAACACAATGGATTGCCAGGGGGAGTACCTTATTGGTTTTTGGTCCCAATTATGAGCTTCCCTCTTGGTTATCACTGAGTAACCAAAGCTTAAATAGCCAAAAGGAGCCATAAGACAAGTAGATATGTTTAAGTCTCAAGGATCCAATGCTGGACACTCATGAATCCATGATACCTTTTAAAACTGATCTGTAGGAATCTTTCGAAGGTGTTTGTACTTAATCCATACTGTCCAGCATGGTTGAATAAGGCAGTTTTCATATTAATAAATTCTTCCCATTATACCATACATAAATTGTCTTCAAAGACGTAAGGCTATTTATCACTTGTCCTGCTAGCTGTAAATCGATCTTTCTTTGCTGCTCCGGGGAGCTCTTTGGCACTGTCGGTGTCTGCCATCATTGACTTGAACCACTGGTCCATGTGAGGAAGAAAGTTCTCACAAAATAAACTGGGGTGATTGTTAATTCCGCTTTCCTTGCTTCGCTGTTGAGGAAACCGAGGCACAGAGCTGTTAATGACTTAGGCAAACCACGCAGCCAGTCAGTAGCAGCACCAGACCCCACGCCCTCCGGCCGCCATGCTGGTGTTTCTGTGAACACTGTTCTTCTCACGTGTGTCCTGCTTAACATAATGGCTGGCCATCGAAAGTTTTGTGTGCTTGGCACATTGTACCCAGAGAAAGAACAAAAGAGGTAAACCTGGAAGATTTACTAAGGAAAAAGGCGAAAAATAAAGCTCAGAAGTCACGTTTTCTCGTAAGTTCTGTCTGTGTCATGCACATCAGTTACATAGCTTCAAAAACGGGATGGCTCACGTTTGAGTGAGAATACAAAAGATGTGGTGTGAGCCCCTCGTCCTACTACCACGAGGAGATTTGCATGCTAATAATGAATCGCTGTTAAGGAAAAGAGTCAACAAGAGACCTACAGTTAGGAGTTTAGCTGATATCCAACATGTAAATGCACACTCATTATAAGAATGGGAGCTACAAATAATCATGTAAATTGTGGGTGATCCCAATCCTGTACATTCTCAGCACCGTGGAGAGCTTAATACACCAAACATGAAACAACGGTTGTCTTCTTCAGTGTTGTCCAACAACAAAAAAGCCAAAATGGCAACTGAAGGTGCGGCAGGGGCAGAGAGGATTGAAAAAGGAGCAAAACTTCTTACAAAGCGCTTTCTTCAGGAAATGTGCCAAATAAGTCGGCAAATTTTTTCTCTCCAAGGAGATAAAGTAGGGTCATCCATGATCTTAAAATAGTCACATTCAAAGAAAAATGAGCAGAGACATCTGGCTAAATGTTACATCTGTTTTCACTTCCATTAATTTTTTTCCCAGAAGAAGGTATTAGATCATGTTAGACAGCTATTGGATGATAATACAGCACTCTAAACACATTTTTAAAAGCCACCTGTTTTATGCTTTGTGGCTCTCAGTCCATACATGGACATGAATATAGGGAATCCCTAAACACGGTAACGTCCCTCCTGCCTGGTTTCTATCTCAGCAGAATCATTAAAATGTCAGGGAGAAGCCCCTTCGCCCCCTGCCTCACTTCCCTAAGACAGGTTCTGACTTTCACCTCGCTCTTTCATCCAGTTAAATTATTGAGCAGCTGCTGTATGCCTCTAGATGCTAAGGAGTCAAAGAATTAGAGGTCCTGCCTTGAGGGACTCGTGTTGAGGGGGGAGCACCCTTACCAGAAATGTCATCTCATGTGATCGGTGCTGTTACTGAGATGTGTGCAGGGGGGTGGGAGAACCGAGGAATCCTCTATGTGCTAGCAACTTTGCTGGAGCCGACTGTATGCATTTGAATAAGGCATCGTCCTTGACCTTAGGGAAGTCACAGATGCGTGGTAAGACTCTACCTAACAGAAGTCCATAGATTTAGGCCTTAGAGGCTGCTCTGAAAGTCCAGTAGTTCACTGTTTCCTTTCCCACTAGCCAAGCCACAGAGCCACCACCCATTCTACAGATGAGAATGTTAAGACACTTTATACATCTTGCCCAAAGCACACAGTTAATCAGGGGCACGGGCGGGGCTAGAATCAGTATTATTTTTTCCACACCTGAATTCTCCAGGTGCCCATGAACACCACTCTCATTATCTCCTGTGCACGGGGACAAACTGCCATTTTTGCTGATGGTTTTCCTCCAATGCTTCTTCCACAGACATGTATGCTGAGCCCTAGTGAAGTTCTGGACACAAGAGGGCACTGCAGCCCTGCATGTTAGTACCTGCCTTCCCAGGCCTGTATGGGGTCGGTGCAATACGGGGCATTTGCCAGTGTCTGCTGCCCGCTCCAGTGTGTAAATCACACCACCTGCACTGACTCTGTCCACCACCCAGTGGGGCCACAGAGACAGAGCCGTCCAAACCGAGAAGTCTCTCTCTGATGCTCACTATCTGCCAGATATTGACTGCAGGCTAGGCATGCAAGGATGAGCAAGACAGAGAGGCCCTGCCCTCAAGTAGCCCAGAGTCTAGGGACCTTAAACATGTTGTGAAATCCATCAAGGGGACTAGCATGGGAAGGGAGCTGGCAAGAGCTTCAGCTGGGATGGGCTACCTCACCCACGTCATGGGTGTGAACTGTTCCCTGTGCTCCAGGAGCTTACTGTCGAGGAGACAGACACCACCCACTGGAGAACAATAAAGGGCAGAATATAGCAAATTCTTTGGGAAAAACTATAAAAGCCATAGGTAGCCAGGAAAGAAAGCATTTGGTAACTGGTAAAAATGGGGAGGAAAAATGGCAAATGGTCCTTACCAAGGGGGAAGAAACGTAAGTGACTTCCTTGTGTCTTGGCTGCCTTGTCTGTAAAATTGAGATAATTATAGTACCTGCCTGGTAGGGTTGTCATAAGCTTTAAATTATTATTATTCATAAAGCACTCATAGCAGAACCTAGTAGCGGTGGTGGTGATGATGTTGCTGTTCTTCATCATTGATGATGTTATTGTTGATGATGACAACAGTGTTATTGATGACTATGATGATGGCAGTGGTGGTGATGTGATTATGATGATGACATTGTTGTTGATGATGGTGCTATTGATGAGAATGGTTCTGTTATTCATTGCTAATGATGTTATTGTTGATGATCATGATGACCATGTTATTGCTGTTGTCCATCATTGATGATGTTATTGTTGATAATGATGACAGTGTTATTGATGATTATGATGACATCGATGATGCTGATGTGATTATGATGGGGTTGATGACAATGGTTCTATTATTCATTGTTGATGTTATTGTTGATGTGACAATGTTATTGATGATTGTGATGATGATGATGGTGGTGATGATTGTGTTGATGATGATGATGGTGTTGATGTTGATGATGATGGTGTTGATGATGGTGTTGATGATGATGGTGTTGATGATGATTATGATGATGATGATGGTGTTGATGGTGATGTTGATGGTGATGATGGTGACGATGATGACGTTACTGTTGTTGCTGTTGTTGCCCTAGCTCTGACTCATACCTGAGAGGTGGGGCCTTCAACTATTGTCACCTTTTCCCTGTAGTGGGAAGTAGTTTCACCTCTTGCTTTGATGATGTGAATTTACATAGAGGTCAGTTATTAATAGCTGTTATGTTTCTATTTTGTGCAAAAATTAGGCCAAAATGACCAAACTATGATGGAATGTATCTGTAGACAAAGGATTTTTATTTACTTTCTGGGTATAAGAAATAGTTGGTGTGGCCTTCATGGTTAGCTGAAGTGGATATTGAAGATCTAGGCCAGGATCTGGACCTTTCTAGATAGTGTGGAAGGTGTGCACATCTTTATGCAGAGGGCAAGAGAGAGTCTGTCCCCAGAGCACTCAGCCCAGATAGATCACCTCAACTGTTTCCAAATCGAAACAAAATGAAGAAACACACAGATGATGAATTTTACTTTGCCTGGGCAGGCAGACCCCCACATCCTCCAGATCTTAAGCATAGCATCAAACTTCCATCTCCTTTGAATTCCCATCTGCTACCAAGGGATGTTTACATTATTAATAATTATTAATAACAGCTTCCATCTATCTCACTCTTGCAATGCCAAGAACTGCAAAGAACGTCGACTTCATTTAGTCCTTACAAACGGCATAGCTGTCCACATTTTACATGTGAGGAGAGCACGGCTCAGAAAGCAGGGTCACATGGTTTTACGTGGGCGAGCTCAGACAAGATGAACGTTATGCTCTTACCTAAGAAGTAAAGTTTAATTTATTTATTGTCAGAATGATCATCATTTGTAGGCCTGGGTATAAAAGAGCCCCTTTTTTCTTTTTTGTGATTTGGAGCCACTGTCTGCAGTCACCGCAAGATTCTAACGGGTGCATGCTCAGGATAATTGCCAAGGGCACAAGTGCCCAGGGGGACTTGGCTCTGATGGTGATCTGCGTCTGTGCTGTATGTCATTGGCCTAGGGCGGTCACACAGTTTAGCTGAGTACCATGTATATGGAAAGTTTCTCTGGGGGTAGGGAAGGAGGGAGTGTCTTGCAAACAGGGTCGGTGTGTACCATATGTGGCTTTTCTGACCACAAAGTAAGAGCTGCCTCTAGGTCCCTTTGTGGGTTGAATTGCGTCCCCCCCACCCCTCCCCTCCAAATAATATATTGAAGTCCTAACCCCAGTACTTCGGAATGTGACTTTATTTGGAAATAGGATTGCTGCATACGTAATTAGTGACGAAGAAATCATTTTGGAATAAGGTGGGACCTTAATCCAATGACTGGTGTCTTATAAGAAGAGGGAAAGAGACAGACACACAGGACAGAAAGCCGCGTGACAACAGAGGCAGGTAGACCAAGGAGCACCAGGGACTGCTGGCCACCACCGGAAGTGGAAGGACCCTCCCAGGCAGGTTTCAGAGGGGGCCCCTGGCCATGCTGACACCTGTGTGTCTCAGACTCCCAGCCTCCACACCGTGAGGCAGTAAATTCTGTTGTCCTAAGCCCGCCAGATGTTGGAACTTCATTATGGCAGCCCTGGGAAACTGATACAGTCCCCAAGTAGGGGCTCCTCCAGACCCTTCCTCAACCACCGAAAATCCCACTCTGACTTACTACCTTAGAGCAGTGCTTCTCAAAGAGTAGCACACAGGCTCGGCTGGATGTGCAAATTCACAGGCTCCATCACAAACTGTGGAATTGGAGACTGGAGTGGCCCCCTCCAGCCTCCACCTTTCTAAAGGCCCTCCCGGTGATCTTGGTACAGCTGGAGTTGGATAGAGAGTGTGCGAAACACCGTCTCCTTGCTTCTGAGATAGACTTCTCACATTCTTAGTTTTTCTGAAATCAACATGCATCTTGCCATCTCTGTAAAATCTTATTTATTTTTTTAAAGATTTTATTTATTTATTTGACAGAAACACAGCGAGAGAGGGAACACAAGCAGGGGGAGTGGGAGAGGCAGAAGCAGGCTTCCCGCTGAGCAGGGAACCCAATGCGGGACTGGATCTCAGGATCCTGGGGTCATGACCTGAGCTGAAGGCAGACGCTTAATGACTGAGCCACCCAGGCACCCCAGTAAAATCTTATTTAAACCAGTGGTTCATCTCGCAGTCACTGGCGTCTCAGAATCCACGAAAAATAGTAAACAAAACATCCATCCACTGTGCCTATTAGTGCTGTCTTGTTTAAGAAGCGACAGTTGAGGTAGAAGTGATTCCTGGGCAGGATTTTAAAGAAGTCTGTGTCCTGGGCAGCGGGGGTGGGTAATGAGCACCTTGAGACACATCGTGACCTTCAGAAATGCTTCCCAGGAAGGGTTTAAAGCCCCCCGTTCATCTCTGATGCACCAAAGTCAGCCTGAGGCCCACCCTCTGGGTCCCGCTCCTATTTAATTACTGTGAACTTCATTTCTGCCACTTCTGCTGGCCTTTTGGGAGCTCTTGAGGCTTTGCTTCTAAGATGCACCCCTCGCTTAGAGACGGGCCCCCCGACCGAGGGAAGGACTGCATTTGGTTGACTTGTTTTCTTCTCTCTCTTCTGGAAGTATTTCCCTATGAAGCAT
Source organism: Leptonychotes weddellii (assembly GCF_054177405.1). Lineage (NCBI taxonomy): Eukaryota > Metazoa > Chordata > Mammalia > Carnivora > Phocidae > Leptonychotes > Leptonychotes weddellii. Next base: position 2,933,680 of record NC_138380.1, on the reverse strand, counting down.
GCCGACTCCATCGCCCCCAGTCCCAGCCCACTCGGGAAACTGAGACTTCAAATAAAAACAGTGTGCGGTTGGGGGGCTGGTATTTAAGAGAGAACATCTGTTCTGTCACACTTTAAAAACACGGCTACTAAAGCAGGAGAAAATTAATTAAAAGTGCCACTCATGTGGCTGTTCAAATTACATTTCTACTTCTTCTCCACAGAGCATTCACTTATGTGTTATAAGGTATTTTGCTGTGGTGTTCTACATCATTAATTCTGTTTAAATTACTCTAAATTGCCCACTGACATAACAAAAATGAGGAAATTGGGGGGAAGAGATTTTATTTTCATAGAGTTTTTAAAGCATGAGTTTTAGTAACATGCTGTTGGTGTGGACAACACACTCATACACACGTAAGAACATGCACGCACACACATGCACAGATACATGTGCATACACGCAGGTGTGCATACATGCACGTGCACACGCTCACACGCACAGATACATGTGCATACATGTACACACACGCTCACACACAGAGATACATGTGCATACATACAGGTACACACATGCTCACACGCACATATGTGCATACGTGCAGGGGCACACACACATGCTCACATGCCCCATGCACAAAATTTACTCTCTTTCTGTAAAAGTATCACTGCCTTTTCCCTTCTCCCCAGTGTTGGTGATGTTTTGTAGAACAATGATTACCCAAGTTTCAACATCTGTGTTGGTTTATTTTTCTCACTTCTTTTCCCACCTTTCCATCCCAAAGCAAAGGAAGACTTTTATATCCACATTCCCACAAGATCCCCCAAGAGATCTTACACTTTTTATAAATTTGTTCATTTATTTTAAAAAATGTTTAGTTAGGGTGCTCCGTTTGCTGGGAGCCCGATGTGCCGAGCTCCTGCAGTCGCTGCTCTCCAGGGCTGGGGCTTTAGTTTGCCGAGATGGTACATGTTCATGAAGACAGTAATTCAGGGAGAAAGCAGTATAACATGAGCAGTAAAACAATTATTAAATAATTCAGAGAACTAAGGACTTCTAGCTGGAGGGTGTCGGGAATATTTTTAGATGCATAGAATGGCAGGGCAGAAGGAAGCTTAAAGATCCTCTAATCCCAGCATTTTATAATGTGTTTTAAGCCACAGAGCCCTTTCTTCAAAAGGAAACTCACTGGGATGCTCAGCATTGTAATAGCAGCCCTCACGAGGCTCCCAGGTGCTTCCCTTGAAAACCTCTGATCTAGTTCTGTTGCATCATTTTGCAGATTAAATAAATGTGGGGGCAAAAAGGTTAAGTCCTAAGAAGAGTCCGCTTGACGGAAATGAAGATCAGCTATAGGGAGAACCCATGTGTAACAGCGTGGGAAGTGTGTTTGGCTTACTTAAGTGGATATTTTGGAGGTATTTCTATGCAAGACGCTTGCAACGCTGGCCTGCCTCAGATGCTGAATAATCGTAAACTTATTCTGATGAGAGGACAGTGCTGGGAAGACTCTCAAATGCCCCTTAGAATAGGGTCTTTCTGTAGCAGACGCCTAAGAAAGCTACAACCCTTTAACCCTTTCCTTGCTAGGAGGCGTGGCTGTTGACTGTTGATGCAGTCAACAAACTCACAATACCTTCATTACAGAAGTTAGCTCTAGATTATCTTTTGCCCAAAACTGGTCTTTAAAACAGGTAACTGACAACTGTGAGGTTATTCAGAAGAACGTGCCACAGCCTCTGAACTGACTCCACTCAACCTCGCAGGTTCCCAAGGGGTGCATCCCATCAATAAATTCTGTATCCATCATTTAATCAGCAAATATCAACTGGTCACTGACTTTGAGTAAGACACTGTACATGTCCCTGTGTCGGATACAAAGTTGTAAGAGTTTCCTAAATGCCAGGTATAGAAGAAGAGATTAGACGTAAGGATACCATTGGTGCTCAGATTAGAACGCAATCTGAGGGCACCTGGGTGGCTCAGTCGGTTAAGCGTCTGCCTTTGGCTGAGATCATGATCCCAGGGTCCTGGGATCGAGTCCTGCGTCGGGTTCCCTGCTCAGCGGGGAGCCTGCTTCTCCCTCTCCCTCTGCCCCTCCTCCCCGCTCATGCACACACGCACTCTCTTGCTCAAATAAGTAAATAAAAATCTTAAAAAAATAAAAAAAAACCAATCTGAACTTTAGCTGAAATTCATCAGAGGGCTTCTGGAATCACAGATGATGAGTATTGTCATCAGTCTGAGGGACATGGCGGCACCCGAGCCACAGTGGGGATCCAGGCTCAGCCCTGCTTAGCACAAATGTGACAACCACTGTACATTGCATCATTTTTCCTGTAGTTGCCTAATCTGGCAAAACGGGCAAAGCTGAGCTCCATCTTTCATACGTTGGACTCTGAATTATGCCAAACCTCCACCCAGGTTAATGCCCAAAGGGCATAAAAATAATGCTGTGTCGGGCGCCTGGGTGGCTCAGTTGGTTAAGCGACTGCCTTCGGCTCAGGTCATGATCCTGGAGTCCCAGGATCGAGTCCCGCATCGGGCTCCCTGCTCGACGGGGAGTCTGCTTCTCCCTCTGACCCTCCCCCCTCTCATGCTCTCTGTCTCTCATTCTCTCTGTCTCAAATAAATAAATAAAATCTTAAAAAAAAAAATAATGCTATGTCTTCAGCGCAGATAATTCATGAAACCTAAGGCTTTATGAATCAACAGCCCCAAGACGCTAGCTAAATTTCAAGCCCTTGTCACCAGCCCTAAGCGTCACTCAGTTTCTAGAGCAAGAGGTTACATGTGACCGTACCAAGTTACCATGACATTTCTCACCATCCTTGGTGAGTGTATAAAACAGCCCACTGATTTCTATGCACCACACTTAGGCTGCCACATGGAAGTGTGTCCTCATCCAAGGTCCCCGGACACACGGAATTTGGCTGAAGCAAAACCCAGTGCTGTGGGGCATAGCAGGTAGACCCTCACGTGCCAGGTTCCCTGGGAGCGATCACAAGGTTTCAAAATCAAACAGCAACGAAATCCATTGGCAGCGTGGACTAGGAAATACTTCTTTAGGACAGATACCTTTATCCTCTGTGAAAGCGCCAGGAGTTGGGCTGGCTCGCTGTTTGTTGGTATGATCCTATCACCTTGGTGCATAAACTTCGTGTATGGGGATGCATACTGCATGAGCTGGCAGATAAATAGATCTGGATTCCGGGCAGAGGAGCCCATCTCTAGCTCACCCCGCCGGCAGAGACCCTTGCTCAGTGCTCATGAGAGGTGCGGGGAGGTGGCGCCCTTGCTTGCATGCTGTGGGCTTAGCCTTGCTTGCAAATTGTCTGTCACATAAACATTCCCCGAGGAGGAGGAGGAGAGGGATGAAGGTGAGCATGGTCACTGTGAATTTTATTTTTTAATTTATTCTGATGACTTTTTTCTTTTCCAGTTTTGTGTCTTTCTGCATTACTTCATTTCCATCTGTAAGTGTCCTTTTTCCCCATCCGGTCAAGCAGGTGTAAATCAGTGTTCTGACATGAAGGGCATCAAAAACCAGAAATGCAAAAATGAAGGTTTTCTGTTTTGTGAGTCTGTTGTGTAATTCAGATCCTTTCCCTTTGTGGTTTGAATGCTCCGCCCCTGACTGCAGGGATTATATGGATCAAGACTGCCATACGTGTTGGTTGTGAATTCCTTGCTTCGATCTATTTGAAGCAATTTATTTATTCCACAATATGCACGTGGAAGTCAGATATCTAACTTGAGTCAAAATGGTCTCTGTCACTAATGAAAGTTTTTAAGAAGCCAAATGTTGATTTTGCTGCAGTTATGTCTTTGGAAGCAAAGGTTGAGCAGATAGAACTAGTTTTCTCTGTCCGTGAGCACACGGTTCTGCACCTGGCTTTGAACATTCATGCTCTCAGTGCGTCTTCCAAGGGTCCACCAGCTATGAGACAGGCTTACCTACCAAGGACTTCAGACACATCAGGACAGGACTAAGAGAATCCTATTAAGTGTTTTTATGCCTACACACACGTGTTCACACACATGCATGCACTACGTGAATGCAGGAGTGCGTGCGTAAGGATAGGGCAACAGACATGCACGCACAGAATTAATTGGATATTTAATGTGGCACCTCGATGCAGAGAGGAGCTTATGGTGAAATATAACAGTATGGTTTCAAAAGCATGTCCTGTGTCCTAAGACGAGACCAGATACCGGAAGGGCGGAAAACAGACTCTCCTTCTCGGTACAGGTCTCGCTGCCCCCCGCTACTTGTCCACATCTGCATTTTAGAGGGAGGCTCCAGTGGTGTGTGCCAGTCTCACGGCGGGCTGGGAAGCTGAGGCAGGGTCTCTCCAACACCCAGCACGGTGCCGGGCATATAGGAGGAACCCCAAAGTGCAGGCAGCCGCCTCTGTGACTCTTGCTAAGAGCAGACCTTGACAACCCCATGTTCTGCACGGGAGACCCAGAGAGGGAAAGTTGCAGAGCTGGAACCAGAAAGTAACTGGGGGCAGAGCTGCAACCAGAGCAAACCTCCCTACCATGTCCCTGCTTGTGGGAGTCAACTTGCTGACCTCTCCACCGCGCACCTTCTGGCGATCGTGCTCACTGTGTGGCATCAAAGCCTAGTTTGTGCCTGTCTGTCTTCCCTACCAGACTCTGAGTCCCTGACAGCAAATACTTTATCTGTTTCTGGCTGTTTCCCCTGGACTTGGCAGTATGCCTTGCACATGGGGGAATCTTTATATATGTGTGTTGAATTGAGCTATAGGCAAAGGAAAAAGAAACCATGAGCAGGAGTTGTCAGAAGAATAGCAGATGAGCAGAGTCCTATGAGGCTCTGGCTGCCTATAAAGCAAAAAGCCAGATTTTCCAGATTTCCATCACAATAATCTGTGCACAGATAACAGAGAGGCAGTGCCTTGCAGAGAGCAGGGACAAAATAGCAAGAGCTTCATACTGTACAAAGCAACTCATTTAACCTGTGAGTTGTTGGCTGGGTGTGCATTAGATTTTTCGGAAGAAGAGGAAAGAAGACCAGTTTAAAATTTCAGTGAAACCCCTCCTAAGGCTCATTAGTAAAAGCATTCTTGTTTAAACTGGGCTTAGGGATCTTCCTTTTACTTACAGGCTCTCCCAAAAGCCTGTGTATGCTGTTCGTGTGTTTGGCATGTCCCTTCTCTTCTTTTTTTAAAGAACTCTTAGGTGAACACTAACCCAGGCCTGATCAAAGTATCATGAAGTCTAAATATCTATTGCAAATTGAGACTCCCCTACTTTTTCTTTATTTCTTATGAGAAAATTTTTTGTAATTTAGGTGCTTTCCTAAGTCATCTGCCAATTTTCAGGAGCCTGGCCATCATAGAAAACTGAAAACTATTTGAGTAATCTTAAAACCCACATAGAGCAGTGTTTCTAGACCACCAGGCCCAGGGAGCCAGCAGGCAGGCAGTTGGAGGAAGAGAACCCGGTTCCTGGGTCACAGATGGCCGCCAGCCCAGGGGCACCCACTCCCAGAGGAGGGGCTGACCTTCGGACGGGATCTGGAAGGTTGGATGGGATTAGGTTAGAATCGATAGGTTTAAATTATACATAAGGGCTGCTTTTTAACTTTTGTGTCCTCTTTAAATGTAATTTTTGTCTGTTTTATGTCTGTTTGGCTATTCTAAAGAATATTCTATGTTAAAATAGTGGGAATATGGCATGGTTGTGATGAGGCTCTCAAGGAAAAGAACACAATTCAGACCCAGTATGGAGACAGCTACTGTTGCCACTTAGAGAAAAGGTGGGGTGGGCGATGGCTAAGTATCCACAGAGGGACGAGAACCTGAATTATAAGACACAGGGACACAGGATGGTCTTACAAGACCCTTCCTTAGCCTGGTTCAAATTTGCTGCCTTGATATGTCACAGCCAAGTATGTGCTTAAAAGGTCTTTGTTCATTAGCCATTAATCCATTCAGCAAACATTTTGTATGCAGCGCTGGCTCCCAGATTTTGAATAGGCACTGGGGGGACACAGATTGCCAGCCCAAGGATTTCAGAGAGAGTATATGTGTGTCTGTCTGTCCATCTGCTGTTCGCCGGGGGTGTGGTGGGAACCTGGTAGGAGCAGTTGCATTTTAATTTTATTTTACTTATTTATTTGAGAAAGAGAGTGAGAAGGAGCGGGGGAGCAGCAGAGGGAGAAGCAGACTCCCCACTAAGCAGGGAGCCCGATGCGGGGCTCGATCCCAGGACCCTGGGATCATGACCTGAGCCGAAGGCAGACGCTTAACGACTGAGCCACCCAGGTGCCCCAGAGCAGTTGCATTTTTTTAAAATTGCAATTCAGTGTGACAATTGCTACCATTGGTGCTAAGGGCACTTTTTTGAGTGATAATTAGAAAGAACAAAGGAGAAGCATCTGCGGCGGCACGGTAAAGAGCTAAATTCTTAAATAGCGTGGGGACAAGCAAGTGTAATTGCGGCAGATGAAGGGTGCTTCGCAGTACACACAGTCACATCCACACCTACACAATCACACATGCACACACACACATGCACACACAATCACACACATGCACACACACACATGCACACAGTCACATCCACACACACACAATCACACACATGCACACAGTCACACCCACACAATCACACCCACATGCACACAATACAAATGTCAAATAAGCATGAAAAGATATCCCACGTCACTCAAAATTTGAAAAATTTAATTGGAGAAATACCAAGATACATTATCTTCCCATCAGAGTGGAAAAAGCAAACATTGTTTAAAGTTATAATGTAGACCCCCCCCCCATACACTGTAAGTTAGAAAGCACTGAGACAGAATCTGTGTTGCCTCTGCCGGGGATGGTAGACCACTGTCCCCAGTGTCTCACAGAGACCCCCATCCCCGGAGACCCTCCCCACCACCACGTGACCCCCAGCTCCCCCTCAGGAGAGCTCTCTCCCACCCCTTGGCCAAAGGCATGAGAGCCAGTGTGAATGACGGTTGAGCCCAGACATATTAGGAGCCCCTGGGTGTCTCCCCGGCTCACTTTTGGGGTAAGCCAGCATGTTCCAGACGAGGGCTGGAGCTCCATCCCAGGCCCCAGAATGAAGACGCCGCCCAGCAGAGAACCCAGCGGGACTTAGCTGACGTGTCTACCAGGATGTAACGTTAGCAAGAAATAAACTTCCATTGTTTGTAAGCACTGAATGTAGGGGATTGTGTTTGAAACCTCAAGCTCATCTAGTGAAAGCTGACCATAAAACCTTCTAACCCGGTAATTGCCTTGCTGGTAACTCACTTAACTGGCAGACAGTCTTACCTGTGTGCGAAGATATGAGCACGAGGGTTTTCTGCAACACCATTTATGGTAACAAGAAACAGAAGGAACCAGCCTAAACTTCCATCAGTAGGGAAGGCACCGAATAAACGATCATTTGGCCATATAATGGAATATTGTACCTCTGTTAAAAGAGTTTCGCAGCCTTTACAAATATTTGTATAATTGTGTATTACAGCATTTCCCGTTCTGCAAGTTTTTTTTATGCAGCAGTATATTTTCCATTTTGTCCATGTCCTTGGGTGTGCAGTTGCTCACTCGTGCACCTGCTCATCTTCTCTGTGTGAACGCACCGCATCTCGGCTGCCCCCTCTGCTCACGGCTAGCCGGGCCACATTGCTGAGGCACAGTTGCCGCCCAGAATGGTCTACGGCGAGCCTCCTCGTGGGCGTGTGCGTGGGCGTGGGCGTGTGCAGGGTGTCTGCAGGACGTTTCAGCCCTGGAGCGGCCCGGCCGTGCCCCACCAGCGCCGTCAGACCCCAGGTCCATGCTGACTTGCGCTGCACGCACGAGCTTCCTCGGATGCCGCTTGTGTGGCCTCGGCCCCCGGCCGCTCTATTAGCTGGCGTGGGCCCTAGCCAGGATTGTGGGTACATGCCATGCGGCAGAGAGACTTTCTAAGTGTGCAGGGAGGTACCAAGGAGCAATTGCCTCTGGGAAGGGAGCAGGCGGAGATCAGGAAAGGGTGGACAGGTGCCCTCAAGTCTGTGTTCTATGTTTTATTAAAAAAAAAAAAAAAAAAACAAGAATTAAGGCAATAGGGTGCAACCTTAAGATTTGATAAAGCTGCCAACTTACATGCAAGTGTTTTTATGTTATTTGAATCTGTTTGTTTAAAATATCTGCTTATGTGTAAATATGACCACAGAGAAGCATCTTAGGACTTTTCAGAAGCGCTTAGGTCCCTTCTGGGAAGCGGGGGTCAGAAGCGTGTTGTACTTGTCACTCTACTCCTTTCTTTAGTGTTTGCATTTTTTTTAGAAACATATTATCAAGTTCATGAATTAAAAATTGAGGAGGGATGAGTTTCTGATTGTATGGATGAGATGAAAGACTTCAAACTCTCAGAACCTGTGTTTTCTCATCTGTAAAATATGGGTTAGAAGCATCTACTTTATAGGGCTGCTGTGAGGATTATGAATTATATTATAGATCTTGCAGAGCACCTTTACATAGTAGGCACTAAATAAATAATAATTGTTTACATTATTAATAAAAATGTAGGATACGCTCTGTTTGCAAATTTACTCACCCTGAAATGTGCAAAGAAAATAGATGTAGTTTCTTTATTTCTCAATAAGTGATCTGTTCTTCCACATGAGCTCCCCACGGGGGAAAATGGATCTCGGAGCCAGGAAACTTAGTTTGATTCAATAATTTAAACCCACAGCCAATGTTTAAATCCCTCTCAGTAAGTGCTGTCTCTTTAGATTTAAACACCTAGACTCTCAGATCACTGCTGCCCGCCCCCCCTGGGGAGATGGTGTCAGATTTATCAAATAAAAATGCAGGACAGGGGCGCCTGGGTGGCTCAGTCGTTAAGCATCTGCCTTCTGCTCAGGTCGTGATCCCAGGGTCCTGGGATCGAGCCCCATATCGGGCTCCCCGCTCTGCAGGGGGCCTGCTTCTCCCTCTCCCACTCCCCCTGCTTGTGTTCTCTCTCTTTCTCGCTGTGTCTCTCTCTGTCAAATAAATAAATAAAAATCTTTAAAAAAAAATAAAATAAAAATGCAGGACACCCAATTATATTTAATTCCAGGTAAACAACAATTTTTTTAGTGGTAAGTCCCAAATACTGCGTGGGACATATTTATACTAAACCAAACCAAAACAAAACACTGTATTGTTTATCTGAAATTAAAATGTAACCAGATATCCTACATTCTTTTTGGGCAATCCTATCTAATGGGTGAATGGTGGAGGAGGGAAGGGGTGGGGGGAAATAAGACCCCTGGGCCTCCCGGACTTTGGATGTGCCCTGGGCAGTGTCTGGGTCCAGTCCCTGGGCCGTGGACAGGCTCTGAGGGCCATGGCTGGTGCGACCCACAGTCTGTCTCTCAGCTTAGCCGGGGCCTGGCTGAACCAGCCCCATCTTGCTCCTCAGTGGCACATCCTCTTTGGGCCTGGACTAGGACCTCCACTCGATAGCCACCGCAGTGGGGTCTCTAAGTCCTCAGAATAGCGGGATCTATGGCAGGTTTCCAGGCTCTCAGTGGAGCCGCTTATCATGTGGTCCCAGAGAAACATGCAAGAAGTTATGATGATCCCAGGGAAGCTCAACACCAGCCATCCCTCTCCCCAAACAGTACCTGTCCTCTGGCTCAGATGTGGCCACCCCTGAGTTCAGAGCATCCCCGCATCCCCAGCCTGAAGCAGAGAGCAGGCGGCACCCTGGCCACGGTGTCCCCGCCATGGCCCTCTCTCCCTCTGCCCCCCTGCCTTCCTCCTGCCTCCCACCTCCTCTCTCTGCCTTCGTTGTGCCCAGTCCCCCAAGCCAAGGGGCAGCCCTCCCCTGCTCCTTCTTGGATGCTCTGTGACCCCCACTCAGCACTCACTCCATGAATATGAAATCAAGCACCAACTATATTCCGAACACCATCTAGATGCTAGAAATAATGGCAGTGAGTAAGACAACTCTTCTAGAGCTTACACTCTTGTGCAGTTGAAGACAAACCCAGTGAGCAAATACTGAAAATCCCCGTCCTAAGGTCCCAACTTCACAGAACGTGGCAGGGAAGCTCTCTAAATGGGGAGGGAGTACAGACGGGTAGGGGCTGGTGGCATAGCCAAGGAGGCTCCCGCTGGGTGGGTGGAGAAGGCATTTCAGCAGAGACTGGAATGAGGAAAACTAGCAAGCATGCCAGTGTCTGCGGCAGAGGGAACGGTGGGCGCCCTTCCAGCCTGCAGAAGTCCAGCTGTCTGGAACAGAGTGAATTCACAAAGGGGGCAGAGCAGAGGCCAGAACGATCGCCTGCCACATAGTATACTTTCAAAATGATATAAAAAATAATTTGGAAAGCCCCTTTTGCTTTCTGGACTCTCTTCTCCCTCAAGAGAACAAGGACATTGACCAAGACTGAAGCCAAGGAGGGCCCCTCTGCCCGGAGCCGGACCTTCCCTCACACCTCCGGGCTCTGGGCTTCCTGACGGCCTCGGAGCTGGAAAGCTGCAAGCTGACGTCACGCAGGGGGAAACAGACACACAGGCCAACATCCGCACAACAGCCCTGCTAGGTTAGTAAGTGTTTGCGAAGAGTCACAAGAGGCCAGCAGAGGGAACGACGTCTCCGGGACGAACCCGTCCAGGACCGCCGCTGGAATCATTCACCGGAACTTGATGCCCTGTGTGTGATTTGTGTCAGCACAGGGACCGTGGAGCGAGGAGGGAGTGCACCAAGGACGGCTCCGTGAAAGGCTGTTTGTGGTTTTCCGGCAACGTGCATATTGGGAGTTTGAGCCGGGTTCCTTGTGATTACCAAGGGCACGAAGTTAGACACGTAGCCTGCAACAGCCCGCTGTGTGCGAGCTGTAAGGAAGGCTAGATTCTCTTGTGTTTCAGATAAACTAAACAGCCTTCTTTCTGTTTCTTCTCTGGCTTCTCCTCTCTCCCCACTCAGGTCCTGGAGTCCCCACGGTGACAGTGCACAACACAACAGATAAGAAAAGTAAGTGCCTTTTGCTCTTTTCTGGAATCTTCCCGTGCCGTGGGAGAAAGGAAGCCGAAGTTCTGTGAGAGAATCCAGCCCACGTGCTCTGATTTGGAGACACAGAGATGTGCTGTCCTAGCGGTTCAGAGTGACCGCCACAATGGCCAGCATTGATCAATGTGGTGGATGCTCAGGGCCATGCAGCCGGAAGAGGAGCTGAGGCCTGGAGACCACTGCAGCCATTGCAGGGCCCGTCCGCGGCCCTGAACGGAGCCCAAGGCCCAGAGCTCTGCAGCCTGGCCCTCCACTGGGGGCTCCACGGGCACTTTGAGGCTCATCTGCCCTTGTGGGTAGGGGACGCCTTCATGGCATGAGGGGCTTTCACTTGAGGCCCTCCCAGCACATTTTTTCTTGGAGGGACCCCATGCAAGTTGAATGCATACTCGTGTATTTATGCAGAGGATCGGAAATGACGCTTCCCGTCCCAGGCAGACCCTCGGTAAAGCTGAGAATGAAGAGAACGTGCCCTCAGCCCCTCCCTTCCTTGGCCTTCCTCTGCCCTGTCCCCGAGGAACCCCACTGCTTCCCTCCTCCCGACCCCCCACTCTTTCCCACTGTGGTACCACCTGCCCTGGCAGGACCCTGCTCTGTGTCTTGCCTTCTAAAGGAAAGTCAGACCTCAGGCCCCGATGGCAGGCGTCACTCTGCATTTCCCTTGAATATCAAGGCATCCTGGTGTCGGTGACTCTGATTCCTGGCCTGGTGGTCGGACTTGGAGCCCAGCTGGCACGGGGGGGGGGGCGTGGAGTGTGGAAGAGGGGGTCTCCAGTGTTCTATTTAGAAATAGAAAGTGGTTAGAAAGTGGCCAGAGCGTTCAAAGGTAGATAAAATAGATTGATTTTAAGAAACATCATTTAGGGAGTAATCCCCAATGATGACGGTATTTCACAAAACTTATCCAATAATTACTAGAGATTCCAAAGTAAAAGATAACATCAGGAATAGATTTTTAAAATCACTTAAAATGCAAAAGAATTCCAAAAAAGGGCTGTCAGACGGATACGAAACCCACTCAAAACACTTGTGTGGCCATCAGTGGGGGGAGAATATGGGGAGAAGGCTACGTTGACCTTCCTGTTGTCCCCCTGGGGGGTGACAGTGTTCTGGGCACAGGGGTGCCCGGCCCCAGGCCTCATCTCCAACACAACTGGGGAGCCTTCTAGGAGCCTGTGAGGTTTGGGGGTCTGGCCACGTGTCCAGTAGGGACGGGGTGTGATGTGCGATGATCTGGGCTGCACCCCACCCAGCCACAGGCTGCCCACTCTTGTGGGTACAAGGGCTTGGAGAGTCCAGGGGAGGCTGCCTGAGGGGTCCGGCCAACGCTCACCCCAAGGCAGGCATCTGTGGGGTTGACAGACACAGCCTGGCATGACAGCCCTCTTTTAAAAGTGTTCATGCTAGAATCTCTTTCAGTGATTCTCACTTTGAAGCATGGGAATATTTCAAAAAGCCTCAACTGGACTATCTTTTTTTCTGAAGAAAACTTGTACTATTCACTTAGAGGACTTGTTTAAATGTAAGCGTACATAGACAGTGGTGTGCGTCTGATAGAATATCAGCCATCAGAAAGAATGAAATCTTGCCATTTGCAACAACATGGATGAAGCTAGAGGGTACTATGATAAACAAAATAACTCTGTCAGAGAAAGACAATTGTCATATGATTTCAGTTATATTTAAGAAACAAAACAGAGGATCATAGGGGAAAGGGAGGGAAAAATACAATAAGATGAAATCAGAGAGGGAGACAAACCATAAGAGACTCTCAACTCTAGGGAACAAACTGAGGGTTGCTGGAGGGGAGGTGGGAGGATGGGGTAACTGGGGGATGGACATTAAGGAGGGCATGTGATGTGATGAGCACTGGGTGTTACATGCGACTGATGAATCACTGAATTCTACCCCTGAAACTAAAAAAAAAAAGTACAGAGATAATTTCCTGACATTTTATGCAG
>NC_138380.1:2909188-2920603 GCF_054177405.1 Leptonychotes weddellii | reverse complement strand
TGGGATCATGACCTGAGCCGAAGGCAGATACCCAACGACTGAGCCACCCAGGCGCCCCCCCCTTTCTTTTAATTTATAGTCTAGTAAAAACACAAAACTATTTCTAGGTGCTTTTTTCCCCCCTTTTTAAAGAAAACTAGGTGTGGGGGCACCTGGGTGGCTCAGTCGTTAAGCGTCTGCCTTCGGCTCAGGTCATGATCCCAGGGTCCTGGGATCGAGCCCCACATCAGGCTCCCTGCTCTGCGGGAGGCCTGCTTCTCCCTCTCCCACTCCCCCTGCTTGTGTTCCCTCTCTCGCTGTGTCTCTCTCTGTCAAATAAATAAATAAAATCTTTAAAAAAAAAAAAGAAAGAAAACTAGGTGTGGCTCTTCTTAAGAAAGCCATTCACTTCCACACTCTGACTTGCTTCCCTGGAGGACGCTGTTGGGAATCTGTCCTGGTCAGGGGTGATGCGGCGCCTGCGTCTGAGGAGGCCTTGTGCCCGGTAGCCGCACTCAGGCTTGGCCGTGACCACAGCTCCCGGGCTGTGGGGGCCGGGAGTGCGAGCCCGTGTGCCGAGTGCCAGTCCCTACTTTTCCCCGTCGGGCTTATGTGGGGATGAAGCCGGCCTACGTCTTACATGCTTCACAACAGTGATGAGACAGGTTGCCTATTCTGTTTATCAAATGGGGCCACGTATGTGCGGCACACCGCACTCGGAGCGTCCGGGTAGGAATTCGCCATGTGCCCTCCAGCATGGGCAACGGGGGAAAGCTCTCGGTCTGGGACGGCTCCCTAATTCTGCTGGGAAACCAGACGAGCCCCTTCTTGTCGCCCGGTTGGTTGGTTGGCTGCATGAACCGCTCTGCCCAATCAGCCCCAGGCTCTGGAGGTTGTAGTCGTCCATGTTCTGTTGGGGACCCCCTAGAAAGAGGTGTTTAGAGAAGCTTTCACTGTTTGGGGCTCAGGGGCCACGGTCGCAGCTCTTTCCCAAAGGAAAGAGCGTGGCCCACGGAACGGGAAATGGAAGCATCTGTCTGCCGCCTGCCGTCAGCTCTGCGTGGGGGCGCTCAGGTCTTCTCCCTGTGAAGGTGACACCGCTGTGCTTTCTCTCAGCAAAGCGCTGATTAACGGGGACCCGGACAGCGTCTGTGCCACACGGTGATGTGTGGCGTCCATTACGAGCCCGGGTACCGTGTCAGACCCCGGCTTTCCCGCAGCCGGATTCACACTCTGGGGAGGTTTCCTCCCGACCTGGCCCGTTGCTGCGTCACTAGCTGTCACTGTAGCTCCGCGGTTTCCGGAATATGGACGCCAGCCCCCAGGCTGGATACAGAACGATTCCGTGGTTGAGCTGCTGGTGGGGTCCACCACCCCAGAGCAGAAGAGGCGTGGGTCAGGGTCTGATTTACACTCAGGCATGGCGGTCGGAGGCGAGGCGGAAAGGCTCCCGGCCGCCCACTGCCCCCGACACGGTGCCTGGGGTGGTGGAATCCCTGTGGGTCAGGGCGTCGGGCCTGCACCACGGCTCTTCACATAGGAGAGCCTCGTGTGTCGCTAGGACCCGGCTGTGTCACGTAAGGGCCCAAGAGTGTGGTGGCCCACGCGGCTCTCGGCGTGCGTCCCCACCTGCTGCAGCACGCCCTCCCGCCAGCCCGCACGCATGTCCTCACTTCCAGCCTCCAGCCACTCCAGGCCCGGAAGGCAGGGCTCGGGTGAAGTACGAGGGGGTCCCGGTGACTGGCTTCCTGTGAGCACCTGCGACGCATCCTCCGACTCCCCGCGTTCCTCTTGCTGGTCCCGGCTTCTCCCCGCGTCCCACTGGCTGCACAGAATGCCAGGAAGCAACTTTCATCCCGGCTCCGTGCCCCTCGGGTAGAATCAGGGGTCCATTGACGAGTGGGGACAGCTGCTGGGGACGCCACCACCAGGATCTGAGTGCACGTCCCCCAGAACAGCGCTCCCCAGAAATGCATTCCGTTGCAGCTCCAGAGGCTGCAAGCTCAGGATCGGGGTGTCGGCAGGGTGACTGTTCGGAGGCTGTGACGGGGAGGCTGTCCCCCAGCTTCTGGTGGCTACTGGCCACTTCTAGCATTCCTTGGCTGGTACGAGCATCACCGTTCCTCTTCACACGGCCTCCCCGTGTGCATCCCTGTATCCAAATCTCCCCTTCTTATAAGGACACCGGTCATATTGGATTAGGGTCCCTCGTGGCCTCAACCCAACTTGTTTCTTCCTCAAAGACCCTAATTCCAAATACGGTCACCTTCATAGGCACTGGGGTGAGGACGTCAGCATCTTTGGGGGACACAGTTCAACACACAATACAGCAAAACAAGGGTTTGTAATTCATTCTCACGAAATCCAGGTCGTGTGATCCTTGTTGCTCTCCTAGGAGGAAACTGGGGTTGCAAGTTCCTTCTAGACTGTGGCCCATCACCATCACCCCGCTTCTGGCCATGCGGGCGGGAAGAAAGAAAAGATTTTGTGGGATTTGTTGGAGTCTAGCAGTGGTAGGCATCATTTCCACCAGCCAGAATTCCCTCACGGGGACCCCCCTAGATGCAAGAGAGGCCCCGGAAGGAGGGAGACAGGCCGACGGGTGCTAGCAGTCAGTGTCACAGGAGGAAGGACTGTGGGTCTAGGACGCACTGGCTAGCTTTGCCAGTACCTGAGAGAGGTGACCGAGTACATAATCATCGGCCGTTTCTGTACAGATCACTCGGCCTGAGCGCACTCGTCAGATACTTCCCTGTTCTGGCCCGTGGAGGTGCTCTCCAGAGGCCCCAGCCTGCAGAAAGATGTGCTCAGCACCAGAGGGGTCCCTACGAGGGGGTGGACCCCACCGCACCGGGGAGGGTTCTCTGACTGTGGCAGGGAGCACCAGCCCCCAGCCTAGGGGTGCAGGAATGTAGGAGGAGAGATGTCACAGTGCGGACCCAGCAGAGGGGAGCAAGGGGAGAGATGGGTGGTTGTGGGGGCAAAGGGCTGGGGACCCATCCCTACCTACACTCGCGAGCCCAGAATCTGCAGAGTCTGCAGAGGGCACAGAAGCCAGAAAGGTCCTAACAGACTTAAACATACAGGAGAAGCCATGGAGGCCTGTATTTAGTGCCCGGTGGGAACAGTGATGGGAGTTCTAGGTGTTTATCAGACCCAGAGTCAAGGCCTGCAAGACCTGAAGGGAGTCATGAGCCTTCATCTAAGACTCCGAGAAAATTGGTTGCCGTCTTTCAAATTTGGTAGGGATTTGAGATTTGGGTTATTGTTGTCAATTTTTTAGGGGGGAATTGTCCTCATTTTCCCAACTCTGCTGTAGGAATTCCCAGATAACAAGCGACCTCGGGTTAGAGGGTTGAGAAGGACGAGGGCCGAGTGGTGGTTTATGTAACTCACTGGGTGTCAGGTTGCTGTGCATACGGGGCTCATCACAGAAAAGAAAGGAAACCCGTTTCGTTCTGGGAATCCGAGATTTAGGAATGAAAAAGGATATTAGACAACAACGGATGGAACGTCTTCATTTTCAAGGCTGGAAGGTGCGGGTCTTGGTCCAAGCACTGTGCTCGCTGGAGGAGTCTTCCTCACGCCTGGGGTACAGTGGTCTGTAGAGATGGTGCATGGTGCCTGCCGTCCCTCAGGGCCTCTATCTCGGATGGCTGCGGTCATCTCCATCCCCCGTGTCCTCAGCAGACGCCAGACCCTCGGCCTCAGTGGTCTGATGTGACACGTCACTCCCAAGGGCTGTGGCAGTCGTGGGTACGGCCGAACAGCGCACGATGAAGCTCCTCGCTCCTCGCCAATGACCCGTGAGCAGGGCGGCCTGGCCATGCCGCACAGAAGACAACACTGAGATCGGGCTGCGGAAATACCGACGGCTAACACGTCGTTTCTTCTGGAATTCTGACGCTTCAAGAGCAAATCATCTGAATTCTCTCAAAAGAGAGAAAAGACGGAAGAAAGGAAGGCAGAGAAACCGCGAATCCTCTGGTGAGCTCAGATTTTTTAAAGATTGGGTAAAATGTTTGGGTTTTTCAGGTCACGCAGCCAGTCAGTGAACATGCATGGAAGCCAGTGGTATGGGGCCCAAGCAGATGATGGACTTGCAAATGAATCCAGAGCAGGAGGCCCAAACCCTGGCAGCCCCCAGCTGCTGCTCCATCCCGGAGGGGGACAGCGCGGACAGCGTGGGTCCTCCTGGAAAGTGAGAACTGGAAGCTGCAGGTCGGGGTGCACGGCAGACCCCGCGTCTAGAGTCCCAGCCTCTGGTTCTGTTGGCGGGAGGCGTGTGGGGGCTCTTTTCTGCGTATTTAATTTTTGACATGATGTCTGACCGAGCTTCGTACCCCATCTCGTCCCCAGCTGCTTCGTCGGCACAGAACAGCGTGCCCTCAGCTTTTTGTCTGTCTGTCACACGGGGTGGGTCCCTCTCCGCTGAGGAGTCCGTGCGGGGGGACCGGAGTGGCGGTTATCGAAGTGGCAGGCCCACGCGTGCGAGGCACCAAAGCGCCTTGCAGACCACCTTCCTGCTCAGTGCGTTCCAGCTGAGCTGTGCTCTTTCTTTCCAGGAGCAGCACAAAGGCGAAGGGGAGCAGGCCCCTCTCATCTGCCGGTGCAGCCCCTGCCCGCGGTCCTGCCCCCACGATGCTGCCAAGCCCTGCACCGCGCGTGCTCATCCTGCTTGATGCTGCACCTGATTCTCTCTGGGAAATTTGAACTGGCCAGGGGCCCAGAGAGTAACCGTGACATCTGCAGTGACCAGGCCAGCATTTATGAATCACTTGCTGTGGGCCCACTTCAGTGCCCCCTGACACGGTCCGCTATCACCCCCATTTTCCAGTTAAGAAAACTGAGGCCACATACACACAGCTAGAAAGCAGTGGGACCTGTTTCCAGCCTGGCCTTTGTCTCTGGCCACCATCCATTGGCCTTGCTGTCAGCACGGCCCGAGGGGCTTCTGCAGATCCAGGGTTCCCCATCGTGTGCCTGCCCTGAGACAGCCGGGAGGCGGACGGCCGTGCCCCCACCGCTTGCCCCTGACGCCCCCTCACCCCGCACACCCGGCCACCCGAAACAGCGCAGGGCAAATGCCATGCCCCTTCCCCGCTCAGAGGAAGAGAAGATGCTTCTGCTGTGGTCTGGAAGGACTGAGCCCTGCCATTTCACCTGCTGGTGACGTCACAGCTGGGCCTCCATCACTTTGGACATGAGGGAGCAGCCACTTAATAGTGCGGCCAGCCTGCCCAGCGGCTTCGCATCCAGAATCCTGCTTGTGTCTCATTACGGCAGCGTCCCAGATGGCATTGCCTCGTGCAGGACCAGAGCCCTGGCTCACTGGCCCCAGGTACATAGTCCTGACCAGGGGGCCTCTCTCCCAGACCCCGGCATGCAGGAGCTGGAGACCGCTGTAATGTCACCATCGTCTAAGGAACGTGCTGACAACGGCAGATTCTCTGGTCACAGCTCCCAAAATCAACCCCAGTTTAGTCTGACTCAGCACCGAGTCCCTAGCAGTGTTTGAACCTCGTGCTGGTTTGCACAGGGCAAGCAGAGCTACCTCGTGCGTCAGGATGGCCGTGCTGACTGGCCGTGTGGACAGAGACGGGACGTGCGGGCCACCTGCGTGCGGTGGGGATGGAGGGCCCACCGGCTCTCGGGAAGGAGGCTTTTGGGCAAGCTGTGGGAAGCCTGGACTGCCAGCTGGTGTGTGGCCTGTGCCCTTGGCAGCTCCCGGCCCAGGGGACAGAAGCTGTGGGAACACTGGAGGGAGGCCCCTGCAGGGTCAGGGCTGGTCGTCACAGCCACCCCAGCCCTGCTCTGAAATGTGAAATTACTGTTGCAGAATCCTTTGTCCTTTCTCCTCCGCCCCCCTGACCCCAGAGCCACCCTGGGGATATTTGACTTCTTTCCCTTTGGAAAAGCTTATCTATAAGCAGAGCCCGCGGGGTGTTCACAGATGTGACTCTGAATTATTTAAAAGCTTTCCTTAAGAACGTAATTATGGCTGGGACCAAAGTATACTCATTTATTTGGTGCCTGGGTATTCAAACAACTTAGGTGCTAGGATAGAAAAACCAACAAAACCACGGTTAATACGTGGCTGGTGTTAATGTAAGGAACAGAGGAAGTACAGCTCAGCTCTGCGGACGCACCATCAGGGGCCACGGCGCCCTGACCATCAGCTCCACGGCCGGCGGGAGGACGCGTGTGGGCTGGTGGAGGCAGGCAGCACCCCACAGCATAATCCTGACTGTGTACTCGGGAACCCCAAGCTCCCGGGCAGCCCGGGCCCACTCTCTTACCAACACTCGAGGACGGGATTCCGTTGTCCTCACATGGGCTTTTATAAAGATGCAAAACCAACTCACGGCAGTTGACATCAAGGCAATCCTTTCTTGAGACGTGAGCTGCTTGGCGCCCGGGCCTTTGCTCACAGGGTCCTGCTGCCTGGAGCCGCCCCCGCCCATGGACCCCCGCCTCTTCCATCGACCGTGCATGCGGGTCAGAGGGGAGGTGGTAGTCAGAGAGTCCAGGAGACGTCCCCAAGCATGGAGTGACCTGTTCCATCAAACCCTCAGTTGTTTGTGTATCTGGAAAGTCTTCTGGATCCCCACGGCTCCACACACAGGCGGCCTCTGTGGAGGGATGGAGTGATCCGGTCTGCAGATCCTGGTAGACCGTGCGTATGCATGTGGTTCCCAGAGAGAGCAAAGCGCCGTGCACTCCAGCTGGCAGGGTACCTGCCTTGGCATCCCGCCTCTCTCACTCGAAGCTCGCTGCCACCCTGCCACTACGCAGCCCAGACTAATGACAGTGTAGTTAGTTGTGGGGAGAGGGCCACATCAGCCCAGTCGACACACGGCCCCTCCTGATCAAACCCCTTCACCTGCCTGGCAAGAAGCCAGTGGCTGTGAGGGGCCAAAGGGCCATTTACTTATAGGGACTCTGCCTTCAAGTTTCTTAAAATCCTGCTGAAGACAAAAGTAGATCTAGCAACAAGGACAATGACCGCCCAACTGTGTGACACTGATTCTAACAACCAGACGTTCGGTGTTCAGAGGAAGGAGCTCTGCAGGTGCAACGGGGCATCCCGCGTCTGCGCCGGCATCGGCCTGCACTGGCCGGGGCCACACAGCCCTGGGGCGGCGGGTGGGGGTCCCACACCTCGGAGACAGGTGCACAGGAGGAAGCAATGGGCAGCATGCCGGGAGGGGCCTGGACCATGAGAGGCGCGGACGCGCAGGCGGGGCGAGGAGACCACACAACAGGACGTGATCTCTGTGCACATGCACTCCTGCACTCTGCTTCCCGCGGAAAAACCTAAGAAGGGCGGCCGGTGGCTCTTGTCCTCTTTAGGTCAGTGGCCCGTCGGCTTCTGTTAGATTCCGGTCGCATTTCCCCGAGTGCAGCCAAGTGGGGCTTCCAGCAATGCCGTGACCCAGCAGGGCGCGTTGGCCCGCTGGGGCACAGCCAGGGAGGCAGCCCCCCGAGCAAATGCTTCCTGCAGTCTCACTGTGTCCAGATCTGATAATAGCTAATTCCACCAAACATTAGAGCGGGCTCACATTTAATTAAGGAGTGGCCATTTGTATGCTCCAGACTGGAGGTCCCCGTGGCCATGAAGTCAAAAGAAGAGTCCTTCGGGAACGTGCCAATCTTCTCTTATTTCCTCTGCTGAGCTCCTGCCTCCTTTGAATGCAATTATGGGAACAAATAAAATGGCTTAACTCAACTCCCCTGTGGGCCAGCCAGCTCTCTGCTGATAAAACCAGTTGTGTGGGCAATCATTAAATGGGAAATCTAATATTTAACTAAATTTAATAGTCTGTTGCTTTGGTGCCTCTGTGAAGGGTGGGATTTCGGTACTGAGGCGAGCTATTCAAACGCAGTCTGTAGGGTCTGTTAGGATATTGTGTGCTCCCTCTCGAAGCCGGAGCTCCGGGGTCCGGGAGTGGGAGGGCTGTTCCGGGGAGCGAGCGTGTGTGCTCAGTGACTCCAGGCAAGCTGAACTCGGTGGGCAGCAAAGCAACGCTGCAACCTACGTGGGAAATTTCTCTTTCAGGATCAGCGTTAGAGATTGCTGAGTGATGTCAGAAGTACCGGATCCAAACGCATACACACGGAGAGAGGAGCGTAGGGTGATAACCTGTGAGACGCTCTGTTGGCTCTCTTTCATTTTGAAAGCTGGTGGTCCAGGCTGGCCTTGCCACCAGCAGACTTCCCCAGGGTAGACTGTCGCCGGCACCCCAGGAGCGTGGTGCTGCGTTTTGGTAGCAATGGGAGACCTTTGTTCCCCTTAGTGCCTGCTAATTCCCCTCATCCAGCATGACCCACATGTGCACACTGCCTGGTCCCTTACCGGTCTCCACCTGGGCTCACTGCGTGGGCACACAGGGAGGGGAGGATGGCGGGCTCCCTGATGACCCCAGAAGATCTGAGCACTGGGTCCCACAGTGAGCACACGTCTGGGCAGAGACCATGAATTGCATCCTGATCTGGGCATTAATTCAGTATTAACTTGCATTTGTCACGAGTCCTTCAAGTACTGTAAGCTTTCCCATCAGTGTAATGGAAGTGTGCTTTGGTCCTGTTGTGTATGGTTTTATGTGGGGAGCAGTGGTTGGGAGGCTTGGATTGCATCAACTCTTACTACTCAAGAGGTCTGAAACACTGGGAACCCCTGAGAGCCCCCAGGCTTCTGAAGCACCTGGGAGGACCCCCAGTCCCTCCCAGCTTCCTGTCCAGTGGGAACTGGGAGAAAGACTGGGGTGGAAACCCAGGCTCAGCTCCAGTGTAGATGCGTCATTTCTGGAGTATGGATTGGATTTCCACATGTACTCAGGTGACTGGAAACTCATACGGTTTGTCTCTGGGATGGGACCGAGTGCTGATGCCTTGGGAGCTGGAGGGCAGGGAAAGGCAGTCAGGCAAATGACCACAGCTCTTACAGTTGGTGTTAAGAGGGGTATCCCAGAGGGGCTTCTACTTGCAGATGTGATGTTTGACCTGTTGGAGAAGGCGCCAGCAAAGAAAGTTCCCGTCATGGGGAACAGTGAGTGTCAAGGTCCTGTGGCAGTAAAGAATTAGAAAAATGCTGTTTTCCTCCTTATTCTGCAGAGCTGCCTTCTAGACTTCCTGCCATACCATTGTGACAAGAACACAAATAAGAAATAATTTCTATCTCACAAACCAACTCCTGACCGTGCATGCCCACAACACTGTTAAAGGGCTGAGTACACTTATTTTTTTTTAAGATTTATTTATTATTTTAGAGAAAGAGAGAGCAGGGTGGGAGGCTCAGGGAGAGGGAGAGAGAGACTCTTAAGCAGACTCCACACCTAGCACAGAGCTGGATGTGGGGATCGATCTCATGACCTTGAGATCATGACCTGAGCCAAAGTCAAGAGTTGGATGCTCGACCGACAGCCACCTGGGCAGCCTGGGATGAGGATATTTAGACTCAGCAAAAATGAGCGCTGTGTGGGCTCTCTGAGGAGTCCGGGTGGGGATGTGGGGCAGGCCGTGGGGCACACCCACCACCCTGCCCCAACTTGTGTGCATGACCCCAAGGTAGAGTGTGCCATCTCTCGGCCACATCTCCGGGTCTCAGAGTTGAGGTCATCTCCCTGGACCTCTGTGTGCATCCCTTGCAGATGCAGTGTCCTGTCCCACTGTCCACAAAGGACACCATTTCTTGCCTGCCACGTGGTGGTCAGAATCTTCGGTGGTGGTGGTCCAGCTTAAGGTTTTTTTGTTTTTAACTCTCCCTATTGAAAATGAGCGTTACCATGCCCCCACCCCGACCTTTTCATCAAAGCTCAATTTTCAAATGTGTCCAGCAACTTGTAAAACATTTTTGGTTTTGTCTGTTTGCTCATCACAGTTCTGGAACTGTCCCTGTCCATGGGCGGCCGTGGGAGTTTGCCGGCCCTGCTCGTGGACAGTCCCTCGGATCCCTGAGCACCACTGGTGGCCGCGTGCCCTTCACAGATAAAACCACTCAGTGCCGGAGACTCCTGGTTCTGGGCCATATTTGGCCTCCAGGTGCCATTGTGGAGTCATTTGGGGTCTGTTTTTCTTAAAGGGAGTTGTTATGGGGATGGTTCCCCGTTCCTTGTAGCTCTGCTTGCGTTGTGAGTTTATTCGATGAAATATTCATGAATGTTTCAAAGCTATTTGAGGAGCGAAAAGTGGAGCTCCTTGAAGACAAAATTTCCTTTCGTAATGGGCCACAAGGTGTCCCCACGTGTGGGCTCAAAGTGAGAAAGGAAGAAGGAAGTCGGGTGGTTTTTATTATAGAGCAGATGGTGAAGGCGGAGGAACGGCCTTTGCCGCAGGAAATCAGTGAAGTGGGCTGATGAGGGGCATCCGTGCACCTGGGGAAACACCCACTGGGCACATGTGCAAGTGAGGGGCCAGTGCAAGATTGACCTGCCTCTCTAATTTGGAGGGAAAAGGGCCGGTCCCACCGCGCTGTATCCTGTGGCCCACGTGGCTTTAGGGCCAGCTAATATGATCATCCTAATTAAGGTGTCCTAAGCCAGATCACATTATGAGTAGGGTAAAAGATCCGAATCCATTTTTCCTATAAAATTTTAGTAAAGAGCACACTCCAGGCTCTACTCTCCTTTTTTTCTTTGGTTATTGTGGCCACTATATTTGGAAAATCATCTGTCCTAACAGATAGGTGATGTTGGTTTTCTGAAACCAGCAGTTTGTGGATAAAACAAACCTGGACCGGGACATCTGGGTGGCTCAGTCAGTTAACTGTCTGCCTTCAGCTCAGGTCATGATCCTGGGTTCCTAGGATCAAGCACCATGTCAGGCTCCATTCTCAGCGGGGAGCCTGCTTTTCCTTCTCCCTCCCCCTCTGCCCCTCCCCCTGCTTGGGTGCGCTCTCTCTCTCAAATAAATAAATAAAATCTTTAAAAAAAAAAAATACCCAGGCCTATACATGTGGGTGAGAAATGCCATGGGGAAGGACAACCTATGGGTAGAGGGGTTACCTAATACGATGAAAAGAACCCTCCATTGCCCAAGCTCCTGACTTGAGATGGGGCGTTCCACCTTGTCTCAGTTTCCTGGTTTGTGCACAAGAAATAACAATCATCACCTCTGGGCCTGACGTAGGAATTAGCAGTCTGACCCACATGAAAGCCAGCGGCTTCAGTAAGTGATCGCTGACGCTGAATGTGTCATTTGTCTTTCTCTCTCTTAGAAATGTTTGATCTAGAAACAAACGAGCATGTACAGAAGGCCGTACATGACCGACAGATGCCTAAAGTAGAATACAGGAAGATCGAGGTTGACGATTACAGTAAGTGCTGCATTGTCCCCCTGGAACAGACAGCCCGGCCGCCAGCAGGGATTGCTGTGCCCTGAGGCTCCCCACCAGCACCCCACTCCCCAGCCTCATGGCTGGAAATGCATCCAACCTGC
>NC_138380.1:2887939-2908688 GCF_054177405.1 Leptonychotes weddellii | reverse complement strand
GCAGTGGAGGGGACAGGATGCATGGGGAGGTAGGACAGGGCTAGATTGTGAGACACCGCCCACAGCATGCTAAGGAGTTGCTTCGTGCCCTGTAAGCAGCAGAGTTCTGCAGGAGGTTTTTAAGCAAGGAGGTGGCAAGGTGAACTTTATTTTTCAGAACTGTAATTCTGGTAGCGATGTAGCAAATTCTGTGGGTCAGCGTTCTGGCCCTCAAACTGAGTAGTTTGAGGTGAGATGAATAAAAGTGCATGTTTGCAGAGGCATGGGCAGGGTGAGGGAGACCAGGGAATGGTGCAGTGCCCTAGGGCTAGCCACACAAAAGCAGGAGCCACCACGGACCCAGGAGAGGACCTGGGCCAGGGAGAGGGAGCACCTGACAGGGGCTGTGCAGGGAGGGAGCCAGGACCAGTGCCCCGACAGCTCCTCCCTCCCGCCAGGACTCCCCACTGGCCGAACCCACCAGAAGCCGAGGATGTGGGAGCCACTGTCACTGTTCATACTGCTCATCCTCGGAGCCACTGAGCACAGGGGAGCCCCGTGGACAGTGAGTGGAGGGGAAGCAGGAGGAGGCAGCCCACACGAGGACGAAGAAGGAAGAGGGTGGGGACATGGAGGAAAATGGTCCTGGCCCCGGGGGCTACGGGGCTGTGGCCTCATGACTACCAGAAACCGTCCAGCAGGTGGGACGACTGCCTCAGGCCATAGGTGGGGAAGCTGCAGTCCAGAGAGGGTCCAGGCTGGACCTGCCAGAAGAGGGGCACAGTCCCGACCAACTGGGCGGGAGCACGGCCTCCAGGAGTGGGAGCATGCGGGGAGGTGGAGGGCGCCTGGGAGGCATTTTGGGGGCAGAGTCCCCCAGACTGGGTAAGTGGATGAACGTGGAGCCGGAGCTGGCCGAGGGGCAAGCTGGGCGAAGCTCAGCCCCTCACGGCGGTGTGTAGCCCCATGGCACAGAGTGGGACAAAGGCACTGGCCAAATTTCTTCCCCCACCCTCGTCGGCTCCTCTTCCTTGCCAAATCAAGCCTCTGGCTGTGGGCTCCCTCCGTTCGGAGGGTGCCGTGGCACCTCTGGAAGCTAGGGTCCCCGAGAACGGTGCCTGGGTGGACTTAGCGGGAGATTTCGGCAGGGGCTGTCTGTGAAGGGTGCCAGGGCAAGGGTGCCACCAGGCTGCAGTGGAGTCTGACACCAGGGCAGGAATGGAGGACCAGGTGGGAAGGGGGTCTCCTGACGGGGAGCCCATTGCTGAGAGAGCCACTGGAGGACCCCCTGCCAGGCAGCCGAGGCCTAGCTGTAGGGCCCTGCTGTGCTCAGTGGCTGGGAGCACCGCTTGGATGGCATGGACACTGTGGAGGGTCAGAGGATGTGCCCACTGGGGGTCATCAGCCCCCTCAGGGCAGGTTGTCTGAAGGGAGACGGGAGGGCACACAGTGTGCAAACTCGCACCCTGTCCCCCCGCCTGAAGTTCCACGCAGCCCCACAAACAGCCCTGCTCGCCCAGGACCCTGCGCGGCCACCCGTGAGGTGTTCTCTTGACCTCCTGTCCCACCCACTCTGACCAGCTCCCGGCTTCTCCAAGGCTGCCTCAGCAGGGACCGCACCAGTCAGCGGGCACGCATCCCATCATGCCACATCATCAGTGCTGCCCCCACGTCACCGTGTCAGCCCGCCTCCCCCAGCTTCCAGGCTCCAGCTTCTAGAGGCCCGGAGCCCTGTCCCGCCGGGGCCTCTGCAGACCAGCGTGGAAACGAACTCAGGACATGCTCTGTAAGGAAAGACACCTGATGGATTCTGCTTCCGCTCTTGCGAGGCCTCAGACCACCCCAGGAATAAAAAGTGCTCCCTGCGTATGAAATTGGGCTCTCCCTGATCTTGGGATTCCACTGTTGACCAGAAGAAAAATCATCACATGGGAATTGCTGGGTTCGTTGGTGAAAATACAGGTACAAGATAACAAAAATATTTGATGTTAGAAAAAACAGCCACCCTTGGAAGATTCCAGAGTACTTTATAAATGAGGGTCATTATCAAGATTTCTGGCATTTAGATAAGGAAGTGAGTCACTAGGTAATTAGATGAAGGGGTTGCCAAAGACCCAAGGCTGCCTGCGGACTTGGAAGGAGGGCTGAGAATGGAAATTCAAGGTATTTTACAGGTTGGAATGGAGCCCTTAATGCTGCACATGGCTCACTCCACTCTCCGTGGTCCCCACAGACTGCTACATGGATCCCAGCAAATGTAATCCAGATGTCTGGCCCCGGGGCAGAATCCTCATAGGACCAGGTGGACCAGTTGTGAAAACAGCTGGCTGAGCCAGACCATTTCAACAGATGTTCCCAAAAGCGCTTCTGCGTATCAGGGATTTGGGTCACGAGGAGAAAGTGGAGGAACTTGGAGAAAGGTCTGCACTCCTTCCAGATATGTGGACATGCCCACGAAGCTCTGTACGTAGCCCAGGACAGGGTGTGTGTGTACATGTGAGTACCCTTCCATATCCCAAGCCTGGCAGATGTGATTCAAAGCCAGCCAGGTTATCCTATAACACCTGCACAACGTTTTTAAAAAGCAAATGTATGACAGTGCTCCGTGAGTTTCCTAGAGCTAGCACAGCAAAGGTGAGGCACGGGCAGGGCCTCGCTCCCTCCGAAATCTGTCGGGGATGTACCTTCCCCGCCTCTTCTAGCTTCTGGTGGTGCCAACAACCCTTGTGTCCCTTGGCTTTGCAGACACGGGACTGTGATCTTCCTTCTTAACATGGCGCTCCTCCTGGGTCTCTGGGTCTCTCCTCTTCTAAGGACACCAGTCATACGGGATTAACAGCATTAAGTCTAACCTCGTCTTAACTACCTACATCTGATGACCTTATTTCCAAATACGGTCACACTCTGAGGTTTTAGGGGTTAGGATCTGACTGTAATTTTCGGAGGCTAACCCATAACCACTGTCTAAATCAACAACAGATTCCCTTGCCCTACCTGCCCCCTCCCCCAGGCCTGTTTGGCAGAGGCAAGCACTCCCAACCGTCCGTGTTCCTGAACACAGTTCTCATTACTGCATGAGCTCCCATCTCGTGATGTGGTGGCAGGTGAGGATTTAGCAATTCTGCAGCCCCCCATCATGTCTCGTTAGATCAGTATTTGGGGGTGCAGGACCATGATAGACACTGCTCACTACGGAGCACGTCGCCCACTCCGTGCCCCACCTTCGTCTGCATCTTTTAGTTCGGGAAGTGTTGCTTTGTCTTTCACTTGAGAATCTTTCTCTGGACCTATTCATAGTATCTCCCACTTGTTCCTGAATCCTCCTCACACTCCTATTAGTAGTCCTGTTCAAATGCTGAAACATTCTCATAATCTGTCGATTCCAACCTTCTCTTTCCTGCTTCTGTGGGGCTGGTGGTCTCTAGGCCCGACTTCGGATGTTCCTTCATGACTTTCCTCCATTGGGAAAGTTGGGGACGGTGTTGCTCCAGGCTGGGGAGGAGGGCTGGTCCTCAAAGAGCTGGCTCTGAGGGCTTGGTACCCAGAGTGTTACACTCTGTTCCGGCTGAGAAGGGCAGTTATCAGTGATGGGGTGGCTCCAGCCAGCGAGCACAACCCAGAAAACAGAAGCAAGGGAATAATCACCAAGAAGTAGACAGAAACAGGAGAAACAGGGCTGTGCAGGGAGGGGCTCTGGTGGGGGCGGCGGGGGGCATGTATGTACACGTGGAAGGAAGCAACTCACTGAGACCCAGGAAGCAGCCGGTCATCTGCCAGCAGGTGGCAGGACTCCCGCTGCTGAATTAGGGTCCAGAAACCAGAAAGATGCCTGTCATGTTGTGGGTAAACAGGGGATGCTAGGGGAAAGTGGTAAGAGGTTGGCAAGGGCAAGGCGGGACCCGGGCAGCGCCAGCAGGGGCATCAAGCTGCTCGCGTCCAAGGCAGGAAGCACAAGGCAGGGGCCCCCAGCCAGGAGTTGGGGACAAAGGACACTTGCAGGTGTGGTGAGTGCCCAGCGCCTGACTCCAAGCCCCTTAGCACAGAGCCAGGGTCTGTTCTCCAGGCTGATCCCGGAGGACACTCCTAGAGTCTGCGGTGGTTGGGGGTCACACGGTCCAAGTGAGGGGCAGATTGTAGCAGAGGACAGGGACCCCACGGTGCCTGGTCTCCAGAACGGCCTCGACTACTTTGCATTCCTGGCTTTCGGTCGGCAAGTTTGACAGACCGGACAGTTCTTGCAAGGGTACTTTGAGGCTTTCAACATGGACATACTGCCCATGCACTAAATAAAGAAAAGCAATAAACAATGACATTCGAATTCCAGCATTTCCTTCAAGTGGAGGTTTTCGTGCTTGGAATGGCCAGAAGCTCGGCTCTGGGCCACAGTGCAACCATGGTGTTCACTCACTCGCCCCTCTCTTCTTTGGCCTTGCAGGATGATGCTGAAGGAGCAATACATTGACCAGGCACGTGTGGCCGTGTTTGGGAAGGTGAGCCTGCGCCGAGCTTTGTCGGAGCACCCCGTGCCCCTGTCCGAGGGCACTGCCCGGCCCATCACCCAGCCCCGATCGGATTTGTTCAGAATGTCTCTGGTCTGACACTGTGAGAGCAATGACTTGATTAAAAACGAGAGGGTGGACGCCGAGTGATTCCAGCGAGGGGGGCCCTCATTTGACCAGCTCATGTATCAAAGTGTCTTCCTACATTATGTGGAAGGAAAGAGAGAGAAGCCAGATCCTGTGAGAACACTTTATTAGGTTCCTAATTCCTTTTCTTACAGAAGCCATAGTGCCTGGTGTGGTACCCCAGGAAACAAGGGTAGGCAGGGTCTTGATTCCTGTGTATCTCCACGTGCAGTGGCCATGTTAATTTACCAGGTTTGCCGACATGGAAGGAGGGGAGGAGGCTGTTCCCTCTCCAAAGGCGTCCCCATGTCCATGGGCTGTAGCTCATGTGGTGGAGGCCCAGGGCTGTGGGTCAGGTCCGTGGGGCCACCTACCCCCCACCCCCATTCTTAGACAGCCTGGATCCATGGCCTCTTGATCTCAAGGGAGTGAGGCACAGATGGATGGACACAGATCCGTCTCCCTCCCGAGAGAACGATCAGAGCACAGGCCGTCCAGAGGCACCTCGCAGGGACCTCACGGCAGGTGGAGGCTTGAACAGGTAATCTTAAGACTATCTCTTATGTCATCGCCTCTGGAACCTCCACGTGCAGCGTTCTCGGAGGGCAGTGTACATTTGAGACGTAGTGATCCCAGAAAGCCTCCTGGAGCCCTCCCACAGTCCCCTTGGCACCTCCCGAGTTGAGGCGGTGGAGGGGAGGGCTTCTTTCCGAGGCTGAGGGACAGACCAGAGAGTGGGCGCAGAATCCTAGAGGCTCCAGTCCATGGTGGTAGAAACCCACTCGCTGCCCGTGAGGGGCTCAGAGCCAATGTGATCATTCGTAAGTGTAACTTTGGGTGTCAGTGTTTATCACCCATCTGTACCCACATGGGAAGGGTGGACTGCCGGGCCAAGGCAGGGACCCTTGGCCTGGGCCCGTCTCTGGTCAGGGCTCACTCCCCCTCAAGCACACACGTAGCCTTCTCAGACCGGCTGCTTTCACCAAGTAATATGCATTCAGGGTTCTTTTCATGGCTCGAGAGCTCATTACTGCTCAGCACTGAATAATATGCCAAGGACACCGCTTACATGTACACTCACCTGCTTCCAAGTTTGGACACTTACAAATACAGCTCATATGATCCTCCATGTACAGGTTTTTGTGTGCATATAAGTTTTCAACTCCTTTGAGTAAATACCCAGGAGGGTGGATTGCTGGATCATATGGTAAAGAGTATGTTTCATTTTGTAGGAAATCGCCACACCGTCTTCTAAAGTGGCTGCCCCATTTGGCATCCCCACCAGCAGTGAGTGACGGACGGGTCCTGTTGCTCCCCATCCTCACCACCGTTTGGTGTTGTCAGTCCACGCTTTTTCGGAAACAAGTGGCGGATGACGTGTGAGGACTTACCGATTCCATTGACAATGACAGTTATCAACTAGAAACCAAAATGACGCTTTTATTGTCATTAAGACAAGCTATCCATGTTCTATGGAAGGAACGGTATTAAATGATCATGTAACTAACATGTAGGTCCTAAACGATTCATTCCACAGTGAGGTTGGCATGGCCTGGGCTGCACACACAGTCTCCATCAGGTGTATGGCTTTCCACACTCGACCCTCCCACCCCAGCACACACATGCACGCACATACACCCCAGCACATGCACACACACTCCCATTCACACACACACCCCAGCACACACACTCCCATACACACATGCACACACACACCCAGCACACACACAACATCTTTAACAGCCCCCAAGCCCCCAGGAGAACATACCTGGTTCCCTTGAGGCTTCGCTCCTGCCCCTTCCCACGTTTGCTCATCGCAGTTTCCCATCTGTGTCCTGTCCCCTTCGGTGCTTTCGGGAGACCGAGCACATCGGAGCCAAGCAGCTTCGAAGGTGCCCGTGGTAGGTAATGTGTCACGTGTACTCTCTCTGGAAGGCCCTGGTTGAAGTAGGGGTCTTGCGTGTCAGCCCCAAGGTAAGGGCACTATAGGACTTGAAGGAACTGCCACATGTCCAGCGCCCACATGGACGCCTGTCTCCGCAGGCCCTGAGCCAGACTTCCTGGCCGACCGGTACCTGAGCCCTCTGATACAGGTTCCTTGGTGGCCCTCCCTCGAGACCACCTTAAGTGGCTTGGCTTGGCTGGAGATGGGAAGGCAGCAAACGCGCTGCAGGGAAAGGCTGACTTGGAAGGGGCTTGATGACACCCCGACATGCACCCAGCACATCCTAGCCCACGGCCACGGCTGCCCTCACGCATCCTCTGCACATCGCCCGACACTAGGCCCCAAGAGAGGAGGCGTGCGTCCCATGTAGCTAGTTGGGATGGTGATTTGCCTTTCATCTTGTTTACTTTTTAACAGAAACTTTGTGAAGATGGTTGTGGAGTCACTGATCTTACCCCTGAGGCTGTTTTCCTGAGGGCATCACTAACACTCCGCCTACTCACCCCCTTTCTCTCTCTCCCAGGATTATGGCGGGTACCTGAGCGCTTACATCCTCCCGGCAAAGGGGGAAAATCAGGCTCAGGTTTTCACCTGTGGCTCTGCTCTCTCTCCAATCACGGACTTCAAGCTCTACGGTAACGGTCTTGACGCCGCAGACCTGGCCCCGTGCCTCCCTTCTCACCGCGCTCCCGCCTGCCACCCCCCGCTCCGCACACCCCCCGTGGAGGGGAAGCCACAGGGGCCGTGCAGCTAACGAGGAACCTGGAGAGAAGCCTCGGGGCCCCCTGCCGTAGCGGCCACGGAGGAGCCTCGCGTGCATGCAGACAGGAAGGGGCCGGCTGCGGTCCCGCTGGGGCCGCGTTCCCCCTGCCCCCAGAATCTGGGCAGGGGCGCTGCCCGGGCTCTGGATCCGGGGCCTGGGGGTGTTCGGGCAGGGATTCCGTGATGAGGGCTTAGGGGCTGAAGGGGCTGCTGCTTGGTGGCGTTCAGGTGCAGACCTGGCAGCTGAGCTCTGCTCTGCCTCCACCCGCCCTCCTCCTGGTGGGGCAGGGAGCACCTGGCCAGCACCTTGCCCGTCTAACGGGCAGGACTCAGGCCTGGGACGGGGCATCAGGATGGCTGGCCGTGGGGACCAGTCGGGGGGCAGGCCTCCCAGGTGTGGGAACCGGACCTTTGTCAGGCACCGCCCTGGCTCTTTGGTCACAGTTTTGGGATTCCAAGCTCCCTACATTGTCCCGGTCAGCTGGCCCCTTTTCTCTCAGTGTGAATGGTTTTGTGACATTCGTGCTTTTTTTTTTTTAAATGTGTGGCGAGGTATTCCTTGTGGACTTTGAGAACTCGCTTTTGGGCCGAGGCTGGGAGGCCCTGGGAGGCCAGGCTATTAACCCCAGCTACGCTGCACAAAGCAGCACTGGGTAATGGGATCAGAAATGGAGAGGGCTTCTTGTCCATGGTCGGCCAAGCCTACGAGTACCTGGCCGCACCCGCCCCGCTGCCCCAGCTCAGCAGCCCGGGCCTCACAGGGTCCAGCAGCCCTCAGCCCCTGGCTCCTGTAGCCAGAGTGCTCACAAAAGATGCACTGAGGCTTCCGAAGTGCTCTAATGCAAACTTCACCTCACAGTCCTATAAGAACGCTCCTCATTCAACATTTTAATGACTTAAAATTAATTTTCCCATGGGGAGACATGTAGCATATTTCATCTTTTTTAAATTCAGTGAGACTCCTTTAATTTTTTTAATCATGCTATTTCAAATTTGCCTGATTTGAATGCACGTAAATGTACCATCCTACACCTTGGCTGGTCACAGTGCCCCAGACAGGGAAATCCTCCACTGTCTCTTCCCCTTAATTAAGGATGTCCCTGCAACTTGCAGAAGCCTTTGGAGCTCCTTCCATCCTGACTTTCCTGACAGGGTAGACACCAGCTCCTCACCCAGAACCTGGACCCGGAGCCAGGGTTTTGGCTGGAACAGGACATGCCTAGCCTTTAAAAAAGAAAAAAAAAAAAAAAAAAAAAACAAATCCTGATGAAAATCTGCTCTTTGGGATTTGTTGCCCTTCCTATATGTTGGAACGAAGTTGGGGGTGGGGGCTGTCATCCTGTTTACTGAGGATTCAGATGCTCTGTTTCACTTGATTAAGGTTCGCTATATTGCTTAAAACCCAGCCACTTGCTGTAGCATATTTGAATGTCACTACGGTGCTGATTACCTGGGCAAAGACCTGCAGGTTGAGGGGTGTTTTAGAAACAAACGTTTGCCCTGCAGATGAGTGCACAGCCCCACCCCCAGCCCCATACCAAGGGCGCCCCCCACGTCTGGGGGCTCTGCACCCACTCGCCTCAGGTAACCCTGCCTTCCTCTGCTTGTGTCCAGCGTCTGCGTTTTCTGAGAGGTACTTGGGCCTCCACGGACTTGACAACAGAGCATATGAGGTAGGTGTGGGCACCCCCGCCTCCTGGCGGAATGGGGAATTGAGTGAGATAGGTCCCGCCCCTCTGGCCTTGGCCCAACTCTGGGACCCACACTCCCTCCCTGGGCCCACTGTGCTCTCCGCCTCCCCCACCAAACTCACTCTGAGAAGACCCTCCTCCAGCCTGTGAACCGAGGGGACCAGGGCCTCTCCCGGGCCCGTCCGGTTTCCCTCTCTGGCACCCGAGGGGCATGGAGGGGAGTTAGGGAAGTCCTTGGATGGATGGAGGGTCTGTCCCAGAATCCACAGTCGTTGGGCACTGATGACTGCCGGTCCCCTTCCCCAAGGCTGGTTCCACTTTGGGAAAATAAGCCATTGATTGGGCGACAGAAAGTCCTCTGATGTCACCTGCTCCGTCATAGCCACTGAACTGACTCAGTGTGGGTGTCACATGGGGTGTTTCTTGGCTGGCCACAGAATGAGGCCACACTTCTGCTGCGGGGGGCGGGGGACTGGCTTCGGAGCCGGAATCCGTGCTCGGACCGCGGGATCGTGGGGCCAGGTGTCCTCTCCTAGTGGCACCGGCTGGAATGAGAGCCCCCTGAGGCCACCGGCCGCGGGTGAAAGAGCTCCTGTGCTCCCTTCTCTTCCACCCCTTCCTCCTCCTCGGGGGCACCCCGGCAGGGCAGCTGAGATCTTCCTCCTCCTCGGGGGCACCCCGGCAGGGCAGCAGAGATGCGCTGTGTGCTTCCCTCACACGGAAAGCCCACCACCACCCCATCCTCCCGAGACTGGCCCCAGGACCCCCACTACCTTCTCAGTCGGGTTCAGTACGAACCCCTCGCTAGCGGCTAGAGGCCCACCAACTCTGTCCTCTTGCCCCCGCATGTGCAGATGACCAAGGTGGCACACCGCGTGTCGGCGCTGGAAGAACAGCAGTTTCTGATCATTCACGCAACCGCGGACGGTAAGGACCAAGGATGTCACTTCGCAGCATCACCCTGATGGTGTTAGGGGTTTAACCGGTCCTTTCCTCTTTTTTTTAACAGAAAAAATCCATTTCCAGCACACGGCAGAACTCATTACACAACTAATTAAGGGGAAGGCTAATTACAGTTTACAGGTACAGTATTTGCACGTCTCTGCTCCACACTTGGAGAGAGACATCCTTTCCGTGGAAAAAGAACTGATTGGTATTCAGTTCATCCCATTTCTGCAGACGCACCTGTGTTACGGTTGTCAGAGGCGGGCAGGGGCGCATCGGGCCAGACGAATTGGCACATGCTTATTTTCTCTAGTAATTGACGATGATCGCACGGTTCTGCACTCGAGCTGTGCGCAAACCCCTTTAGGTCTCCACCGCCCCCCGCCTCCAGGCGGTGAGCAAGGCCAAGACAGGCACCGCTCCTCCGCAGTGAGGCTGGTGGCGTCCCTGCGGGTGAGGATGGGGCCGTTGTCCCAGTGTTGATGAGAGCAGCATTCTGGGGGATTTGGGGGGCTTTACATGTGCAGGTCCTGAGCCTTCTCCACTAGCCTCCCTCTGGACAGCACCCCACATTCACTAAATTCTGGCAGAACGTTCCAGAATCATCTGTGGCTGAGCATCAGTTAGAGGACTACCCTTCCCACGAAACAAACTCACAGCCTTGTTTTCACGGGCATCAAGTACTAAGCAGCTCAAGTCTGGGCTCCTTCCAGCAATGCACAGTTTCGCTTCTAGAAACATCTTCCGTTTCCTTCCTGACCATGGGTTCCTTTGGCAAGACACGCATGACCCCGATGGTCTTTCAGGTCTAGACATAAATGGGAGATTTCCTCCACTGGGAACCTGTCCCTCAGCGCTAGCCCTGGCACGGACTGCTGCCTGCCTTCTGTCCTGAGCTCCTGGCCTTGCCGCGTCGCCATCTTGGAGGGTCAAACGTGGGCTGGGCCAGTCAGGGGAGCTTCCTGCAGGGCGGGGATTTGGCCTGAGTGTTGATGAATGGGGAAGGAAGAACTTGGTTAATGTTACCTTCGAGCTTGCTTCTGAAAGTGTTCAGATCGTAGTAAAGCTGATAGCTGCCGTGGTTAAATACATTCTAGACACATAATGCAGCCGTGGCAGGTTAAAAGGTAAATCTCCACGTGCTAATGTGGATCACTCCCCCAGGTGTAGACCAAGCTAAACCAGCAAGATTTTGAGCAAGATGCACTGTAGACCACACTCGAGACAGTAAAGGGACCCCAGCCCAGTGCCATGCCTCCAGGCACAGCAAATGTCTGCACAGATACTCAGTGAATTTGTGACAGTGATCAACTCCAGGGAAGGGCATAGGGACTGGGGACCTAGAGAGGGAGAGGCGTGCATCCTACCTCGTGTCCTTTTGGACTATAGACATTTTAATGTCTATATAACAGCTCCATTCCGTCATTAATAAATACTCTAAAATAAAGGTGAACACCATCCTCCAAAGACATAGAGGAAGACGGGATTCCAGATGCTGGGGGCAGCCTGGCATCATGGAAACAACGTGGGCTTCCAGGTCCTTTAGACTTGGCCTTGAGTGCCTGCCCAAACAGGTTCTGTTGTGTGAAAATGGTGCCTCACGCCTAGGGGACGGGGGCCGTCACTACACTCAGTCCCTGTGTCGTGGTCTGACTCTAACCACTTCACAGGGAGTCTATCACTGAATCCTCACAGAGCTTTATGAGCTGGGTTCTATTATGATGCTCATGTCCACTTGGCACAACTGGAAACTGAGGCTCGGTGAAGTTACCTGCCCACGGTCCCGGGGTGAGGCAAATGCCGGCCAGGGTTGTGGGGACAGTGCAGAATTCTTCCCATGTCTTTGGGTCCTGGTCCCGGGAGACCTGGGCCGGAGCCTCTGTACAGAGTCTGTTGAACAGAACGTGATCTCGTTTAGCCAGCCGATGCCCCGCGAGCCCACCGTGCCCGGCAGAGCCTCCCAGCAAAGGCGGGGCTGACGCCTGCCCTGGAGCGGTTTAGGAAATCCGTTTTGCAGGCTGAAATGGAGCCGTGGGTGCGTGGTGTCCCGGCTGTGCTGGGTTAGAGTCCCACGAGGGTCCCTAGGCCCCCGGGGGCCGCTGCTGGCGAGTAACGTCTCCCTGCCCTCCCTGCAGATCTACCCAGACGAAGGCCATTACTTTCACAGCGCTTCCCTCCACCAGCACCTGTTCCGATCCATCATCAGCTTCTTCGTGGAATGCTTCCGCATTCAGGACAAGCTGCCCACGGCCACAGCGAGAGAGGAGGAGGAGGAGGACTGAGCCGGAGCCAGCCCTGAGCACCCCGGCGGAGGAGGGGGGCCCTCCTAGAACAGTGTGCAGCTGGGACCCTCCTCCCTCCCCCGCAGAGGCGGGGGCGGGGGCGAGAAGCGTGACTTCCCATAGCATGTGTGTCTTGCGTCCCGAAGGCGGGTTCGCTTCGGAATTCGGCTCCTTCCCAGGCCGAGACGCGTCATCGCTCACCAGGGCTCCCAGGCACCTGGAGCCGCCGCGGCCTCGCCTCCTCCCGGCCCCTCCCCGAGGAACAGAGCAGAGGTTGCCGTGAAGAGCCCGGCCCTCGTACCCACGCCACGCGCAGCAGCGCTCAGGCGCACCCTCGCCAGTCCGTCCGTCCGTCCGTCCGTCCGCCATGACCGCGCCGTGGAGACCACTATAGCACAATTGTTTTAACAGGACTCGTCCGTAGATTGGCTTGCTCCTCTCTGTAACTAGGAGATTCGGCATTTTAGGGGCTGTACAGAGTATTACTGTAGCTAATGCTAATGGTTAACCTTATGGAATTAATTCGTATTTTTCTATGGTTTTTACCTGACACTGTCTCCGGTCATGGGGTGGTTTTGCTGTGCTTGCTTGCTTTCTTGCTTTCTTGCTTTCTCTCTCCTTTCTTTCTTTCTTTCTTTCTTTTTTTTGGCTTTGTTTTGCTTTGTGTTCGGTCAATGTGTAGGCTTTGCACTCGTTTGATAAAGAAACAGATCAGAAATAACTAACTGCTCTCTCCTCAAGATTGTCGTGAGACTTCGTGGAGAAATTTCAAAAAACTGGGGGGGAGAAGACATCCAATACCATTCACTAAAAAAAAGTCATCAATAAAACTTCTTTCCCCCAAAGCTGCATTAGGATTTGGCTTAGATTCACACGATCTCCGTTTGTCTTGAAGCCCATCCTTTTCCCCCTTGATAAGTTGTTGAGGCTTTTCAGATGGCATTTGGTTAAAAAAAAAGCAAGAAAAGACAAAGGGTCGACTCCGCCCCCGAGTCTGTCGCGTGTGCAGGGGACAGGCGTCCTGCGGGGACGCGTGGGTGTGTGCGGCCGCCTCCCGCCCTGGGGACGGCTCAGTGCCCTCAGCACCGCGTGCAGGCAGCCTGTCAACGTGAAGGAGGTCCCCTGACCGGATGTGCAGCTGGCGCCCCGGTGTATATTCCGTTTTGTTGTGCATAGGGACCGGATCGGCGCTGCCCCCGTCGGCTCTCACCGTGTCGCCTGCATGCCGACACTCGGTGGCTGACCTGCACTCCCCACAAGTGCGAGGGAGAAACCCATCCGTCACTGCTGTTTCCTTTGGAGCTTGTCGACAACCTGAATGTCAGTACTGACGTCTCCAGCTTCCGGTCCTGCCGGGGGGTCCTCGACGTCCCGTCAGCAGAGAAGATTTGTCCATGTAGCTTTTTGGCATTTGGGGGTTTGGGTTGCATCCACGTGAGTTCTGGATGTCAGTTGCGGTTGGCGCAGTTGGAAGGTCTCCATCACGGATTTGTTCAGGCGAGACGTCACTGCGTGTGAAAAGGACCAGCACGTGAGCGGCAGGACCCACTCTGAATGCCACGTGACCGTGTTTTCGCTTTGTCCGTGGGCTTGACCCACTGCAAAGCCAGCGAGGCCTGACAGGGGAAGCCAGCCTTGGCCGCGAGATCTGGCAGGGGGAACGTGAGAATGTGGCATGGTAGTGTTTGTTCATCCACGGAATAAAACATTATTTTACCACTCGGATAGCTCTTTTCTTGCTTATCCTCCACCACCCCTCCTTAGAAAGTGTGCAAAGCTTGACGTCTTTTAAAGTGCTTATTGAGCCCTACCCAAGACAAGACGCACATCCCCAAGAGCCTCCTGGTGTGCAGCAAGTAAGAACCAGATCCATGGCGGCAGGGTATCGATAGCAAGAAGGATAGGACCGACCAAATAGATCCAAGTCCCAAGTCAACCAGAGAAAATGAATTTGAGTTGGGTCTTTCGGGTTTTAGGCTGAAGACAGAGATATTCCCTAACACCAAGAACAAAATTGGCTCTCAGTTGAGACTGTAACGTGGCCCGCTAGAAAACTCTAGAAAAACCTCCATGTGTTGGGGATTCCTCTTTGGCATCTCCTAGGACGTGGGCTCCCACATTCTCAGAGGTGTGCATGTGGGGGGCTCTCTCCCCACTGGCCTGAAAACACACCCCTCCCTCTCCTGCCTGACCTAGCAGTCCCAGAATGATTTTGTGATGGGCTGATTGCCTTCTGGAAGCCCCTGTTGAAACCCCAGTGTCAGAGAGAGACTAGAGGGGCATTTCAGAGACTCCCTTGGCCCCCCCTCCATTAGCACACCGTGTGAGCTCTTAAGATAATCACAGGAGAGCCCGGGAAGCCTGGTGAGAGACTGGATATGCAGACAGGAATGTCCAGATCATATATAAATGCAGAATTCCGACCCACAACACGCAGCCATCAGCCCCAAACGGCCAGATTTGATCGATAGGGGCCAGTTGCGCCCGCCTCCAGCTGAGAGCCAACGGGAAAGCCAGATCCACTCCCCCAGCCAGTCCTGTAGGATCCTGCTTCCAGTTAGCCGTCCCAGCATCCCCGTGCCCACGGCCCCCGGCGGGGCGCCCCGACCCCCTTTTTCCACTGTGAGGCTGTCCCACCCCATGCGTGCCTCTGCGTCCCCACCGAGCACGCACGACGGCCGCAGAGCCTGCGCTCCAGCCAGCTCTGAGCCAGCAGCCTCTGCTTCTCTCCCTTGGGTGGTGTCTGCTCAGGCTTCCAGAACAATATACAACAGGCTGGCGGCTTAACCAACGGGAATGTATTTCTCCCAGTTCTGGAGGCTGGGAGTCCAAGATGGAGGTGCTGGCCAATCGGTTCCTGGTGAGAGCTCTCCTCCTGGTTCCTAGACCTCATGGGCAGAGAGAGAAGGGGACGGGGCGGGGAGGGCACTCTCTCTTCTTCTAAGGGCACTAACTGCTTCATGGGGGTCCCACCTTCATGACCTCATCTAAACCTAATTACCTCCCCACCGCCCCACCTCCTAACACCACCACACCGGGGGTAAGATTTCAACATACGAATCTGGGGAGGACGTGGTCAGTTCCTGGCAGGGGGTCTGTGTTTATTTTCCTCCTGCCAGAGAGTAGGTGTTGGAGAGGAGTTGTCCCGGGGCGGGTGGGGGCCCTGGGGTCAGGAGGGGAGAGGGACGGGGAAGAGGGAGGACAGAGGGAGGAGGTGGGAGGATTGAGGCAGGGGTCCCCACCCCAGGGGGACTGCCTCCAAGTAGGGCTTCCCAGAGGGTCTGGATGGGCTCTTCTGCAAACCACAAGCTGCAAAACTGTCATTCACCAGCAGCCTCTCATCAGATAGGGGATCTAAAGCCCGGGGGGTCACGGGTGCTGCCCCCAAACCCAGGGGAAGTCAGCAGCAGCGCCCTGGGCCTCTTGCCCTCGCTGGGGTTTCTCGGGGTATCAGCCCCGTAGGCCAGGCCTCCAGGCCTCGCAGGTGCCTCTGGGGCTCTCCGCCTCCCAGCTTAGGGGTCCCAAGCCTCTGGCCAACACGGAGCCAGACTTGGTGGAAGTGGGTGTCGATGTCCAGGTCCTGGGCCAACAACGAACCCAGAGATGGGTCCAACTCCTGCTCAGTTCTGCCAGGCAGGGGGCCTGAGTCCCGCACGCTCTCTAGCACTGAGGACGATTGAAGGCACCTGCTTGCAAATCTGCCACCTGGTACAAATCCCTTTTTTTGGCACTTTCCTTCCCTAAAGCAAAAACCAAAACCGGACAAACTCCAACAGCCGTCGCCACTGTCTCCAAGCACCGAGCTGGGGACGGAGCGCTCTGCAAGTTTGGGGTGAGTCAGGAAGCACCATTCATCTCTCTGGCCGCTTCCTTCCTGGCCCGCAGGTCATCCCCTCCGTGCTTAACGCCAGCAAGGTCGGTCTTCCGAGGGCTCAGCAGTGTGGCATGGGGCGGGCGGGAGGCGGGGAAGCTGAGCCTTCTGCACCACTGCCCCATCCAACCCCGTCCTTGCGCCCCTGCCAAGCCTCTCGACGTCTCTGGGTCCCATTTTTCCACAGTAAAATAGAATAACAGCAACGGTGTTTGTGGCTGCACCAGGCAGCAGTGAAAATTCAGCAAAATGTACATGACGCACAAGGGGCCATGGAAAAGCGCAGGGAGCAGGAGAAATTCCAGAGATGCTGCCTTGAATCAGGAAAGGCCAAGGCTCTGGGCCGCACCTGCTGCCTGTCCTCCCCACCCGAGCCCTCCAAGGGTCCCGGGGATTCCCACGTGCAGACACAGGACACACAGGTGGACACACAGGAGCCTGAGCCCCGAGGTCTCACCGGTCCCACTCCCCTCCAGCTCTCTGGGCTGGGCCGACGCCCCTGCAGGGCTCCCGTTCCTGGCTTCCAGACAGGACAGGATGTTTGTAGGCATCTGGACCCAGGGCCTAGGTCCCCCCGGATTCCAGGTCAGGTGGGGCAGGGCCGGCTCATGGGGAATTCTGGAAGGCCATACTCTGGCTGACCAGGCCAGAGCCTTCACGTAGCACTTTAGCCCCATGACAAAGCAGCTGTTTCTAAAAGACCTGCGTCCATGGCCTGTCTTGTAGCCAATAATGAAAAACGTTTCTAACACTCAGGATGGCCTGCATGACCTCGGGTCCTCACTCCAATCACCTGAGGCCAAGGTGATGCTGGAGCAGCCAGATGGTCTCCTGGCCCAGGACGTGCCTGTAACGTGACTTCTGTCATTGGTGGTGCAGATCCCCTCTGTTGAACTTGTTTCTTTCGGTGATCTGATTCTTCCCCCACAAAGCACGGGGCTGCTTTATTTGGAGGAGAATAGATGGAGGAAGACGGCATCCGTCCTCTGCGCTGGTGGGTTCAGATCTCTGTAAGTGAAGTCCCACGTGGTCGTCAGCTCCAAGACGACTGGGGCCAGACAGCTGGAGCCAGCAGGGGCTGGAGGCCAGCACGAGGCCTGGCCAAGGGCCAGTGGGAATTGGGGTGCCTCTCCAGGGGACCTCCGTCTGGCTAGCTCAGGGCCTGGATGCCGGAGACACACATGAGGGGTGAGTCACTGCTGGTGATGTGGGAACATAGGGTTAAATCAACCTGCACTCACTTGATTTACTCCTCCCCAACCTCCCCAGACACCCTCCTGCCCCCCGCACAGCCACCTCCCAAATCTCCCAAAGATGGGCCAGTTTTGGTGACACAGCCAGGGCTCTGCCCAGAGGCTCAGAGGGTGAGCTTCTGGTGGTGAGGACGGTCAGCGCCCACCCCAGGGTCTTCACAGTATTCCGGGGAGGACAGCGTGCTGGCCATAGTGAAGGGGTATTTCTCACGGGGTTCCCTGAAAGAACACACAGTAAATGTCTCCTAACGGGCTTTTCCATCTGTGAAGTCACTTTCTTCATCAATACCTGAAGAAGTCCTGATTTGTCACAAGAAAGCCATCTTTAACCCCAACAACGGGGTTTAACAGGATATCCTGCCGCTCATGGAAAGTAAAATCCCCAGTAAGATTCTCGGAGGGCTGCGGGCTCTTGGCTGCGCACCATCACGGGCTCATGCCCCCCAGGAGGTCGTGGCCACACTCACCCACAGGCCCTCTGCCACCTCCCAGGACCGCTGGACAGGCGCAGTTCTGACGTCAGCGAGCGGGATTGCTGCTTGGGCCGGGCGTGCTGGGAGCGGCTTCCCGCGGGAGCTGCGGTGGCCGCTGGGCCTGGACCCGAGGGCCCGGCACCTGCTTCCCAGAAAGGACAGCTCCAATGAGGAGAGGACCGGGAGGTGGGGCCGGTGGCAGAACGCAAGCGTGGAGTCCCATGAGCCGTCTACTCTCCAGGTCTCTGCTGCCCTCGATCCTGGGGCAAGTGTCCTAACCTCTCAGAGCCTAATGCCTCTCCTTGGTGGAACATAGTCACTCAAAGGGACAACGATGTGAGCAACGGGTGGAAATTCCTAAAGTCATGCTTAGCCTGCAGTAACCAGTCCATAAAGTGGAACTAATGTTGTTCAGAACGTCTAGGATTTGTTTTTTTAAATCTTTAACCAAAAGAGCTGAAAAAGGCCTGACAATTTGCATTTCAACAGTTTCTTAAACTACATCCTGAAAAGTCTTTGGGAAACAGGTTTCCAGGCGCTGGAAGTGGGGCCTCTCTTCCCAGTCAGAAGTTCCGGAAACAGCTCGGTGGCCATGGACAGGCCACGTGAACTTTGGGGCTCCAGTCAATGGGCGATGTGCTGGCCGACCGAGGGTCCCTAAGCGGCTCCCAGCACGTGAAACGCGCCCTCCGTCAACGTGTGCAAGCCCCTCATCGCGCTAGTCCTGCTTCCCGCCAGGCTGGCAGGCGCTGGGCCCCGTCCAGCCCACACGCCTGAGAAGGCCCTGGGAAGCCTGTCCCCCGGCAGGTGCCCCCAGGGGCAGGACCAGGGCCTCCGTCCCCGCCGCGGAGGACAGAGCTCTCCCGCCAGCCCCGCCCCCAGCCAACCCCGCCCCCACCTCGTGCACCCACAGCGAGCCCCCCCCCGCCCCGCCCCGCAGCCCAGCCCTCCCGCCCCCACCCCCAGGTGCCCGGCAAGGCTCCTCCCCGCCTCCCGGGGCCGCGCGTGGACGCCGCCCGCCTGCCGGCGGCGCTTCGGTAAGGGGCACGCGGGTGCCGGGGCCTGGCAGGCGGCGGGGAGGCCGCGGTGGCGGCGTGGGAGCCCGGGGAGGGGAGGTGCCCAGCCCGCGCCCAGCTCCGCTCGGGCGCAGGCGGCACAGGCAGGGCGCGGAAGGGCGGGCTCTCGCGAGCAGGGGCGGCCGCAGCGCGGAGGAGGGACCCAAGGTCGGACACCCAGGAGCCGCGCGCAGGGCTGCGGGCCGGGGAGCGCAGGGGCGC
The DNA here is from genome assembly GCF_054177405.1 of Leptonychotes weddellii. Classification (NCBI taxonomy): domain Eukaryota; kingdom Metazoa; phylum Chordata; class Mammalia; order Carnivora; family Phocidae; genus Leptonychotes; species Leptonychotes weddellii. The sequence continues at coordinate 2,889,585 of NC_138380.1, read as the reverse complement.
GAGGGCCTGAAGGCAGCGCCGGGCACTCCCGCCGGCAGCCTCCTCGCGCGTCGGGAGCCGAAGGCGTGGCGAGCAGCGGCCGGAGACGGGGCGGGGGGCCCACGGGGCGGGGGCCCGGCGCGGCCTGGGAAGCACGGTGGCGCGGCGGGTGCCAGGCCGGGCGGGGAGACGCCTCGCTGAGGACTTGCTCGGGGACGGTGGGCGGAGACCCTGCGGCCGCGGCGGACAGCGGTGACCACGGACGCGTCCTCGCCGTGGGCCTGCGTGGGGTAAGGAAACTGCTGTGAAGCGTTAAAGAAAATGCTCAAGATCACGGACGGGCAAATTCACTCTTCTAACCCAGGGCTGTGTGTCCTTTGCTTTCAGACCGGCCTTGATTCACTCCTAGACCCAGCGGGTGAACTGGCGAACGTCCAAGGTCCCAGAGAGCCCTCGGGGGGTTCCAGAGGCAGAGCCCAGCCTTGCGGAGAGGGCATGCCCGGGACACCTGACCACCGCACAGCCTCCACCAGTCAGCGATTTGGGAAACACCAGGTAATGTGGACTCCAGGCAGCCTTGCCTCCTTTGAAGCGGCTTCTCTGGGTAGAAACCATGCCCTGCTTGAACATTCAGAAGGGACCCCGACAGCCTTCACCGTGGCTGCGCCCTCACGCCAGGCCTCCGGTTCCAGACCAGCACTGATAGTTTGAGTCTATGATTCCATGCATTGGGTGCTGCATTCCAGAACGGTGTTCTTACAGGTGCTTCTCTTCGGGCTAATTGAGCATTTAACTAGCATCTGTAAATTCGTCCATCTGTGCTGAGACTCTGTGATGTAATTATCTTTGGGATTAGCATGTGTGCCGTCCTCCATCTCTTCCGTGCATCAAATTAAGGTACTATTTCACAGAGGCTGTTTTTGTTTCCTGGGCTTCACTGAACACAAAAGCAAGTGTTGCTCGTTTTCAGGAGCTGTTAAAATGAGTAGTTTTGCATCTGCAGGAGGTACTTGCAGTTTAGTTATGAATTGCGGGATTTGTAACCAGTTCTTAAGTTCTGATACTGTTATATCCAAACCTAGAAAGTAACTTTGCTTCTTATTAATATAGGCAGAGACTTTCAAAAGTTCAAATGTTTTTCTGGGGAAAATAGATTGTGTGCCTGTGGGGGTGTGTGTGTGTGATAACTTTCCATACAAAAAGGCATCATTCTAAGGAAGAGAAGTTATCAATGCAAAATGAAAAAACCTTTTTTAAAAATTTTAAAGAGAAAGGAAGACTCTTACTGGAACCCAAGTTAAGACCACTACCCCAGGACACACAGTCTTCACAAAGAAGAGAGGGCTCTGGGGAAGGACCATGTGGTGCAGGATTATATATGCTTATGGGTTTTAAAATTTTTTTTATTTTGTATTTCTTCTTTTATTATTATGGTGATGTTAGTTTTTGATGTAGTGTTCCGTGATTCATTGTTTGCCTGTAACACCCAGTGCTCCATCCAATACGTGCCCTCTTTAATACTCATCACCAGGCTAACCCATCCCCCCACCCCCTCCCCTCTAGAACCCTCAGTTTGTTTCTCAGAGTCCATCGTTTCTCATGGTTCGTCTCCCCCTCCGATTTCACCCCCTTCATTCTTCCCCTCCTGCTATCTTTTTTTTTTTTTT
>NC_138380.1:2880810-2887439 GCF_054177405.1 Leptonychotes weddellii | reverse complement strand
TGTGGTCTGAAAATACGCAGGGAATGATCCCAATCTTTTGGTACCGGTTGAGACCTGATTTGTGACCTAGGATGTGATCTATTCTGGAGAATGTTCCATGGGCACTAGAGAAGAATGTGCATTCCGTTGCTTTGGGATGCAGTGTTCTGAATATATCTGTGAAGTCCATTTGGTCCAGTGTTTCATTTAAAGTGTTTATTCCTTGTTGATCTTTTGCTTAGATGATCTGTCCATTTCAGTGAGGGGGGTGTTAAAGTCACCCATTATTATTGTATTGTCGTCGATGTGTTTCTTTGCTTTTGTTATTAATTGGCTTATATAATTGGCTGCTCCCATGTTAGGGACATAGATATTTACAATTGTTAGATCTTCTTGTTGGATAGACCCTTTCAGTAGGATATAGTGTCTTTCCTCATCTCTTATTACAGTCTTTGGTTTAAAATCTAATTTGTCTGATATAAGGATTGCCACCCCAGCTTTCTTTTGGTGTCCATTAGCATGGTAAATGGTTTTCCACCCCCTCACTTTCAATCTGGGGGTGTCTTTGGGTCTAAAATGAGTCTCTTGCAGACAGCATATCGATGGGTCTTGTTTTTTTATCCAATCTGATAGCCTGTGTTTGTGGTTTTCTTCATAAAGAGTTACAAATCATTGTGACAAAGGACTTCCCAGAAAGTTACAGACTTTATTTTTTTCTCCTTATTTTATGTTTTAGTATGTGCAAAGCTGAATGACTTTAATCTTCTGGGACCCAGAGAGATTTTTTTTTTTTTTATGTTTGGAATGCTCCTTTTTGGTCAGTTTTTTTTAAAACAAAGCAGATGAACAGTGTGTGCACAGGACAGAAATAGAGCCCATGCTCTGAGGTTTTGCTGAGTCATTTTGACCCTGGTAAACGTTAAAGTATAGCTTCCCTGGGAGCCCAGGAGCAGGGCCCACAAATGTTAAAAGTTAAATTGTCCTTTATCACTTCCTCCGTTTGATCAATAATCTTTCCTCAGAAAGCATGGACAGTCAATCTGATCACGGACAGTCAATCTTAAGTTTTCATGTCCCTTGGTGCCAGCATGCCTGGCTTATCTGCCCTGGTGCTAGGAATGAACATACATATTTTTTCACCCAGAGTTCCTTGGTGGGGGAAACTCATTGTGATGTAAATGGTGGGAAGCTAAGGAGTGATACATGTTCTATAAGAAGTCCGACTGACGAGCAATCAGTACATGTTCTTGGCTTAGATTGTCTGGTTTTGCATTTGGTAAAGCATTTGCTTCAACGATGCATGGAGAGTAAAAGAATTCTAATAAGTACAAGTTGAAGGAAGCAATGTGATGTTGCGATAGACATAAGCAGGAGAAAAATCCAGAGTCCTTTACATGCATTTTGATAGAAGGTGGGGAATGTACGATTACTCCTGAGAGAAGATGGAGCATGCGCACGGAGTAGACAGACTCCTAACGTACATTCCATGGTTACTCTGGGCAGAGATGTAACATCAGGAGGAGACCAAGTTCAGGCCCTGGTGTCAGGAGGGTATCTCAGGACAGGAAGAAGCGGCTGTAGGTGCGCTCTGAGAGCTGGTATGACCTGGACAGGGTCTTGGGCTTGTTGTCTCTGGTAAGGAACGCAGGGCGAAGCTGTTCCAGGCAGGAACCGTATCAGTTGACCCTGAGCCCAGGCTGCTGCAGAGACAGCTAGTGGATTTGTTAGCGGGGACTGAAAGACACAATAGGTGACTAAAACGGGCTTTAAATCTTCTGCTAGTTTCAACCTCATTAACCCTGTGGGGCATGGTTTCAGTTCCTCCCTGAGTTATAACTATTCCTCAATTGAAGAATTGGGATGATGACCACTCGGGCTACTTTTCTTATCTCCTTGGATGAGATGGGTTTTGGGTAAAGAGCAGGTTTTGTAAACCTTAGCTGTAACATATGTACGTGCAGGGCTAAGCAAAAGTTTCTAACCTTCAGGCCACGGCAGCAAGGGAAATAGAAGCAACATGGAGTCAGACGTGCTGAGATTTTTCCTGTTATAAATTCCCATTGTCAATCCTTCATTCCTTTCTACGGAGCATGGACAGAGGTCTTTCTTCTGTAACTACTTCAACTGACTTAGGGTGCAGTCAGGACCTTGGAAGGGAAGGATTTGACATTGCAGGATGTAACTTTTGGCCCCTTGTGTTAATTGAGGGCGTGTCAGAGGTAGTTCCCTATTTGAGAACTTAGACATTTTCCCACATAGTTTGGCACTACATGATGTCGTTAAATTCATCCCCGAGTGTATTCCAAGGAGTAGTAACAGTGTAGATAGCCTCTAAAGTTGATCTGATCCCAGTGAGTATCCAAGAGAATAGATCAGTAAACCAGTCCTATCCACCTTAAAAAAGGTGTGTGTGTGGTGGTCAGGGGCCTCTTGTGCCTGTGAGACTTAATTCCTGATTTTATTTAGATGAGTTTTTACTTCCTAGGGAGGAGTTAATGGTGCAGCAAGTGTTAGCCATGGTATAGACTCTGCCTTGTTCAGCAAGCAGTCAGGTAATTAAGGAGATGCATTTCTATGGAAACAAAAACACAGTTTGGTGGTTGGAGCAAATTATAAACCCAGTGTCTGAGTCCTGAGTGCTGCCAGTGGGGAGATTTCTACAGGTCAGGCTCGAAGTATCCTCAGATGGAGTGGGGCAGGGAGCAGCAATCGATGGATTTTTCTGGTTTATATAGTTCAAACACCTCTGGTGATCCTTTTGAGTGGCCCATAAAGCAATAGGCACTGACTGTCTGTACATGAGCTGTTGTGGCCCTGAGGTTCCCACACCTGCCAATCCATGAGCATGGGATATCTTTCCATTTGTTTGGGTCACTTTCAATTTCTTTCATCAGTGTTTTATAGTATTCAGAGTATAGGTTTTTCATCTCCTTGGTTAAGTTTATTCCTAGGTATTTAATTCTTTTTGGTGCAATTGTAAATGGGACTGTTTTTCTTAATTGCCTTTCTGTTACTTCATTATTAGTGCATAGAAATGCAAGATTCCTGTGTATTGATTTTGTGTCTGTGACCTTACTGAATTCATTTATCAGTTCTAGTAGTTTTTTGGTGGAGTCTTTAGGGTTTTCTATATATATAGTATCATGTCATCTGCAAATAGTGGAAGTTTTACTTCTTCCTCACCAATTTGGATGCCTTCTCTTTCTTTTGTTTGTCTGATTGCTGTAGCGAGTACTTCTAGTACTAACGTTGAATAAAAGTGGTGAGAGTGGACATCCTTGTCTTGTTCCTGACCTTAGGAGAAAGGCTCTCAGTTTTTCCCATTGAGGATGATGTTGGCTGTGGGTTTTTCATTTAAGGCCTTTATTATGTTGAGGTATGGTCCCTCTATAGACCTACTTTATTGAGGGTTTCCATCATGAATGGATATTGTACTTTTTCAAATGGTTTTTCTGGATCTATTTAAATTATCATATGGTTTTTATCCTTTCTCTTATTGATGTGATGTATCACGTTGATTGAACCCCTTGCATCCTAGGACTAAATCCCACTTGTTTGTGGTGAATGATTTTTTTAAATGTATTGTTGGATTTGTTTTGCTAGTATTTTGTTGATGATTTTTGTGTCTATGTTCATCAGAGATATTGGCCTGTAGTTCTCTTTATTTATTTATTGTTTTTGTGGTGTCTTTATCTGGTTTTGGTATCAGGGTAATGCTGGCCTCATAGAATGAATTTGGAAGCTTTCCTTCCTCTTCTATCTTTTGGAATAATTTGAGAAGAGTAGATACTAACTCTTCTTTAAATGTTTGGTAGAATTCACCTGTGAAGCCATCTGGTCCTGGACTTCCGTTTGTTGGGAGTTTTTTGATGTATTTATTTCTGTGGTGTTGGTTGTACTGCTCTTTCATTTCTGATTTTGTTTGAGTTCTCTCTCTTTCTCTCTCTCTCGATGAGTCTGGCTGAAAATTTATCAAATTTGTATCTTTTCAAAGTAGCAGCTCCTGGTTTCATTGATCTGTTCTATTGTTTTTTTAGGTTCTATTACATTTATTTCTGCTCTAATCTTTATTATTTCCTTCCTTCTACTGGTTTAGGATTTTGGTGGTTCTTTTTTCTTCTGGTTTCTTCAGGCATATGCTTAGGTTGTTTATTTGAGATTTTTCTTGCTTTCTGGGGTAGGCCCGTATTGCTATAAACTTCCCTCTTAGAACAGCTTTTGCTGGATCCCAAAGATTTTGGACCATTGTGTTTTCATTTGTCTCCATAGATTTTTTTATTTCCTCTTTGATTTCTTGGTTGACCCATTCATTGATTACTAAAAAGTTATTTAACCTCCATTTATTTGTGGTTTTTCCAGATTTTTTTTTTCTTGTGGTTGATTTCTGTTTTCATAGTGTTGTGATCAGAAAAGATGCATGGTATGACTTTGATCTTTTGAATTTGTCGAGACTTGTTTTGCAGCCTAATTTGTAAATCATTCTGGAGAATGTTCCATGTGCTGTTGTTGTCATTGTTTTTCTCTTGCTGCTTTTAAAAGTCTCTTTATCACTACTTTTTTTGCCATTTTAATTACTATGTGTCTTGGTGTGGACCTCCTTGGATTGATTTTTTTCTGTGGGCTCTCTGTGCCTCCTGGATCTATATTTCTGTTTCCTTCCCCAGATTTGGGGAGTTTTCAGCTATTGTTTCTTCAAATAAATTTTCTGCCTCCTTTTCTCTCTTCTCCTTCTTGGACCCCTATAATGCAAATGTTATTATGCTTGATGGTGTCTGTATTCCTTTAGTCTATTTTCATTTTTTGTTGTTATTTTTTCTCTCTCCTGTTCAACTTGATTGCTTTCCATTGCTCTGTCCTCCAGGTCACTGATGTATTCTTCTACTTCTTCTAGTCCACTATTTATTCCATCTGGTGTATTTTAAATTTCAGTTATTGAGTTCTTCATCTCTGATTGTTTCTTTATGTTTTCTCTTTGTTGATGGTATCGCTGAGGTCCTCCATTCTTTTCTCAAGTCCAGTGAGTATCTTTATAACCATTACTTTAAATTCTCTGCCAGGCATATTATTTTTCTCTGTTTTGCTTAGATCTCTTGCTGTGATTTTTGTCTTGTTCTTTCATTTCGGACAAACTCCTCTGTCTCCTCATTTTATCTAACTCCCTGTGTCTGTTTCTGTGTGTTAGGAAAGTCAGCTACGTCTCTTGCTTTGGAAAATAGTGGCCTTTGGAAGAATCCCATGGTACCCTACAGTGCTGTGTCCCCTGATCAACAGAACCCTTCAGGGGTGTCTCCTGTGTATGTTGCATGTGCCCTGCTGTTGTGGCTTTGCTGCTTTTTCCCTTAGTCCATTTGTCTGTAGTGGCTCTCTTTGCCTGTTGTGGGCAGATTTGGTCCCTGGGTTGTTAGGTGGCCAGTCTGGGGCCACCTTAGGCTTCAGTGGAGTCAGACCAAGCGTTTGTGAGATGCAGTAGCACCAGGCTGCAGGGCACTTTCCCTGTGTTGTCCCCTGAGAAGCTTTTCTTGGTGAGCAGGGCCTGTAGCCAGACCATCTGTCTGCCCCCAGCAGTGGAACTGGGGTGTATGGTTATCTTTCCCATTCTCTGGAATGGGAGTCACTTTGGAGTAGTGCTGGCCCCTGTTGGAGCTCCTTGCACACTGCCAGGCTTGTGGTCCTGGCTTTGGATGGGTTCTGGCCAAAGGGTAGTGGAGGGGGCAGGTCCACAGGAGAACGTGATGACGGGGTACTGGTGGTCCCAGCAGAGTTGCTGGTCCTTAGGAGTAGACCTGCATCAGCCCAGGAAAACTCACTGAGGCGGGGATGGAGGGGCAGCTCCACAGAAGTGCGTGGTGACAGGGCACACTGTTAGCCAGCCAGGTGGAGAGTGTTTGTGCTGTGCTGGTTCCCGCGGTGTCTGTGTATCTAGGCTGGGGCAGGGGAGGGAGGTGGCACCCACCAGTTCTTTTGTTCTTGGAGAATTCTCCCAAAGATCCCTGCTGCCCCTCCAGCACATGCTCTGAGATTAGTAAATAAATCTCCTCGTATACACCAGGTGTTTTTCAAACTGCTACTTGTATGCTCTATCTCAGTAGGGCTGTTTGTTGTGCTGTCTCTTTAAGGGCAAGAACTCAGTTTCCTCATAACCCTCCTCGCTCTCCCAGGGCCCCATCCACTGATTTTTAAAGTCACAGGTGTTAAGCCCATTGATTAAGAACTCCTGAAGTTAGGCCCCTCTGGTTTTCAAAGCCAAATGTTACGGGGATATGGGTTCCTGGTGCCTGGGGTGGGGTCTGCTCTTCTCCCTTCCATGCCTGCAGCATCCCTCCCTCCTGTGGGCTCCCCTTCCTACTCTCTTCCACGTGATCTCTTCTCTACATTTAGCCATAGAGAGTCTGTTCTGCCAGTCTTTGGGTCATATTCTGGGTTGTGTACACAACCAGGTGATGTGGGTGTTTCTAGTTGTATCCATGGGACAAAGTGAGCCTAGGATCACCTACTCTGCCATCTTCCCCCTCATATCCTATATAAATGTATTTTTAAAATTCATTTATTCCAATCTTAGTCATCCTGACCACATATAAAATTCTTTTCCAAAGAGTCCCCTTCACAAACCAACAACTTCCTTTTGCATTTAGACTTCATCATAAGTTTTT
>NC_138380.1:2860684-2880710 GCF_054177405.1 Leptonychotes weddellii | reverse complement strand
GAATATATTTAATGTGTTCTAGAAACATATTTTTTCATAGTACAACTTCCAGTAAAGCATAAAACATGTTTATCAGGAGACCCAAGTATCTTTAGATTCTCTGTAATAAGCCAAAAGCAGATAAACCCATGTTTAGTAATTGATATTTCAGTATTTTATCTTTTTTTGGAAAAAACTTAGATATTCAATGAATTCAACCCAATTTGTTATTTAACCTAACAAGATTTCCAAGTTTTAGGTTACCAAAGATTTTGGAAGCTATTTAAAAGTTTCTGAACCTTTTCCTTAAAATTTAATTTACTTGCTCTTAACAATTACCCATGAAAACTTGATGAAACAAAATCCACCACCGTTTTAAGTCATTTTTTGCTGACAGATTGCAACAGTGACAAGATGAATTTAATAAACTCAGGTAGGATAAAAGCTGATTATCTGTATTATATTTGATGTTGATAGAGCCAAAAACATGTCTCTTTTAATTAAACCAACAACCTTGAATTAGTTTTAATACCAAATATGCTGCGCCTGTGTCCATTGAAACATCATTCAATTTGTGTCCCCGCCCCGCCCCGCCCCGCCCGTCAGTTTTACCTGGGGCTTCTGTGGGGAAATCTTCAGTGGGTGGTTTGAGTCCAGGCGAGTCCTCGGGCCCCTTCAGGCTGATCTGGGAGGTGCTCCAGTTTGAACCTCATAAGGAGGCGGCCTGCCTGGCAACTCTGGGTGCTTTTTGCTCCTAGGCAGTGAGGGTAGAAGAGCAGAAGCAGATGGTGCTGGAGGCACTGAGGATGGTATGGGGCCAGCTGTGTGAGCAGCCCTGATGGTGGTTGTGCAGGAACTGGAGGAAGGGGAGGCTGAGGCAGATTCAAGCGGGGACTAACATCTCTGCGTTTCCGTGTCCCGTGTCACCCTCCTGCAAAACAGGCCTTCTCTCTGGGTGCTTTTCAGCCCTCTGGAGGAGGAGGCAGAGGGGCAGACAGATTGGCTGTCAATTCTAGTGCTTGTGCTTAGGGAGGTGGATTTAGGATTTCCAGTGTCTGCCTGTTTTCCTCATTTTTTCTGACTACTGAGAAGGGGGTTGGGTGTCTTAGATTTTTGCCCATCTCTATCTCTCTGGACCATCGTTGGGTTCTTTCACATGAGGCATCTTTATTAGGGAGTAACATAAAAGCCTGAATGTAGGGAATTTCATCCCAGATCATAAAAACTTGAAAAACATTTGAGTTAGTTTTAATCTTTCTGAGTCTTAGAGAGTTTTTACGAGTGCTTGCCTTTAAACCAATTAAATAGAGCTCCTTTACAAATTAATTTGAGCAATGTCATCCCAAGGTGGAAAAAAATATCTCTCAGTCAGTACACATGGACACATACAAGACGCAAACAAAATTTAGCCATTGTTTCACTAATATTTGTGGAGAGGACATTGAAGACCCAATTTCCAAATATTTCCCTTTTATTAAAGCAAATCCAGTCACAGGATAGCATTATAATTTATGGATCCATTAATTATTTTCCATTTTCCGGTCAGAACACAGCTGGTTTTGTCCAAAGAGACCAAAAGCTGCAGCAACAAACCAAATGAAGCCCAGAGTGCCTCTTTGAACGCTGCTGGTTCCTTCCCAAAAGCTGGGGGCTTCATTGGACCAAGATGGCTTTGTAGTTTCTGGTTACGTGGTCTTACAGCTGGCTTTCTAATTGTGTACACAAGAAAAATAACTCCGACATGTTGAAAGAACCCCATTCGGGCCATCTGAGACTCAGGTTATCCATCCTTAGGCATGTTTTCCCATTTCGGTAAGCGCTTGCAAGCAGAGACTCCGTAGGGGCTGTGCACAGAACCTGCCGGAATTCCTGTAGGTGGTTGTTGGTTTTCTGGGAGCTCTTCAGCTTGGGAAGCGTGGTTCCCCATTCCTTCTAGTTTCAGCCTTATCTTGAATAAGATCTAAGGATGTTAAGTGTGGTGGATCCAGAGGGTGCTGCTTGTGTCACTTCCAAAGGGCTGTGATGCACTCTCTTACGTGTCTCGGTTTCTCCCCGCGAGGTCTAAGACCATCGAGGGGGCTTGGAGCACTGGATGATCAATCCTTACTTGTGCACCCGGGGACGAACCAATCGCTAATTACCTTACGAGATGGGAAATTCCTATGGGACCACTACACATCCCGAGGAGTATCATCAGACACTTGCTTTAGGCTTTCGGTCACCTGAAAGCACCATTTGGCTGGAAGGAGCAAGTGTTCCTTCTCTTTGAAGCTGAATGATTCAGGCTCTCATATTTTTAGGTAGAAAATTTACTCCAGCCTTATATTATAACATCAGTTATAATTATCAATTTAATTATAATTAAAAGAACTAAATCCTATTGGTCATTCTCACCTAGAGAACATTATTGGTAACCCTCAACAGCTTGACTAAAAGGACTGTTGATTCAAAGTGAGGAGGTTGGATATCAGGAGACTTCACCAATACACCTGTGAGAAGTCGGAGGGGCACCAAGGGCCCCTGCTGGTACTGAGCTGAGTTCCAGACGGCCCCCAGGCATTGTCAGGTGAGTTGCTCAGGTGTCCTGCCGACTGCGCTAAGAAATGTTGAGGCGGAGAGGACAAACCTTTTTTAAATTTTTAAAGAGAAAGGAAGAGTCTTATTCGAGTCCAAGTTAGGACAACCGCCGGGGACACACACACAATCTTCACAAAGAAGGGTGCCCTGGGGAAGGAACATGGTGCAGGGTTATATGTTGTTGTTGTTGTTTTTAAACCTAGAGTTACAAATCATCCTGAGGAAGGACATTCCAGAAAGTCGGACTTCTGTTTCTATATGTGTAAGGCTGAATGACCTTAATCTTATGGGAACCAGGGAGGGTTTTTTTCTTTATGTTTGGAATGCTTCTTTTTATTTATTGTGTTTTTAACAAAGCAGATGTACAGTGTGTGCCCAGGACAGAAACAGAACCCATGCTCTGAGGTTTTGCCAAGTCATTTTGATCCCGGTAAATGTTAAAGTATATCTTCCAGGAGCAGGAGTCCAGGAGCAGGGCCCACAAACGTTAAAAGTTGAAAATTTACTTTATCAAAGTATGACACATAATCCAAAACTGGGATCATCATCTTTCTGTTGCCTAACGATGCCGGATGACAGTGATGATGAGCAACCATCATACATAATTTCTATATTAGAGCGAATCTGAAAACAGGAATCAGTAGAAATACAAACCGAGTATTGTACGTGCACTTGCAAAACAGAGTTTCCAAATGATAAATCCTGACTGCAGAAGAATCAGGACGACTGGGATTGTTAGAAGGACCGGCTCTGGGCAGGTACCACATGCTCCGTTCTATAGCCTTGGCTCGCTCGTGTCAGGTGCTGCAGTGGACTCCCATCTGAAAAAATAAAAACTATTCCTTGGGCCAGTGTGCAGAAGGAAGGGTACAGACAGTTCTAGAATAAAATGTTAACAGCTGTTAATCCGTATCAACCTAAACCGCACCCCTCAGTATCTCCAGCACCCCTGTATCCTGGCACACCTGGCGGGAAGCTGCCATGCTGCCCCTCCGGGGACCCAGGCCGGGCAGCGCGCGCCGCGTCTCGGGGCAGGTGGCCGCCTTCACCTTGAGTTGGGGTGAGGTGCAGCCGATGACTGCAGTTTAGGTCCAAAATCAGGAAGGTCATGCTCAAGATGTCACCCAGTGGTGCACCTGCTGTCTCCTGAGGGCACCGTGTCTAGCCAAAGCCAAGGCACCCCTGTTGGTTGTTCTCAAGGCGGATCTGTGAGTCTTCGTTAAAGAGGTTTTGAAACGTCCAAGGGAACTTGCATCCCGGACCTCTAGAACTCTCACGCGGCTGGGCGGCGGCTCGCGTCTCCCCGGAATTGTCCCTGCTGCCTTGGCCAGCGCCGGCCCCGCCTCTCCGCTCCGCCTGTGTCTGCCTGCCCCGGGAGCGGGACCGAGCCGCGGGCACCGGGCACCATCGGGGCTGACGCTCAAGGCAGCAGCCCAGCCCGCGCGCAGCAGCCAGCGGGGCCCCGAGAGGAGGAGCGGGCCGCCGAGGGGGTGCCTGTCTCTGCCTCCCCTCCGCAAAGAGAACCGGGCGCGCGCAGCAGCCCAGCCCGAGAGGCGGGCTCTGCCTCAGTGGCCTCACCGTCAGCAGTGTTCTGCGCAGCTGGAACCTAACGGGAGCGCTGTGGTCGTAAAAGGCCTCACCCGAGCCGCGGGGTGCGGGTGTGCGTCTCGTGCTGCCCGCGGCTCCCCGCACCGCCCCGGGTGGGGGGCGGTACTGATCTCGCAGGGGCCGCGGCCGGCCGCGCTCCTGACTGCGCGTCCCCTTGCGCTCCCCTCCCACGGAGGCTGCAGCCTCGGGCGGCTTGCTTCAAGGTGACCTCCCCACAGGGGAGTATTTCTTTTGCTTCTCACTCAGCGGGGAAGATACCATCGTGGACTTCAGAACCCGTTTCCTCCCTTCCTGGAGCGGGGGTGGGGGGGCGGGGGGGGCGCAGCTGCAGACCACCGCCACTCACTCGGAAGTTCGGAGAACAAAACCCGCAACAGTGACTGCGCCAACAGACTACCAACCCCCCGGGGCTTGGCAGTCCACATGCCACACTCCTAAATCCCTGTACTTAGGTGACAGCTTTTCCAGTCTTGGGCATCATGACCTTCTTCACTCCCGGGTCCCTGCACCTGTTCCATTCCAGGTGGGGCTTCCTTTCATCGTCTGGCAAACTGGGATGAGTAAACAGAGGAGGCTCCTCCTCCGGCCTGCCCAGCAGTGAAGACCTCGGAGGTCATCCTGGCCCAAACGGTAGGGACGGCCTAACTTAGAAGCCCTGGAGCTTTGAAGCCTCACACCAAAACCCAACATGGCTCAGTGGGCAGAAGGGTCCAGCCTTCCATGGTCTGAAAAGGCCGTTTGGGCCATTAACGTCTGTCCTCATTGCTCTTCTGGAGAGGCAGCTCTGCACAGACCCGGATTCTGTGATTCTGGAAGTGCTTCGCCATCCACTGGTTTTTGTTTTGTCTTATTTTTAACGCAGTAGATCTTTAATCTTTCCTGAGCCAAAGTCTTTTTCAGATGTGACGGGAGCCACAGAAAACTCCGCAGACATACGTCCACGCATACCCACACACACTGATCCGTTCGCCTGGGATTAACTCTCCGTGTGGGTCAGGGGTTCTGACCACTCGCTCTAAGTGTTCAGTGAAAGCCTGCGGAAGACCAGAGGGTGAGCCCACGAGAGGGCCTTCTGCCTTCACTCCTCACTAGCGCTCTTCATTTCCGCCTTCATTTTCTAAAATTGTGGTAAAACCCGTAGAATTTGCCATGTTAGGTATTTTGCAGTGTACAGTGAAGTGTTACTGAGCACATGTGCAGTGTTGCGGGACCACCACCAGAACTTTTCGTCGCCCAACTGAGACTGTCCCCATTACACACTCACTCCCACTCCCCTTCTCCTGCCCCCCATGCCCACCACCTCACACAAGCGGAATCAGAAAGTATTGAGTCCCTTTTTGACTGTCTTCTCTCACTCAGCACGATGTCCCCGGGATCCTCTGTGATAGCGGGCGTCAGGATTTTGAATAGTATTTTGCGTGCATATGCTACATTTTGCTTATCTATTCATCAGTCGATGGACACTTGGGTTGCCTCCAACTTTTGGTTACTATGAATAATACTGCCTGTGAATGTCTCACGAAAACCCTGCTTTTGATTCTTTTGGGGATATACCTAGAAGTGGAATTGTTGGATCATAAGTAGTTCTGTTTTAAACTTCGAGGAACCTCCAGACTGTTTTCCAGAGTGGCTGCACCAGGCGGCATTCCCACCAACAGTGCACGAGGGTTCCAATTTCTTCACATCTTTGTGTTTTTCTTTTGTTGGATAGTAGCCATCCGGATGGGTGTGAGGTGGTAGCTCATTGTGGTTTTGATTTGCATTTCCCTGATGATGAGTGATGTGGAGCATCTTTTCACGTGCTTACTGGCCATTCATGTATCTTCTTTGGAGAAACATCTATTCAAGTCCTTTGCTCATTTTAAAATCAGGTGGTTTGGGGGCGTCTGGGTGGCTCAGTTGGTTAAGCGACTGCCTTCGGCTCAGGTCATGATCCTGGAGTCCCGGGATCGAGTCCCGCATCGGGCTCCCTGCTCAGCGGGGGGTCTGCTTCTCCCTCTGACCCTCTTCCCTCTCGTGCTCTCTGTCTCTCATTCTCTCTCTCTCAAATAAATAAAAATCTTTAAAAAAAAAAAATCAGGTGGTTTGTTGTGAAGAGTTGTAGGAGTTCTTTATCTACTCTGGATATTAGCTCCTTATCAGGTATAGGATTTACAAATAATTTTTCTTATTCAGTGGGCTGCCTTTTCACCGTTGGTGATACACAAACGGTTTTTAATTTTGGTGTGATCCAACTTACCTGTTTTTCTCTTTGTTGCTTGTGTAGACTGGATCAGAGGCTAAGGCAACGGAAAAACCTGCAAGAACCAGGAAAGGCTTTACAGGTCTTAGTGAGTGGGGAAGGTTGCCGGACAGGAGTGGGAAGATAGTCTGACATGAGGAACAGGAAGCCCTTCTGTGTGCCTGCTGGGAATGAGGAGCTGGGTGGGCATGTGACACGGTTTTAAGAAAGACTTCAAACATGACAACTCGGGGACTTTCTTCTCTTAGCAGGAATGCGACAGCAGTACAGAGGGCAGCGGGGAGGGGAAGAGACTGGAGGCAAGGAGGCGTCTTGGAGAGCTCGCGGAGATTTGCGAGGGAAGGAGATGAGCCCGATGTTAACGGGGATGCACAGACGTGACCACTCGTGCAGCTGAGTCGCCGGAGCGAGGTGAGCTGCAGAGGGGCACCTTGGGGGGCAGCCCTTTGCTGTGGGGCACGTCGAGAACCGGGATGGGGGCCTGCAGGATGCGCGGCGGCCGACGGGACAGACGTGTGTGCGGGATGCTGACGGTCACTGGTGGGTATGTGGAGGCACCCAGCTTCCCACGAATGCAGACCTTAATTTCACGTTTACTTTTTGATTCAGCAAACATCAGGGGTGTGGGAGGGCTTCCTGGGAGTGCGAGCCCTTGGGCTAGAGGGGCTTTGGCCTCCTGCGGGCAGGACGTCTCCAGCAGCCTTGTTTGCTCGCGGCCAGTACCGCGCAGCTGTTCTGTCTTCAGTCACCAGATGCCAGCAGGATTAAAAGAGCAAGGACACGCAGTATTTCTTCCACTTTCCTCTCGACACCTTGCACCTACCCAGATGGAAGCAGACCTTCTGCGACCTGTCTGTGGCAGGGAGTGGAATTCCGGTGACTCTGCCCAGAGCAGTGATCTTGGAGCTACTTGGACGGACCGTGTACCTCCTCACTGGCACTCGCGTTTCCAGCGAGCCCATGTGGATGGCCACTGACGTGACGGCTACAGCTGGTCACCAAGCACAGAGATGCACCTCGTGCAGGTTAGCTGGGTTTTTCATCCTATTTAACATGAAGTTTAACTGACACTAATTTTGTTCCTAGAACACGCTCATGCTTTGAATAACCTGGGCATAGAAATCTTTTTAAATTGTAAGTGGTATGAAATCTAAATACAGATAAAATACTCCTAATGAAAATTCAGTGTCAGAATTGAGATGTGTGCTAAGTGTAAATAAAATACAGTAAAGACCGCACTAAAGAAACAAAAAAACAAAAAACCCACTGTCACAGTAATTTTGTAAAATACTGATGACCTGTAGCTGGAACAGTATTTTAGATACATGGTGTTATATTATAAAAATTAAAAAATTTTAAAATTTTTACTGTGGCTATTAGGAATTTTTACATTGCATATGTAGGTCATATTTCCATTAAACAACCTTGAGCCAGACAAAACAACAAGGATTAAGTGAAAGACTTCCTTTTCTTAGGAGAAAATAACTTCTTAAATCAATTTCTTTAAGAAGCATTTACTTGAAATCTCTATTCTTCTACGTTCATATGAAACTCCCGAGCCACCAAATCCGTGCTCAGCAGCTGGGCAAGCCAGTTGGCTGCAGACAGCTCCTGGAGCGTTTAAGAATTATTTCTCGGCAGCTTTTGAAAAAAAAAAACAAAAAAAAACACTAATCGAAAGGTTAAATCAGTCATACTTGCATGTTGGTTAAACAAACACCCTGTCTCCACTGAAGACTGAACAGATGCATGAGACTCTGCACGGAAGGCCCGTTTTCTCCATCCACACCTTCACTTTCCTTCAAGGGTGTGAGCCGTAGGGCAGCATTCTGAATACTTTGCAATCAAAACTGTGTTCTCAAATATGAAACTCTTCTTCCTTTCCAGGATTTTGCAGAACCTAAGATATTTCATATCAACACTAATTCCATCTGTTGTACGTGACAGGAAGTGGTCAGTTCTACAGGTTAGTACTTCTAAGTTTGCTTAGGTACAAAACAGTTAGCTTCAAAGCAGACACATCTTGAGGTACAATTTGTTAAAAATACAAGTAAATGCCAGACTATAGTGCACCTAAGAACTGCTCTTAAGGCATACTTTATAGAGCTCAAGATAAATACTTCCGGCAGCCAATAAAATGTCAGTTGCTTCAGGCTGAGCGAGCCTGAAGGTGTGCCCCCCGCCCCCGGTAATGGGGCGGGCTCCCGGGAAATCCCACAGAAGGTCAAGGGTTAGGGCAGAAGCACTTGAAGACACTGGCCCTTACCTAAAACTGTGAAGTGTGTGGTGATTTCCTTTCCACTTGGAGAAAGAGCTGTACGCCAGCGGAGCTGGGAGGAACACCTGAGGAAGGGTTGTCCTGAGTGTGGGACCGTCCTCAAAGCCCTCTAGGGACACTGAGAGCTCTCCTGACACGGAATTCAGTTCATTCCGTGTTCGTGTCTTCAATGCATGTGTACTACCTATGCTGTATTCCGGATTTAAACTGAATGTGCAGTTAGGGAATTGTCACGCGGGTCACAACTGTTCCTAGGCAAGGCATTTCAGAAACTGTTACGGAAGCAAATTCAGTGCTTCAGGAACACACCCGATGGGCACAGTGATGAGGAGCAGTGAGAGCAACTCCGAAGGTCTGGGACGGTGGCCTCCGATGCGGTCCCACAGAAGTGTTGAAGCACTGGACGTTGATCGGAGCAGGATGTGACTGGTGGGTGCAGGGCCGCGGCTGTCCCTCTGCTTAGAGGATGGCTGCCTTCCAGATACTCTATTTTGCCTTGAAATTACTTAAAATGTGATCCAGTTTATTGTAAGTCGTATAAATTACGCAAAAAACAAAGGATCACTCAATTCTAAGTTCAAAAGTACATTTATTTAAAATGTGGGCAAGATATCAATATAAAAGAAAAGAGTATAAGAAATAAAAATAAAGTACAAAACATTTCAAATCTTTAACATCCATAAAACATCCATAATTTAGAGATAGCAAGGTCTTTACACCATTTTATTTGTAGCCGAAGTTAACAGTGTTGTGAAAACATTTAAAAACCTGGCAAATGAATCATAAAACCTAATGTGGGCTCGTAAATTCATATAATACAAAACATAATTTATGTTTCCTCAGAATAAAATTACACATCTTAATAAGATGCAGTATATTTATTATCTGTGTTCTCCTGCTTTAAAATGCCTGCCTGCTGAAGCAGCTGGAAAACACGGGCACCTGAAGGGGAGCGGCCTGCTCCGCCCGGCAGCGGGCACAGCCGGACGTCGTCCCAGGGCTCCAGTCGCAGTGTCGACGCCATCAGTTAAATTTATATGTAGGCTTGTTGAGGAAAAACCATTTCAAGCACACACCGCACACACGGTCCCAAATCTAGTTACGGAAGTACCCTGCCGGCATAAAGCCGTCAGTCCATCTCAATCCCAGGGAGCTTTACAAATGCCCATGCATAAAGCCGTCAGTCCTGCTGCACATCAAATGCCCATGCACACGACTCACGCAGCCCGAGTGCACCAGGCCCCCTGCACTGGCGGGACCTGGCGAGCGTGCCCTGCGGTCAGAGCCGCGGTCGTGGCTGACGGTCTGGGAGCCCACCCCGACCCCCGCGACCCCACACCCAGGTAAGTCCTCCTTCCCTGAACCTGCCAAGCAAGCCCTGCGGCTCCGACCCATCCTCCCGGGGCAAAAATCAATCCGTCTCCCTTCTGTCTCTAGATGGAGAAAAGGCCCCTGAGAGGACGCCCACATAACTTTTAAAGCAGTTCTTCCTTCTGAAAGTAAAAGGAGTACAGAACAGGCGTTTACGGTTTTTTTTTTTAAAACTCTGGAAAAGAAAATGCTACAGCATGGTGTCCACAACTACCCACTAACTCGGGCACACCTGCAGAATACATACAGTCCTGACACCAGTGGGGGCTGCCTCCAAAGGATATGAGTCATAGTCCAGTGTTTGTGTGAGCACTCCAGTTAGAACAAACTCCGCGTTGTGCACGTCTGAAAGGGACAAAACAAGCTCAAGGGGTGCTGTGTCTACACGCGCTCCAATCAAGGACAAGAGCAGTGGGACTTGACTTACCTATTCCTCTGGCAAAATATTCTCGACATAAGTGCAGGTCATTTTCACAGGATATTAAAATTATTTCCGACAAACTCTAAGGAAAAGAAAATGAGTTCATCGGTTACTGAACAAGGAATCTCATCGGGCACAGTGATGAATCAGCAGCCTGTTTTCCTTCTATCCACCTTATTTTGCTTGTGCTCCACGAGCTTCCGGAAAGACGGCTGTTTAGACAACACTCGTCCTCCCGCACACTCCACAATCGCCTTCATGGTTGAGAGACTTGGGCAGATTCCAGGTGTGATGTAAAAATATTTTGCCTAAAAATAAAAATATGTGCACGTTTTTAACTGAATTTTTAGGGTAATTTTTCATGAATTCTACCATGATTTTTGACCAAATGTATAATTCTGTGAAATTACAGAAGTCCCAGCCCTTGCAGGTCCCCAACCTGAAGTGGGCCTGGAGGAAGCCAGGATGCTGATCTGAGCTAACTGAAGCATTTTCCCAAGTCAGGTAAGACCCGGGATGAGTCAAAGTAACTGGAACTCCTGTCCCTAAGAGACATGAAGGATTCTGTGGGGTCAGTGAGAACACTACTCCATCCGCCTTGCTGTGTCAAGCAAGAGACCCCTCTCTTTCAGATCTGTGTGTTCCCTGGGCTCTGACCAGGAGATGATCCTGATGGCTAAGATGTAACTTTCTAACGCCTGTTCTCTGAAGTGCACAAGATACTATTTTTTTTTTTAAACCACTCACAGAAAAAGAACATTTAGAAAATTCAGACTATTTTAGGTAAGATACATCTTAACATTTCCATTCTCATTCCTAAGCTGGTTCCCTGAGAAGGGTAAAAAACAGACCAATACAAAAGAGTTGTTCTAAGTATCTTATCAAACAAATATTTAAAAATCCTCTGTCTTAAATTATTTAGGCACACATTCAATTAATATTTTCCCAAGAATCTTCATCCTCCAGCTGAGTATGCATTTAATAAGAACACGAAGTAGCAAAGATTTGTGAGAAGCAGAAAAATCAACCTAAATGTCTCTTGCCAACTGGATCATTCACAAATACACTCTAAACACCCAGGTGCTTTGCCGAGCGTCTCTCCAGCAGACTCGTGAAGAGCAGGGCTCCGGAGGCCCACTGGGCCTCCCCAGCACAGCAGCCTCCAGAGGCCAGGAGTGTGCGCCACCCACTCGGTTACTGTCCCTTCGACTGTGCCATGTGGGGCACCTGCGGGGACACTGCTGACTACCCTTTACCTTGAAGAGTGGGGAGGCGTGCGCCCTTTTCAGGGACTCTTCCAGACTGAAAGAGAACAGCACCTCGGCCTCAGCGTCTCGAAGGAGGTAGTTCTGCTCATCTGGAAAACAGAGTCGCCCTCTCAGAAAAGTGCAGACTTGCAGAGTACCGGGCACGGGATCCACCCCGGAGGTCTCCCCGCCGCAGGTCAGGGGCACGTCACTCGCGGCTCACACTTCCCTGGGAAACCACTGAATGTGAAATCTCAGTTATTCTCCCCTGAAAACAGCCAGACAAGATGAAAGACAGACTCCCTTCTGCACAGCGTAGCTTAAACTTCTGAGGTCATATGCTCTTGAAAACAAATGGACTGAGAGCTGGGGACCCTCTTCTACTGCCGCACCTCCCCTCTGCACCCCCGCCACCATTCCACACGGTTTCAGGGCGTTCACAGATCCTGCGTGGAGAACCCCAGTCCCAGAGCGACCAGCTGAGAACCAGCATCACATCCAACGTATATGTGATGACCACAAGTCTCATTAGACTCAAGGAACTGATAATCCATTGTATAGATCTAACAGATGCCTTTTAAATATAGGAAAGTGGGTGGCAACTTATGAAGAATAGTTTCACCAAATCTTGAGGACACAGGAGAATTTTAATTGTTTTTCAGAGTTTTCATGGTTAACATTTTAAGAAACGTCCAATTTACCAAAAGTCAAAGAGAACAAAATGTTTTAAGCTTCTTATAAACGTCTCATGCTCAGAAAAGCATTTCTTCCTCATTTCATAATAATAACCAGGTAACCTGATGACACGGTCCCCAAAAGTGCGGCACAGGGAAGTGTGGAGTGGGGGCTGGCCAGGTGGGCGGCCAAGATCACACACGTTAGGACTTGCAGGCCACACACTGTTTCTGCCAAATTATCCTTTTCATGAAGCAGTGAGGCTTTAAATATGTAAAACACCATTCTTAGCTCATGAGCCAGTTTGCTGACTCTGGGCAAGAGCAATCCAATCAGTAAAGAGACACTGAAATTATGAACAAGTGCTAGAAATACAAGATCAGTTAGCCAATCAATCAGATAAAGCTGCTATCCTGTTTTAGGTGGAAAAAGATAATGTCCGAAAATTGGAGAAGTAAAAAATGAACAGGAAGTACAGTCACACATGAAATATCTGAAATGGCAGCTTCCAGGGCAACCGCGGAGGCAGACGCGCCTTTTCAGGACCCGGAGGGTCAC
Organism: Leptonychotes weddellii; assembly: GCF_054177405.1. Taxonomy (NCBI): domain Eukaryota; kingdom Metazoa; phylum Chordata; class Mammalia; order Carnivora; family Phocidae; genus Leptonychotes; species Leptonychotes weddellii. The sequence goes on along the minus strand of NC_138380.1, from coordinate 2,867,754 downwards.
CGAGCAGCGGCCAGTGCTGCTGACGGAGAAGCGACTCGGGACAGCCGCAGCTGACGCCCCCCTGCACAGGAGATACCACACCAGGCTCTGCGCTCTCGCGCTCAATCTCAAAACAAAACGCAGGGCAGAAGAGCGTAACATGAGCCTAGAACTTTCTTGTGCCAAAAGCCAGGAAGTGCTCGAAGACCAAGGGGACAGACTGCGGGACCCTGAAGCCAGCCTGAGTGGCTCTCTCTCACTGGACATCAAGGGCAGCACAATAACCCATGGAATAAAACTCAAAAAGGAGTCCATACAAGGAAATAATAAAGGAACAGATACTGGCACAGTTTCAACTACTTCCCCATAAATGACATATTGCACAGAGAAGGCCAGCAGACGTCACCTGCTCCCAGGGACCCATGAGCCGCACAAGAGAACAGCACAAGCCCTGGCAGGAGTGCGGCGAGGACCCGGCACTGAGCGGGGCGGTCCTGCACTCAATCGGGGGGAAGCAGCAGGTACACCCAGACAGAGGGACGTTCTAGCAAATAATCAACCGAAGCAACAAGGGAACACTGAGGAGACGTGGCGACCCCGTGCACGGTTCTGACCCGGACCCTCTGGCTTTGAGGGACATCCCTGGGACACAGAGCCATCTGAGGACGAGGCTGTGGCCGTGGACCGGACTCTGAGGGCTGTACTGTGGCCATGGGGCAGAATGGCCTTTTCTGTAGGTAACACACATCAAGGTGTTCGAGGATGATGGCGCGTAACTTTAGCAACGTACCCTTTTATGGTTCAGGAGAAAACAGCAATTTGTACTATACTTGCAACTGCTTGGTAACTTGGTGATTGTTTCAAATAAAGTGAGATTTTTTAAATTCAAAAGCCAAATATGTTTAAAAATCACTAAAATGTTAAAAGATGGGTAAAAGAAAGAAATGACTGTGAAAGCAAAAATTCAGACATTACTACAAATCACCCAAATAAGGTCAATATTTTTGAAAAATTTAGAAAATAATCCAAAAGTGTCAACTTTCGGCAAAAACAAAAACTTTTTTTTTTTTTTTTTAAATATTTTATTTATTTGACAGACAGCAAGAGAGGGAACACAAGCAGGGGGAATGGGAGAGGGAGAAGCAGGCTTCCCGCTGAGCAGGGAGCCTGATGCGGGGCCCGATCCCAGGACCCTACGATCGTGACCCGAGCTGAAGGCAGACGCTTAACCGACTGAGCCACCCAGGTGCCCCCAAAACAAAGTATCTTTATATATGTATTAAAAATAAATGATTTGGGGCACCTGGGTGGCTCAGTCGGTTAAGCGTCTGCCTTCAGCTCAGGTCACGATCCTAAGGGTCCTGGGATCAAGCCATGCATCATCCATCATCAGGCTCTCTGCTCAGCGGGGAGTCTGCTCCTCCCTCTGCCTCTGCCCCTCCCCCTGCTTATGCGTGCGCGCTCACGTGCGCTCTTTCTCTCACATGCACGCACTCTCTCTCAAAATGTTAAAAAAAAAAATCAAAAAAAAAAAAAAAAAGATTTACATATACCAAGAAGCTGATCCTAAAGTTGATATGGAGGGCAAAAGACCCAGAGCAGCCGACTCAACACTGAAGTTGGACAAGAACAAAGCTGGAAGACTGCCCCTGCCCGACTTCCAAGCCCACCTCAACGCTTGAGGAATCAAGACCGCGTGGCACCCGCAAAAGAACTGATTGGTGGAGAGCCCAGAAACAGACCCACATAAACAACATAAATTGGCCTTTAACAAAGGAACAAAGGCAACACGACTGAGCAAAGATCGTATTTTCAACCACTGATGTCCACATGCAAGAAAAGGAACCTAGACAGACTCTACATCCTTCACAAAAATTAAAATGGATCACAGACCTAAGTATAAAACTATGAAACTCCTAGAACACAGGAGAAAATCTAGATGACCCTGAGTATGGCAATGACTTCAGATACAACACCTAAGGCACGACCTATGGAAGAAATCATTGATAAGCCGGACTTCATTAAAATTAAAAATTTGTGTTCTAGGAGAACAATGTCAACAGAATGAGAAGACAAGCCATAGATTGGGAGAAAATAGTTGGAAAAGACACAACTGATTAAGGACTGCTGTCCAAAATACACAAAGAACTCGTAAGATTCAACATAAGAAAACCACCCAATTTAAAAAATGGGCAAAAAGTCTGGACATGTCACCAGAGAAGATGCAGTGTACGTGCTGCCGAAGCGAGCACGTCACCAGAGAAGACATAGAGATGGCAAATATGCACCTGAGAAGATGTTCCATGATCTAGGTCATCATCGAACTGCAAATTAAAACAAAAATGAGATGACCACTACACAACCATTAAAATGGTAGAAACTCAAAACACTGATAACATCAAATGCAAAGCAAGGATGTGGAGCAATGGGAACTCTCCTTCACTGCTGGCAGGAATGCAAAATGGTGCAGCTAACTTGGAAGAATGGTGGTTTCTTACCAAACTAAACACATACTTTTACCACATGATCCAGCAATCACACCTCTTGGTACGGACTCAGAGGAGTTGAAAACTTACATCCACACAAAAGCTATACAAGAACGATGACGGCGGCTGTGTTCATAACTGTCAAAACTCAGAAGCAGCCAAGATGCCCTTCAGTCAGTGAACAGATAAACTGTGGTCCAGGCAGACAATGGAGTATCGCTCAGCGCCACAAAGAAACGAGCTACGAAGCCATGAAAAGACAGGGAGGAAACGGAGATGCATCTAAGTGAAAGAAGCCACTCTGAAAAGGGTATGTACTGTTATGATTCTAACTACATGACACTTAGAAAAGGCAATTACTGTATCCTGGAAAAATTCTCTTAAATCCTGATATTTGGGGGATCAAATATGAAATGTTTGAATATTTACTATTAAACACGAAATGTTTACAGTGTGACTAAACCACCCACTAACCCTCAGAGATCAACAGTTATGCCATACAAATGAAAGTCAGTCAACCAAAACTTCGTGAAATAAGAATTGCTGTAAACTTCACAAACAGATAAAAGAATCATGTTTCACAAACTGGTAAAGTTGATAAATTAAAAGCAACTCAAATTTCAATGAAGGAACAGACCGTCATATTCTAAATTTTATAGCTCGTCTACAAAATTGGGAGCTAATACATAAATTTATGGGAGTTGTTTCTACAACTTTTTTCTTTTGCCTACAGTTAGGTTTTGTATTTCATTAATATCTTTTAAGAACAAAAAATTAATTTCACTTGAAAAATTTTCTAAGTATTAACACAGTTATCCTATTTGTGGATTTTGTATTTGTGAATTGGCCTACTTGGTACAATGTATTTGTAACCACAGATCAATACTGGTGGCATTTTTGCAGAGACGCTCGTAACGGGGCCAAACCTGAGCTGCCAGATGCACCTGTTCCCAGAAGGCAAAGCTGTATACCATAAAGTTTTCCTTTTTGTGGTCTACTTAGTGTTAATTTGTTCGCATTTTCATGCTTTTTGTTGGTGACTCTGTAGTTTCAAATGCCCCCAGCATGGAGCGTGGTGCCGCGGTGCCCCCCAGGAAAGAGGCTGTGCTGTGCCGTGGGGACAAAGCACGAGTTACGACGGCTCCACTCAGGCTCAGCTACGCCGGCTACAGCCGGCCGGGTCGTCAGTGGGAAGGAGCAAGGAGAGGTATTAATAGTGTCTTTAAACAGAGGCACATAGCCAACAGGGTTTTCCGGAGCCTACGAGGGTAGGTATCGATTAGCTGATGAAAATGTGACCAGGGCTTGGGGAACCCAGCCCAGAGTTTCCTCTGGGAGCAGTGGCTCAGTGTTCACGGATTTGGGGTCTGTGGCTACTCTGTAGAACATGTAATTACCATGAATAACAAGAATCGGCTATATTCTTGTAATTGAGAATTTATTATTGATTTTCATATAAAGGATTCTTTCCTATGATTGACGTGGATATACAATCATGGAATTTTAAGTTTGGTTCTAGCTTTGCTATAAGTAAGAAGAAAACTTATTTTTCTGGATCGTAATTTCTCATCTGTATATTAGACTACATGAACTTTAAAATATATATGCTTTTTATTAATTGTTTTACATTAAAGACTGAATTAGGTTTAAACACCAGTGTCCAAGAAAATAACATGGATCTGAAACACTTCAATTTAACATTAACAACCACTTGCCCCTGTTAGGGACAAATATGGTTAGCTTCATGGGTCAGGACAGTGCGAGGCCAGTGGGGACCAGGAGGGTCTCTGGGGGTCTGGTGGACCCATATCACCCTACAGCTCCAGGGGCGGGGATAAGGGGGGGGGGGCAGCATCCAGGGCAGAGAAACACGAGTGTGTGCGCACGCCCTAACCAGAGGTTGGTAACTGCTGTCAAGGCCACATGAGGGCGGGTAGGGGGGGACACAAGGGAGGGAGTTAAGTCTTGGCACCACTGCGGTTGGGGCTTAAAAACCTAAAACAAGAAACCAAACAGATTGCGGTGACGCCTGTCACGGGGCTGAGCTCCTTTCTCCCGCTCCACCCAGACCAGTGGCCAGGTGAGGGCTGAGGATGCACGTGCAGGGGTCACGATGGGCTGGGAAGGCCCACAAAGGGAAGACAACACCACCAGCCTTACGCTAACAAAGGCTCAAATCAATTTTGGCCATATAGCTTCGTGGAGAAACTGTTTGGAATTTATATTCACTCTATGTGTAGCAGGGTGCACTGACTAAGAGAAAGCCTCTCCCCGCTGCCCAGAAGGAATCCACTCCTGGGGCTCTGAACGACGGGAGGCGGGCAAGGGGAGGCAGACACCCATCCCTCCGACAGAACCTGCCATCAAACCCGGGCCAGGACCGTCACGGACAGCACGGCACGGGAGAATCGCCTTTCGACTGGAAACAGCCAATGTCCTAACAAAATATCAGCAAACAAAGCAGTGGCAGAGAGCTTGTTTTCCCCTAACAGTGCCCAAATGACCGAAACCTTTCTCTTTCACAGTACAATGCAAAACTATCCACGGACTCGCTGGGACATGGAAGAAATTTATAAATCAATGGTGAGTTGTCAGGAGTGAAATAGCAAACTAGATGTTTGTTGGGATGAAAACGGACAAACTCAAGGGAAAAAAAGGTGTGTTTCCAGCCCGAAAACACTAAGGCAGTGATGCCAGCACGTACCAACGAACTTCTGACACTTGAAACACTCCTCCAGCCACTCCGGGGTCACGATGTGCCTCACCACAGAGATGGCCGTCAGGAACTTCACCGTGCGCGTCACTTTGCTGGCGATGAGGTGTGTGCACTTCTGCGCAGACTCGGCGACCTCACCGCCAAGGATGTAGAGCTTCTGAAGGGAGGAGCACAGAGCAGAGATGAGCGCGGCACTGATGGTGGCCCGGTGCGCACGGCTGTCATCACGTCCACAGACGCCACAGCCCTCCTCATCAAGTCCCTGAGAACCAGGCGGCACATCTCAGACCTGCAGCTGAAACGGGGGTTAGTGAAGCACAGCAACCTAGTCCCCAGCAAGGAATCCCAGTGACTGAGAAGACGCAAACACATGAAAAGACCTCAGTGACTACACTCAATTGTAAACGTAAAAAAATTAAACTGTACTAATCTTAGAATAGCATTTGTTACGATTTCTCTTCCTTAAGAACAGTGAAAAGCACAATGTAGGAATCCAACACGATACAGGTGAACGTTTCACCCCACCCCACCCCCGCCGCCCAACAGCAGGAAGCTGTTACTCCAGAACGTGGATCTGAGGTCGTGTCCCATTTCCTGTCCAAGTACACACATGCCCAACTCCCCCTGTGCCCCCCCAGGTGGCCTGCGGCTTCACTGGGGGATGCAGAGTGGCCGGCGCACTCCCTAAGCTGGGGCTTTCTAGGACAATGGCCTTCGAGCAGGCTTGCTCATGTTCACGTGGCTATAAGAATGGGTCGTGGTCTAACTGCCAGAGTCCTACTAAGAAAGCAGGTGTCTAAGTATAAAACTAAATATAAAAAGCACAGAACAAGGTGAAAAATCATTAACAATTGAATGACTACTTATTGCCATAAAAACTACTACAACTCCTTTGTAAGTATATGCTGTTAAGATTCTTAGGATATTCCTGATTAAATGTTATTTTAATTAACTGCTACCCAAAGCAAATATATACAGAAAGGCAGTGCTAAATATCCTTATACAGAGTAGAATATAATTTTACCTTAATATACTGTTGAACTTGAACAGGCTCAAACCCAGTGAAAAGCACAAAAGGGGTCAATTCTGGTGTTAACTTTTTAGTGGGAGGTGGTATATCTTCAATTCTATAAAATACACAAAACACAAAGGTGACTTTGTTTACTTAAAATATAAATTTTTTTTTTAACGATTTTATTTATTTGAGAGAAAGAGAAACAGCATGAGAGGGGAGAGGGTCAGAGGGAGAAGCAGGCTCCCCGCTGAGGCGGGAGCCCGATGTGGGACTCGATCCCAGGACTCCGGGATCATGACCTGAGCCAAAGGCAGACGCCCAACCGAGCCACCCAGGCGCCCTGTTTACTTAAAATAAAAATGTTCTTTAGCAAACAAAAGATTGTTTTAACAACTGTTCGGGAGCTTTAAGTGTGTGGGGATTTTTCCATCAAAGAGAATGCGAGGTACCTGTCCTTTCTTTCCTACCTCTTACACGGTTCTCCCCAAAAGACTGTGCATGGCACCTCCAAGGAAAGCAACCCATTGATCCCCTCCCCCGCCCAATTACAAATGTTTTCAACGGCTTTAAAAAGGCGGCAAAAGAATGAAATCTTGCCATTTGCAACGACGTGGATGGAACTGGAGGATATTATGCTGAGCGAAATAAAGCAATCAGAGAAAGACATGTATCATATGACCTCACTGATACGAGGAATTCTTAATCTCAGGAAACAAACTGAGGGTTGCTGGAGCGGTGGGGGGTGGGAGGGATGGAGTGGCTGGGTGACAGACATTCGGGAGGGTATGTGCTATGGTGAGTGCTGTGAATTGTGTAAGACTGTTCAATCACAGATCTGTACCTCTGAAACAAATAATACATTATATGTTAAAAA
>NC_138380.1:2836434-2860584 GCF_054177405.1 Leptonychotes weddellii | reverse complement strand
GGGGGGTAAAATCGGAGGGGGAGACGAACCATGAGAGACTATGGACTCCGGGAAACTAGAGGGGAGGGGGGTGGGGAGATGGGTTAGCCCGGTGATGGGTATTAAGGAGGGCACGTTCTGCATGGAGCACTGGGTGTTATATGCAAACAATGAATCATGGAACACTACATCAAAAACTAATGATGTAATGTATGGTGATTAACATAATAAAAATAAGTAAATAAATAAATAAAAATGGAAGCTTAAAAAAAAAAGGGTGGCACCCTTTGGGTGGACGCCCCGTCTCGCTGGTTCTGCCAGGATAACCGTTCCTAACAGGCCTGTTCTGGGTCCACGTCAGTCACTGAGGGGGTGTCCCGGCAGCTGCAGCCTCACAGGCCCTCTGCCCCCTGAGCCCTTTCTTACACAAGAGGCTCGAAACAAGCTATCGGACTTAAGCAAACCTTTTAAATTAAATCAGTATTTTACATATCCTTAGAATTTTCAAATTCCATTTTCAGCTTACATTTGAGACCGTCTAGATAAAGTAATTTTTTAAGGTTTATTTGTGGATTTTGATGACCATCTTAAAACTATGTAATCACAGGAGCACCTGAGTGCCTCAGTCGGTTAAGCATCCAATTCTTGATTTCAGCTCAGGTCTGATCTCAGGGCCGTGAGACCAAGCCCTGCGTCAAGCTCTGCACCGGGCACGGAGTCTGCTTGGGATTCTCTCTCTCCCTCTGCCCCCCACCCCCACTGCTCATGCTCTCGCCATACTGAAAATTTTATATATATATAATCACATAATTAGGATGTTAGTGAATACTTCCATAACTCAGACTGTGATGTGGGGGTGGAACGCGTAGGATGCAGAGCAGGGGAGAGACGAGGGGAAACTGGTGGCTGACTGCAGAGGGCAGCCCAAGCAAATCAACTGTGGTTCACCACAGGCAGCTTGGAAATAATGGCTTTTCAAGAAAGCTCCCTAGTTCATCCTGTATCTGGGGTACCTTACTAATCAAACAACAGCCAGAACTTCATTACTGACCCACACCGGCCAGCCAGGTCTTCAGCAGGTGAGACCAGCGCCACCCCACACGTCCTTCCAAAGGGCTCTCGGCCCCTGCCCACCTGGGCCATGGGGCGCAGCCAGAGGGCACAGTCCTGCGCACGCTGGTGCGCTGTGGCCAGCCCCGCCAAGCCTCCCACCTGGTCTGCCACAGCAGCTGTGCTTTACTGAGGTTCTGATGAGGTTTTGCTTAAAAAAACAAAAAACCCAAAAACAAAAAAAAGATTCAACTTTTTTTTAAATAAAAAAAAAAATACTTGTCTATCCACCTTTATGTCCAGTAATGAGACAGATCACAACAAAGTTGTGAAGTAATAAGCAAATCCTATTTACTATGAAAATGTTCAGAAGTTTCCCCACTTGTGACCAGTTTCTAAAACGGACCTGTAAACAATAACCAACCACAGCAGATGTAGGGGATCCTTCATACCTGGCTCTTTTGGAAGAAGGCTGGATGTTGGTCACTTCATTCTGTTTCAGTTTGGGAGGTAGTCTCACACCCTGTAATTAAAATATCACTCACTTTCAACAATCTCACAAGTAATACAGGAGCTTCTAAGAGATTTATGTGTCAAGTAACCAAACCCTCTCCTACAACATTCGTGCTCTCCACCGCATCGAAACTAGCATTTGCCCAGGAGAGTGACAAGGAGGTCACCACCCAGGAGCGGGAAGGCTTTCCAGAGAACCTGTGTGTGACTCTCGGCCTGCCTTCCAGGTTCCCCAAACCCTCCCGGTCCTCAGGGCGTCTCCGTCCCCCCGCCGTACATGCAGTCCTCCACCCTCAACACCGCACGGCAGTATTCACTTCAAATGTGTTGTCCTGTGTCCCAGTTTGGAATTTGGAAAACGTTCTCAGTGCAGTTACATCCCCTAAAAACTAACACTTCCTCAAGTAGGAATTCTGGCTAGGACGGTTCACGGATGAGCAGCTCTGCTGGGAGTGGGGCAGCTTTTCCAGAGCTGCTTCCAAAGACACTGTCTGTTTCACTGTCCGAAGCCTCCCCTTTCCATCTTCTAAATACTGCTGCCGTATGCAGACAAGCCCCAGAAGTCCGCGTGTGCACGGCAAACGCCTGAGACCCGCTCGCCCCGCCAGACCTGGGGCCAGCCCCCTCCTCTCAGCGCACCCGGACAAGGACACGGCCTCGGCCCTCACAGCCGCAAGCACTTCAGGCGTCCCCAGCACCACACACAGCAGCAGCAGGAAACACGCAGCGGGACGCAAATGAGGGTAATGGGGCTGCTCTGTGACTCTGACACGGAGCTGTCTGGGCCCCGGGGACCTGGGAGGGCTCCTTCTTGAGGACCACGTTCCCAGCTTCATCCCGAAGGCCCCCGTAACGCTGCTTTCATCCACATGAATTAGAAGAATATCTGCTTTTGCTGATGTGTCAAGAGCTGCTCGTGTTTTCTTAAAATCATCATTACTAGTTTAAGTAAAGGGGAAAAAACCCCATGTGACCACGTTATCATCAGCATGGAGGGAACAGACTCTGAACGATCATCCTCGGCTTCCAGGTTAAATCTGGAAACAGCACGGCGGATCCTCACGAATCAGAACACAGGCTGAGCTGTTCCTTGTAACCCTGACAAGAGCACGCTCCTTGGTTAGCTGTTTAGGGGACACAGAGCCTCCCTCACCTCCGCAGCTCCCAGGGATGTGCTGAGCGTCCGTGCACGTGAAGTCCAGCAGTGAAAACCCCCAGGAGAGTATATATGGTAACACGCACGTCACCCCCAACCTTGAACTGCCACCACCACGGAAACCGCGGCTGTCCTCACAGCGGCGGGCACGTCAGCGGTGACAGTGACCAGGAGGCAAGTTCTACAGTGTGACGTCACTGAGATGTGTCCTGGAAACACAGCCCGAAACGCCATTCGTGTCCTACCGTCACACCTGACCGATGGCCCCACCCAGAGGGCAGCCCAGCCTTGTTTCCTAACCGACCGTCACTGGCATTCCAACCTGCCCCCCTCCCCGTGTCCCCTGCAGCTCAGGGCGAGTCGGAGCTGCTGGGGCCGCTCTCAGGGCTCCCGCCCCGCGCACAGGCGCACGTCCTACTCCCTTCCCCACCCCACCTAGCAGCCACACAGCTCTCGGAAGCCAATGGGGCTCCTCTGCGTAGAAGCACCCACGAGTGACGATACCGCCAATTAAGGGGGGAAAGGACCCAGGGCATGCTGAACATGTGTGACAGGTGAGAAGATCCAACCTTCATTTGCTGTGTGGACAAATTACTTGAAGAGTTTGTAACTGACAGATACAGATCTATGCCTACGGCGATATTACAGGATAGTGACAGCCTAGGCGACTAGGCCATGGACGTACCATCAGCAGCTCCGCCGACACTTTCAGCGGGACTCTCCAAGCATCTAGAGAGAGAAAGAAGTTATTTTTACAACAATACACTGCGTTAAGTGGAAAAGCCTGCTTGGGAAACCCTTTTCTGGGGCTGGTAACCTTAGACACGCAGGTGGCTTTGTGGACATTTATCAAGGATACATCAAAGAACCATGCTTGTGCTAAAAAACCCTTCCAGGACAAGGGCAGGGGAGAGCAGCGAGCAGCTGCCGGGCCTGTGCTCGAGCCTTCTCTAGGTGAGGAGCTCTAGGACAAACAGCAGTGCAGCCCACTGTGGCCGCCGGCAGCCACGTCTGGGAACCACCACCACCCGTGGCGACGGGAGGCCAGCGTGAAGGACCGCAGCACATCCCCCACATGCTGGCCAGGCTCAACGCTTCAAGGAAGGACGAGGAGTCGTTACAACCGTTTCATTTCAGAATGGAACGCAGACGGGCACATTTGTTCCCGGGACGGAGACTATGGCTTAAACTGAAGAGCCTTCCCGTGATTAAAACCGTCTGGAAATCAAACTGAATGAGCCTTCTGAAAAGCGAGCACACTAAAGCCGAGTCTGAACGACCGTTTTCCTGAGCGGACGTCCTTGAGCACACACAGCACAGTTGAGTATTGTAACGGACCCCGGGGCAGGGGTCTGTGCAGCCGGGCAGCCGGGCCCGACAAGGGCAAAGGCAGGAGACGGGGAGCTCGCCTACAACTGAAGCAGAGAAAGCCGAGCACGGGGCACGGGGTGGGGGCGTTTTAGAGAAGCAGTCATCGGCTGGAGAGACAAGGCGCCAACGCTTGGAGTGCTCCTTCCATCTGTGAGCGTCTGTTAAGACGGCGACCAAGACCATGGAATCAACAGACCTCCTGCGCGGGGTGGGCAGAAGGAAGGGAGTGTGGGAAGGAGACAGGAAACGGCAGGAATTAAAAACGACGGGACAGCTAACGCCACGGCTGTGCCTCGGGGAAATAAAGGCGGCGGGAGCACGTGAAACTCCACTCACCCAGAAGACTGAAAACCAAGTGCTGAGTCGGGGCAAATGGCTCCTGCAGATTGAACGCCGTGTAGCGACCATAGTGGATCTGCCTCAGCGCCTCGAAGTTCCCCAGCAGAATGTCGCCGAGCCACTGCGCGTTCACACAGGGGATCCTCCACTCCTTGGCTTTTTCATACTTTAAACCAGTTGGTCTTTTTGGGGGGGAACAAACACATTTTACAAAATGTTAGGCTTGTCGACGCTGTTGAACATAACATTTCTTTTCAGTATGGTACCGCAAAACTAGCAGGGACAGCTCGGCAGAGCTGACACGCCCCCCTCATGCTGGGTCAGCAGGTCGTCCACTAGTTCAGTAAGTTTATCTTATTCCCAGCACCTCACTTAATTCTGATCTCATTAACGCATCCAATTTCGTCCCCGTGTTTTACAGGTACTTCTGCTCGTATCAAACCCAGCACTGCCATTCTTCTAACAGACCCAGGTTCGCACACTCCCAAGAACGAGGCAGCCTGCGGAGCCAGCCCCCGTGGTGCGCGGTGTGGCCCGGAGGCCACCCGGGGCCACACCCGGGCCACGGAGCCACGCTTACTCTTTGCAGATGAGCACCGTGTTGCTGCGGCAAAGGTAGCCCGTGTACTTGGCGCCCGCCAGGTAAGCCATTAGCTTCAGGTCGTCTCTGTCACTGTCGACAAATCCAGTCACAGAAATAATCTAAGCACAAAGAGAGCAAATAAGGCCCAGACGCAGCAGCATTTAACCCGTGAACGCTTGCTTCTCCGTGCCTTGCTGTCTTACACACGCGTTTCCACTCTTTACCTGCGTTCTGCACAGAGGCGGTAACGCCCCTCCTACGAAAGTCAAAACCAGCCTCCTGTTCATGGTCGACAGGTTACATGTGTCGCCATCAGACGGGGAGCAACGACCATGACGTCAAATATGGGAAAACCTTTCTTGTGTTAACAGGACACTGTTCAGATCATTTTAACAAAGCTCTTTTATTAAGCATGTAAAAATTAATCGGCCAGCTCGTCATTCTCCTCACTGATCGCAATTTGGAGGTTATCGGAGCGAGAGAACCTACAACTACAGACACAGTCCCACCAGCAGGGGCCACTCCCAGTGCAAGATGCCTGGTTTACTTTAGGATTTTAAGTAGTGTCAGAGATTTGAGAGCCTCGGTTAAGTTCTGCCCCACGCAGGGAACCGTGACGGTTTTAAGGGACCCAGGAAATGAGGGAAATGAGGGACTGGCACCACCGGGCCCTGTCGAACTAGGCCGGAGGGAGCATGCGGGGACAGGGACTCAGAGGCCCACGCAGGAGACAGGAAGCCCCTGCAGGATCGCGAAGCAAAGGGATGTCCCTTACGTGCTGAGAGCAGGGCTTTCCTCCTGGGGGGAACGCCACCGGGAAGTGGAGGGCACGGTGAGGCGGCACTAGTTTCTTCTTCTTCAGGACCATGTTCAGCCAGTGCGCGGTGACACACCTCTTCCTTTCCCTGATCGCCTGCCAAACATAAGATTACAGGTTTGCTGGGCTGGGGTGCGTGTAACTGCAGGATTAAATACCAAACGGTCAGGTCGTGTAACTACAGTGACACCGTCGTCAGAAGCCCCGCAGGGACTGCATGACACCGAGCACTCGATTTACCAAAGTGACAAATGACAACAGAAGCAGGCTGATTTTCACACAACTAAGAATGGGACTACCTACACACCAACAGCCTGCAACAGGGGACGAAAGCAACAAATTTTATAACAACCTTAAAAATAACTTTGATCATGGATTGATTAAAGTTTATGATCAAAATTAAAATTTCCCTTAAGAACACAGAGGGCCCCAAAGAGAACAAGTTCGAAAAAGAATAATTGCCCACCTAAAATTAACCACAGAGGAGAAAAAAAAACCTTCACAAGCATTTCTATGTTTTCAGTTGGAAAGTGGATCCAGTGCATGGTTCCAGTGTTTAAGAGGAGTTTCTGGGAGGCCATTCATCACATAGCTATCGACAGCGGCCTGTCTCCCAATAACAACATCGTTAGGAGAGAAGGGACTGCAGGGGACGGATCAGGTGACACCCCGAGAGTGCCAGTGCCCTGCAGGGCGTTAGAGCCTCTCCATCCAGCCCTGCGTACACAGCCCCGCAGCAGCAGGAAATCCTGCTTCCGCCCCCACTCCGTCGTGCTGCTCTGAATCGAGTAACAGGACTGTGTCCTTTCCTTAACACTTCCTCCGTGCTCAAAGACAGGCCAGGATTCCACCGACTTACCTATCCCACCGAAGATCGATGACAATTACTAAGAAGGTACGTCCCTACTTTCAGAGGCACAAGGAGTCCTTTCCAAACACACTAGTCTCTAGAAGCCTCGGACGGTCCATGAAAAGGGACAGACCTGTTGCAGTCACGGCTGAGGCGACCCCACTCACCTGTGCGTACATACTGCTGACCTGACTCTCACACAGGAGATGTGTGCACCGGCTGGAGAACGTAGGGTCCACGGCACCGCCGTGCGTCTGGATTATCTAGACACACACAAGACCCCAAGTCGTAACCAGCTTCAAGTACTCAGGAAAACAGAGTAGAATTATAATTTCAAACTAGACTGCTATCAAAAAAATCCATCATTATTTCACCAAACGATGTACGATGTGTATTGGCTGTATTTACGGGATTTCCCACCCAGCCCCATAAAACAGAAATGAACTCCAGCGCTCACTGAATCTGAATTTCCAGAAGGAAAGACAGAGAAATGGAACGTCCTCTTTCTGAAACAGGGTTTTCCCAACCTGGCGCAGCGGCTGTTTTAGGTCAGCTCATGCCGCACTGTGAAGAGCAGCCCCGCGCTTGGTGGGACGTGGGTCACACCCGGACCTGCAGCCTTGGAAGCCAACAGTACCCCCCAGGTGTGACAATAACAACTGTCTTCAGACAAGGCCAGATTCTTAGCCCCTGGGGGGCAGAGCCACCCTGGTTAAAAACCATTTTTCTAAAGGCAAAAAAGAAAAAGAAGGCTGACGTTAGTGAATACCAAAAACTGTTAACAGCAGACTCCGAGTTGGGGGTGAGCAGCTGCTCTGTGTCGGACTGCGGGCGTTCAACGCGGCAGGCCAGCGAGCGTCACAATCCAAACAACTGTGCACCAGACAGACTTCCACTGGCTGTTAAAAGAGAGGTGCCCCGCAAAACAATTCTGCTTCGTTTACTTTTTAAATTTCGTTATCCTAGCAGCTCGCGCACATAGTTTAGTAAGGCATGATGAAAATGGCATTTCCCACGCCACTGGTTCTCAGTCCCCTGAAGCAGCCAAACTCCGCGCTCTTGCTGTGTCTTCCGGTGATGACTAACGTACCCCACCTGGCCTGCATCTACACCCCTGCCCCCAGCCTTCCTCAGGTGGCTACATCACCATTCGCGTGTAATTTAATCCACCGGAGCTCGGCCTCTGAGGCTGCGGCCAGGGCTCCCACCACATCTACCACCGCAGGATGGTCCAGAGCCGGACTCCCGCCCTCCCGCCTTTCTCTTTCTTTTCTCCGTACCTTTCCCTAGGTCACTCCCAAACCCTTCAGAGAATACCACGGTGGTTAAAACTGCCCACACATCCCCGGATGTGCCTCCCTTTGGATGTGAGCCTGATCCCCTCGCTTGGGTACGGGCTGGCCCCACGGGATACGGAGCGACCGCGTATGGCTTCTAAGACACAGTCGGGAGACACGCGGAGGCTTCCCCCCTGCTCTGCCTCAGCTCACACGCCCTGGGGGGAGCCAGGGCCACGCCAGCCCTATGGAGGGGCCCGTGCGGCCAGGCCCGGAGGCCTCCTGCCGACAGCCACGCAGCGCGCCAGCGGCCCCCGTCATCCCGCCGACCGCGCCGTGGCAGAGAGCCCGAGCCCCGCGACCCCGCGGCCGGCTGTCCCACCCATGAGGAGACGCTGGGGTGCCAGGCGTCGCTGCTGCGAGTCACTACGCTGTGGGGGGCACCTGTCCCCCCGCAGCAGATGGCACAGCGTGTCCCTCACCGATAAAGCCCGTCGAGCGGCCTGGAGGCAGCGGCCCCCACCCCCACCCCTCAGGGACCGCTCTTCCTGCCCCAGCGGAGGCCGGCTCCCCGCTCCGCTCACCGTCCCATCTGTGCGGCACATCCCTCCGCCCTCAGCCCGACAAGCCCTCTCCCATCTCTGCGTCAGCGCCGCTCTGGGGACCGCAGGAGGGACAGCTGACCGTGGAGGTGTGAGGAGGCCGTCCTCCCCGGGGCCCGGGACGGACGGACCGCACACGCCGTCCTAGGCCGCAGTCACTTTCCCTCAGAACTGCCTCCGGCCGCCCGAGCTGCACCTGACGCGGGGCGCCCCGGGCCCTGGTCGTGAGGCCGCTGACCCGCTGACCGCGGCGCCCTCCTCACCCCGGCTCTCCCACTCCTGTTACTTAACGCCGGCCCTCCCGGACTAATGCTTTAACCTAACAAAACGAAAGCAAACTTTTCTCTACCTTTTCTATCTTCGAGTTATTCTACTGCTTTTTAGGACAGTTTCTACACAAGACCTCCTAACACCTCCGTGATTTTTGAATAATTTTCTGCAACTGTAATTCTCAAACAGGCCTCTCCCCGTCCTCCCTCTGACCACTGCCCCAGTTCAGGTTACTGGCATCGCTTCCCTCTTCTCCCTTAATTCAACATTTCATGATTTACACGTGCATCTCTGCTCTCTCTGTGTGCTTTAATAGCTACAGGGAGAAAACGCCAGTGTCCACAAGGGATGGCCCAGCCCGGAATATGTGACTTCCCGTGGCCCCACCCCCAAATGCACCACCTGTCTACTTGGCCGCTCTAGCTGGGACACCCTCCAACACCCACTCCTACTTGTCCTTTAAGGCTGAGTTCAGGAACCACCTGTTCCCACAGACCACTTTCCAGGGCACAGACCTCCCACCCAAAGGGGGACGTTCTGTGTCATGGCTCGCCCTGCACCTGCCGTCCTGCCTCATCATCCCCTCACAGACAGCTATTTCTCCAAGCGAGACAGTTTTCTCCACCTTGTACGCTCATCAATATTCCCTACATCTTACAGCATGCTCGGCACAGAACAGGGTTTACACAACAGGAATGCCCAGAGGGAAGCCCATTCAAGGTGTACTTGAAGCACACTTACTAGACTTGTTTTTTTTCTTTTAAATTTCAATCACTTTGGATTTGTGGCACTGAAGGGAAAAGTATTTACTTCCCCTCTTCTTTAAAGGCCACCGTACAGAATAATGAACACAGGGACCACAGCCCCACCAGCAGACTAGCGACTGTGAGGTCCCTTCGCAGCTGGAGAGGCTACGATTCCCCAGCACTTGCCTCTGGAGACAGAAACGACTAAGGAACCGAAGTGGATGGTCCCTGGTGCAGGGCACCAAAACCCTCATGTTACTCTCACAGCCCCAGATACATACAAATAATTTGTGCCCCGCAGAATTTAAGAGCTGAAAGAAACTGAAAAATGACACAGTCCAACATTTTCCCCTTACAGCTAAACACCAAAGCCCAGCCCAGAAAAGTGGTTTGCCCAAGGTCACAGAGAACGTGAATAAAAATGCCCGTAATATACATTCACAACATAAATATGCGTATGTCAGGGAGGGCAGCCAGATGAATCAAGTCCAGTCCACATCTGGAGGAGCATTCAGGACAAAGTTTTTCTTCCTCAAGCAAAACTTACCCTTTTCCAGGTGGCTAGCAGCTGCTTATCAGACATCTGCTCCGGATAATCGGCAATTGCAAACACACAGCCCAGTAAGAAGCTTTCTTCCGGAACTGGCAGAGATTTATACAAGAAAAGTAAAACCCCGTGAATATGAGCATGTGTGCACAAAAACTAATAAAGCGTTCATTTTGCTGAGCTCAATCTGAATTTACGAAGTGAATCACTCCCGATCAGGACACGTCCAGCCAGAGCGGGAGTACCACACTGGAAATACTGCGAGGAATACACTAGCCAGATGCCTGTATTCATGATTAGAAAACAGAACGAACGAGTCTAGGGCACCTGGGTGGCTCAGTCATTAAGCATCTGCCTTTGGCTCAGGTCATGATCCCAGGGTCCTGGGATCGAGCCCCGCATCAGGACAGGGAGTCAGGAAGCCTGCTCTCCCTCTCCCACTCCCCCTGCTTGTGTTCCCTCTCTCGCTGTGTCTATCTCTGTCAAATAAATAAATACAATCTTAAAAAAAAAAAAAAAACAGAACCGACGAGTCAAGGCCTGGTGCGGACTACTCTGCGTCCACTTCGAGGGGGACGCCGTCCCCAGTGGCAGACCGTACACCTGCTCTATTGTTAGAACCCGGTCCTTCGCTGGGTGCAAGGCTCTGAGATGAATCCTCAGCCTGCCCTCAGCCCCCCTCTCTCAGCATTTGGGGGAAAGACAGACAAACCCCACAGGACTCACTTTCCACTGCTGGGTCGTGTCCAAAGAGCTGGTGCTGGGGCTGCTGGTGCGGGGGCTGCTGGTGCTGGGGCTGCTGGTGCGGCTGCGGGGGCTGGTGCAGGGGGTGCGGGGGCTGCGCCTGGGGCTGCGGGGCCTGCGGCGTCTGGCTCTGCACGTGCTGCTGCTGGTGCAGGCGCTGGAGCTGCTGCTGCTGGAGCTGGGCCAGCTGGTGCTGCTGGAGCTGCTGCTGCTGGAGCTGGTGCAGCTGCTGCAGGGCGTGCTGCTGCTGCAGGGGCTGCAGGGGCTGCTGGGGCCGGTGCAGCGGCTGCTGGGGGAAGGGCAGCGGCTGTGGGGGGAAGGCGTGCGGCGGCGGCTGGGGATAAGGCTGCTGGGAGATCTGTGGCTGCGGCTGGAGCTGCAGGAGCTGCTGGGCGGGAAGGTGCAGCACCGGGGGCGGCGGCGGGGGCGGCGGTGGGGGCTGTGGCGGCTGCTGCGGCACATGTGGCTCGGGAGCCACCTTCACCTGGCCGAACAGCACTGCGTTGGCATTTGCGTGGCCCTGCTGGCTGTGATTCACCTGCTGCTCTAAGTTTTTTGTAGGTGCGGAAAGGGACTGTAAGATCTAGAAAACAAAAATTAGGCAAAGTCATTAGCAATCGTTACTGAAATGTACTCCTATTCCCTTCATGGAGAGAATACGAGCATCTCCTACATCTCCTTAATGTTGAACGAAACAGAAGGCACCAAACAACTTCAAAAATAATAGGGCGTTTTTCTTTTATATTTATGAAAGCATCACCAACTTCAATAAGGTAAGTGAATTCCTATTCTGAGACCACCAAAACTTGAAAATAAGTAAAATGGAATAAGCTAATGACTTAGAGCTGACAAACATACCAACTCACAAGGCTGATGTGTTCTATAGACCAGAGTGACAGGGCTGCAAAAAAAAAAGGAAAATAAAACAAAGGTGTCCTACTTACTCCCGGGGGCCTGAGCGTGAGTCTCGGTGCCACCATGCAATGTGCCGCGGTGCACAGCGCCCCACCTGGATCCCTTCTCCCTCCACAACGCTCCACAGACTTCTCCTAACCCAGGGATGCTCCGGGGAACGTCAGCGGACCCAGCAGCCCTCAGCCTGACCCGAGCTCCTTTCCAACAACAAAAGCGGCCCAGTGAGAGGCAACATAAAGACCACCCCCAAGTGAAAGCACCCGACATGGACAGCAGATAACCCCACCAAAGCCACCGGCACCTCCTCATCTGTGGTTACCCTGCCCTGTGCACTGGCACGCTCTGTCAACAAAAGGGGAGAGAAAAAACACCAACAGCAGGTTTGTTTAAATGGTAAACATTCCCCCAATTGAGAAATCATCAGTACAGCTGGTAAATTAGCCTTCCTCAAAAAGGACTTGGGGCTCTTTAGATGGAGCAAAAGTGTTCTGAGCTAGAGAAAAACCCAACTAGCCAGACTGTTTCTGTTCTACTTCATTCTGCTTCACAATGACAGGAGTAAGCGGAGAGCTCTGTCCAAGCTGAGGGATGGGAGTGGGCAGGACAGGGAGTCAGGAGATGCCAGAGTACCAGATGGTGGGTTACTTTATTATCCTGCACAGTGCTGAATAAAACCAAAGAAATGTTCTACAATGAATTTTTTACTCCAATATGCTCAAATAGCAAAAATTGGAAACCATCTTCTGATGGTCATGAGAACTATAACAAGGGCGCCTGGGTGGCTCAGTCGTTAAGCGTCTGCCTTCGGCTCAGGTCATGATCCCAGGGTCCTGGGATCAAGCCCCGCGTCGGGCTCCCTGCTCAGCGGGAAGCCTGCTTCTCCCTCTCCCACTCCCCCTGCTTGTGGTTCCTGCTCTCGCTATCTCTGTCAAATAAATATTAAAAAAAAAAGAGAGAACTATAACAATCCAATAGATTTTACTAAAACTCAAGAAATACAACTTAACCCCACTAAAAGCACACTTGCCATTTAAATAAAACTCTAGAAATTTAATCTTAACATAAGCCACAGCTATAAGGAAATCTCAAATAGGATCTTAAAATATTACCTTCCACTTAAATAGACTCCAAAACATAAAGGTCATATAATTTGCAAAGTTAACAGACTCTGGATTTAGTGATGAAACATCGGGGCTTAAAACTGAAGCAGGTCAAATACGAGCACTTGGTACAGCTGTCCGTGCAACCACCTCACCGGTAAGACCTCTAGCTCTGTAAGGAGTTCTCTGCGTACTTTAAAAACTGCTCAGTGGAGCTCGAAACAGAAAAAATTTTTTAACAAATTCAAAATAACAGGGTAACAATTTCTTCCTATGCTTTAAAGTATTAAAAAATACCCTGTGAAGTGGAGGGAAATCGGCCTCAGCATGCACCACACCCAGACAGCAGAACAGCAACTGCGAGGCTCACACCTCCAGAGAAAACCACGTGGGGCAGGATGGCAAACACCTGCTTGTATTTACGTGAATCAACCACGAGTCTGTAAGCACAGAGCAGAGTCAGGAACAGTGGCTGCTTCTGGAGGGGAAACAGGAGTAAGGGGTGGGAGGGAGTTTTTCACTTTATAGCCTTGGATGCCATTTGAATTTTTAAAATTTTGTACATGTATTTTTTTTTTTACTCTCAGAAGTAACAACCCATGTAAATTTGATTGGTAGTAAGGAATAAAGACCTGTCTGCCACAATGAGCAGGGTCGAGCCGGTCATTCACCTCGCGCTGCCTGCCCCTGTGCCCCCACCCCCAGATGAAAGGGGAGCTCTGGAGGGTCCAAAGATCCTTCATGTACTCTCCACAGCCGGGAGCCCGAGGCTGCCCCTCTCAGCTCTCACGTTTCAGAGCAGCCTGGAGGACTCTGCAGGAGGCCAGGAGGCCGGGACACTTTCTGTGTGGTGACCATGAGCTGAGAAGCTGGGGGAAGCCAGGCTGTGAGCACAGGGCAGCTGGGAGCAGATGGAGGTCAGGACAAGAGCACCGGCCAGTGAGACGGACACTGGCCTGGAAAGCCGGGCACCCGGCAGGCCAGCCAGTGAGAGGACTCTCAGGACACCTCCTGTCCTCATCAGACGGCATCTCAACCCTCTGATCTGCCTCTGGCTGAACACGTATGTTAGTCCCGAGGAATCAAAGAAAGAAGATTCTTAGCTGCGTGATCACATAATTTGCCATACCGCGAACAGTTTTTAATCAATGTCAAGTCTGAATTTTTCCTTCATAGTCTTTAAATTACTTACTTATTGAGTGCCCCAATACATAAAGAATTACAATACAAACAACTTGGCTCCTAACCACTAAAAATCTGCAATTTAAACACATTTTGATGGTTAGCTATATCCTTCCAAGCCCCGATCTAATTTTAAGCTAAATCTGTCTTCCATTTGTTAACATTTGAAAAATTCATTTTCTTCACATCTGGTGGCAGCAAAATGTCCTAGGTTCTTACACAGCTGAAAACTCAGAAAACCTCTTCACAGCTGCTCTCCCTGGAGCTGGGCCGGGCCCCCCCTGCTTCCCGCCTCACAGCACATGGCGAGCGCCAAGCCGGCTTCTGACACCTCTCCTGCAGGGTGCGCCCCAACTCCCTGGTGTGGTCACTTATCTCCACCTCACATGAGATTATTCCATATCCAAATACTAATTTAGGGAGCGAGGGACTCAAGGCGACACTACAAAATACAGTAGCAAAGGCCAGCAGCGATCCCCAGCACTCTCTGCAGAGCCAGCAAATGAAGAGCAGGGAGCACGTCTGTCCTGTCTGAATGGCTGACCCCGTTCCTGATCCCTCAACTCCAGGAGGTTACGGTAAGCGAGCACTCCCCGGGCTGGCTGCGGGCTGCAGGCTGAGAGAGCTGAGCATGCCGGCTCACCGAATCCTCACGTCTCCTCTTTTCATCTGCACAGGACAGGTCTGCCTGCACGCCCCAGCCTCTCCCACCTCAGGGACACCACCATTCCCTGGTTTCGGACTGCCTCCAGGCTGTCTCCCTGCTGCCTTCTCCCACCCGCCCCAAGCCCCTGGCCTTCCAGAGCTTTCTGACCACCACCTCTGCTCCCCCGACAGCCCCCTGGTGCTGGGACCACACTTCATGGCTTTGCCACCCACTCCTCAGCAGGGGTGCCACTGCCCACAGACCCCCCGACCACGCTCTCTCTGCGTTCCGTCTTCTCCCCTCCCCTCTGGGGGCCCCATGGGAGCATGGGCAGCACCTGGACAAGCCTGGTCGTGCCGTGCTCTGACCACCTCACCTCAGGGACCTTCTCCTCAGCCCTCACTCCCAGTCACCCTCCAGACTGTCCTCTATGCAAACTCAGTCACCTCCTGGGCCCCAGGAAGTCAGAGAAAGTGCGATGGGACAGGGGTAGTAAGTACGGGTGTGGAGAGTGAGCCCACCAAAGGCGCCTCACTGCAAAAGGGGAAAATGCGGTTCAGCCACCAAGCACTGTCACCATTCAGACTGCAAAATACGGGCTCATCCACTTCTTGAGAAATGCCAAAAATCCCACTTTTATGAAGAATCTCATGATTTTGGCAAAAAAATTCAAAAAATTATTTGGACCAAACCAAAGGTGTCAGGCAAAAGGTGACTTCTGTCAGTTACTGGCGTGCAACCCTGCTCTCCCTCTGCCTTTCATCTGCAAAGCCAGCAGACATCCAAAATCGCTAATTCAACTACACCAGGCTCTGACCGCCTCTGCTCTTCCTCTTCCTTCGTCATCATCCCTGCCCCTCCACCCCCTCCTGACTTGGTTACCATCTTACTCACTCTTCCTAACATCCCAAGCTAGGTCGCCAACCTGAACTGGGTCCTAACCAGGTCCAACAATACTGTTTTCCCAGGATCTCTGTATCAACTATTCCAGAATTTCCCATTCTCCTCAAGCCCGATTACCCCTCTTCCCCTACACACGTTGCTTCATGCCATCTTAATTTTCTTCCTTCTGATATCTCAAGAACGTGTTTTCTTTTCTTCGACCTTATTCTGGATGACACCACCTTCCAGAGTCTCAAGAACCACATACTATCAGTTCCTCACTCAAGTCAAGGGAGGGAGGACAGGAAGAAAAGAGCATCTTTAACATGCCATCTCCAATAAAAGACTTTTTAAAACCACCACCACCACCATCATACTCAACAGTGACACCGTCCTCTACGGTAAGAAATACATGTTTGGTCACCCTTCCTAGAGCCCCAACAACTTGTTCAGAAGGTGGCCTCGCCCCTTCGGGAGAACGGTTACAGGTGCTGGGGGCACAGACCCCTGCAAGCGCTCCAGCTCTCCCCATTACATCAAGTCTCACTTTTCTTTCTTCCCTTACAACACAGCAAATTCACGCCTGCTTCTGGGTCTTCACAGTT
Source organism: Leptonychotes weddellii (assembly GCF_054177405.1). Taxonomy (NCBI): domain Eukaryota; kingdom Metazoa; phylum Chordata; class Mammalia; order Carnivora; family Phocidae; genus Leptonychotes; species Leptonychotes weddellii. The sequence goes on along the minus strand of NC_138380.1, from coordinate 2,844,410 downwards.
GCTGTTCCTTTCGCCTGGAACTCTCTGCCCCCAGCTCTTCCCATGGCCCCTTTGTCATTCACACCCCCTCCATCATAAGGCCCTCCCGGACCACCTCGTCTAAATAGCCTCCTTCCCCCAACGGCTATTATATGACCCCTTACTACAGTCTTCAAAACACCCAGACCTACAGAAGCCCTTTTGTTCATATTTGTCTGTCTTCTCCACCTGAAACTTGTCTTTCCTATTTGCCACCTTGTCTCCTTGACCTATAGAAATGTACACAGTGGCCGATATACCACCTCAACTACTTTCTTTTAGTTTTAAATTGAAAGACATTATCTACTAAAACTTTTAAAATCCATTCCGTATCAACAAGCTCCAATCATAAAACTACCAACTAAGATGAAGGCTTCCATAATGAACGAGTAATCCATGTTATGTCATTTCCCTACCGGGAAGTTCGTCATAAGCGAATAAGGAGCACCTGGTCAACATCATGCCTCTCTCTGCTGCCACTGCTAACTTTAAGTTAAGGAAGAGTGGAAACCCTTCTTCAGGGGCAAGCACTCTAGTCACCGGCATCCTGCTGGAATTTGAGAGACAATGAACTATGCACACACACAACTGTAAAGCAAGCTCTCACACAAATACTGCTTGTAAGTGAAGTGTTCTGAAGAAGCAGAAAATACTCAACTATACTGAAACAGACTATAAAACCCAACTCTAAAATCCGTTCTTTAAGCTTCCGTTCTTTAAAGAGTGACTTACGTGTGCTACATTTGACGGTCGGCTAATCTGCTGAATATCAGCATTATTAGTAATGTTTCTCAGTGTCCGCACAGCTGGACTCCAAGTAGCGATCAGTTCTGATCTGTCAGAACTTTGGAGATTCTGTCCCGAAGCCATGAGGTTGCCCCGGGCCTCAGGGGGTAAGATGTTGCCGGGGACAGGCGGCACGTTGGCACACAAGTTAATTAGGCCAGGCTCCTTTCCCGCGGGCAGTCTGCGTTTCGCCGAAGCTAACTGTGGGACTTCAGCGGGGGTCCAGTTTAAATTTCTCTCTTGTTTTTCGGGTGATGAATCCGAAGAGTCGTCAAACATCAACTCCCCTTTGGATTTCTCAGTGTTGGATTTGGGTGAGAACTGCTGGTCCCCTGAAGGAGATCCTTCTTGAGAACTGGCAGGGCTTGATTTTCCATCTGAACTACCCTCATTTGGGGACTCCTGTTCCTCATTTTCTACCTCCTCCTCCTCCTCTTCTTCCTCCTCCTCTTCCTCTTCATAAATAATAAGTCGAGGATGATAAAATGCTTCATCCTTTTTGGTTTTTTCAGATACACAATCCAGGACCCAGTCAGGGGTCACGATTTTAATGCTTGCTCTCTTTAACGCACATTCATATTTCTCCTACAAGCAAAGCACAAACACACACAAACAAAGCTGTAAGTTTTATCAAATTCCCCAGAAGTGTGAATTTAAAAACAGAACTTTAGGACAGGCACACGGCTGAAATGTTCAGCACCTGTAACTGTCATTTCATTCACAGAAAAGCTTAAACTCCTTTCAGACGCAGGACTAGAGCCAAAATGAACCACAGATCTACGATCTCAGGCTGGCCTCATCCCCGCAATAGTAGTCGTAGAAGATTTTGTTTAAAATGAACTTTTATAAAATATGGTATTTTAGGAAAAAGTAGAGCTAGCAATCCCATGGAAAATTCTCTTACAATGAAAATAGTTGCCACCTCGTCTAGTTTTTATTTGACAACTTTACAAAGCTGTACCTGCAGGGCAGAGCTCCTTCAGGACATCAGACACAGTCACGGGAGGGTGGACGACTTTTCATGGGGAGGCTTTCCTACTGAGGCATCTAGAGTTTATTGAGCTCACTCCACACAGACACAAGGGACACAACACATCTCTGACCTAATGAGGTTTACACTTAGCTTTGGAGAGAAAGCAAAGGCCAGCGAGAATATGATGTGAAGCCACGGCTGAGTGATGTGGGAATAAGACTAGAGAAGGGCTCCACTGGGTGAGCCGCATGGCTCAGGGAAAGCCGCACTGCACAGTGAGGCCTGGTGGGGGTATTACTGAGCAAAGCGTCCAGCCCCGGGAAAAGCGGGTCACAGGCAGGGGCTCTCTCTCCTGCAGGTAAAGGTGTAGAACGGAACAAATCCCAAAGGAAGAAAGAAATAAACGGGAAATAGGAAGCGGGGGGGGGGGGGGGGCGCCTGGGTGGCTCAGTCGTTAAGCGTCTGCCTTCGGCTAAGGTCATGGTCCCAGGGTCCTGGGATCGAGCCCCGCATCGGGCTCCCTGCTCTGCTGGGAAGCCTGCTTCTCCCTCTCCCACTCCCCCTGCTTGTGTTCCCTCTCTTGCTGTGTCTCTCTCTGTCAAATAAATAAAATCTTTAAAAAGAAAAAAAAAAAGGAAGCAAGGGTAATAGGATGCAGGAGCTCTAAAATCCATGAGCTGGTAACCGTGGCTCGCTTTACTAACAGAATCTCACGGCCCTGCTCCCACAGCCCAGGATAACAGCAGTTCTCTGGCACACACGTCATTAGGGCCCTACACTAAAATCTGTTTCCTGTCGAGGGGACCAAAGGTGGCACTTGCTGCTTACAGTCGGGGCAAGGGTGACAGTCACAGGGCTGCCCCGAGGTGCAGGTGCCGGACAGACGGCCGCTCTCAGTGTGGCGAGGCCAAAAGCACTACCGCACGGCTGGGATCTGCCTCCCAGGAAGGAAGGAGACCACCCACATCTACGGGATTTCACTTTGTTACTGCTGAGGATATTCTACTTTAAACCTTTTTAAAACACAAAGAACACCTGGTCATGGGAGAGCACACAAATAACAAGTGAAGCAAAAAGAAAACGTATAATCACGACCCCACGATGAGCGATCACCACTGTGATTATTTTTGTTATGAACATATACGTATATACATACATACACACTGAGAGAGGCACCCTTCTGTCGCAGCGTACAGATACTTTATGATGTGTTTTCACTGAATGTCTTACGAACAACCTCCCACGTCCATATGTGCACTTCCACATTGGCACTTGGTTTTTAACTTCTTAATGTACGTTGTCAAAGAAAGCTGAGAGCGGAGACAGCCATGATAAATCCCTGCACCCGTCACTCAGCTCCAGTAACCTTCTGAACTCCTGCTTGGCCTGGCTCCTCCATGACACTGTTCACACACCTCTAACTGATAAACCTCCACCCTCAGGGCCTCCACGCTCGCTATCAGGCCATCTCACACCAACAGCTTGTACGTGTCACCCCAAGCCCGCCGCTGTGCTGCCCAGCTGTATGCTCAGGCAGCCCTCAGTGTCGCGGGCTACTGCTCAGTCACCTCCAGCGCCACTTAGTTACTCCAGTTGTTTCTACTCTTTATAGTGTTTTACTGCTATGAAAAACTGCAGTTAAATCTCAACACACATATCCTAAATTGTTTGTGTAAGCTGAATTCCCAAGTTCTCGAATGAAAAGATGCAAAGTACTTTAAGGCTTCATTATCTGTAACTACATCCCCCTCCAAAAGGGCCAAGCCACCAACTCCATAGGACTGTGTCGATTCACCCCCACCCCCCACCCCGCACGTTTAACTCCTTGAAACTACACTGTGTTTACACCATGACTGAAGTGACAGGTTTTCTTATTAAGATACAAGTGTATCTTGGGACACCTGGGTGGCTCAGTCGGTGAAGCGTCTGCCTTCAGCTCAGGTCATGATCCCAGAGTCCTGGGATCGAGTCCCACATCGGGCTCCTTGCTCAGTGGGGAGCCTGCTTCTCCCTCTGCCTGCCGCTCCCCCTGCTTGTGCTTGCTCTCTGTCTCTCTCTCTCTCTCTGACAAATAAAATCTTTAAAAAAAAAAAAAAGATACAAGTGTATCTTAAACTTACCTTAAACATATGTGTTGAAGCATGTGGGGACAGCTAAATGCTTAACTCAAAACTACGGCATGTATCAACCGTAACATCTTTCATTAAGATAGAAGCATTTGTATACTCGTGTGCAGATGCCCATGAAGACGGCCACGTGCTCACCTGCGCCAGGCAATGTGGGCAAGTGATCACAGTACCGTGCACCTGGAACTAACACAGCACCGTGTGCCAATGGAAATTAACATAAACATTAACAAAAATAAAAAAACTTGGTATTCTTTATTCTAAAAATCATTCTGAAATATTTAAGTATGAAATGTTAAATCAATCCTCCCACAGTAAATAGAGATGACTAAGTCTTTATAGCAGACTAGAGACTTAATTTCTTGACTACCTGTCCCAAAAGAGCCAGAGCTGTCTCACGAGAACATCAAGTCTGGATATATACCAAAGCATTTATAAACTACATAAGTAATACAAATATACAAGATGACCTAATAACAGTTTATATATTCCATTTTCCAAGGTAGAAAGATGTTTGTTGAAGTAATAGGAAATAAATTTTTTATATTCTGTTAACAAGTAGCAAAAATAAAACCACTGCCATGAAGTGCAGTTGCTGAGCATATTGGACATCAGAGAGAAACATCTGGCTTAGCGCTGGGATCCACGTCGGCAGCCCTGGGTTCTTCGTCTGCAGAGTGTGGGCCCTGAGCACGTCAGGAATGACCTGCCTGCTTCCTATACAAACCCACGCACAACACTCAAGTCAAACACGGTATATTTCATTTGGGTTTTTCTCTCCCTTCTCACCAATGAGTAGTTTTTGTCAGCGAAGGACAGTTACTGCTTAAACCAAGGCGACCCAAGAGTAAAGCACTGTCGAATGCCTTTGCCAGGGCTAATCTACCAGCTCCGTCATTCTAATTCTTGAATCCTCAAGGTTACAAGTTATTCAATGTCGCGGACCCAGGCGCCAGCACTGAGGCTGCTGGGGTCGGTGGGGGCGGGGGCCGGCGTGGTGCCACCCCGGCAGGTGCGCTTGCACGCAGAAGCCTGCAGCGGCCAGGATCGAATGAGCATACTTTGTCCTGTGGATTTTACTAAATCCCTCCGTTCTTCTCCACTTCACTGAGCATTTTTAAAAATTCAAGAGTATGAAAGGTAGTTTCGCTATGACATTTAAACATTTCTTTGTTCATTAAAAAAAAAGATTTAAAGAGATGCCATTGATTTTTGTGTGCAATCAGCTGGTCTGTTTGATAAACCCACCCCACTCATATACTGCCTCTTAAATTATCATCTGGCTCTTCAGAAGTATTGCTCATCCCTACAAAAGCTATAAAAACTTTGTTTCCTTTCAAACTACCACCTAAAATCAAATCATTTACTTTTAGCCATAAATTATAAAATTTAATATAAAATAGTATAACCAAAGCATACTATATTTCTTAAACTGTTATGCAAAATCTAATTTTTTACTCAAATAGATTTTAAGATTCAAATCTTAAATTTTCACAGAAGACGAGTCTTCTTGGTTTGCGTGGCTTACTACGTTAACAACCACACCCACTGGCTCAAAATTTGCTGTCAGGAAACCAGGGTGGTGCACGGCACACGCCTGTGGATCGGCCCTGCTCAGTCTCAAAGCCCCTGTGAAAGGGGTCTGCCCGGCAGCGCAGGAGTGTATCAGCCCCGAGCCGTGCACCGGGTGGCGGCGCCCTGGCCTGGGACTGCACACGCCTCGCTCCTCCCACGGCAGCTCACCCGCGTGGAAAACAGGAGGACAGCGCTGATTTAGACTGAAATAAGGAAAAATGGAGGGGATACCAATATGTGGAAGGTTGACTCGGCATAAATACACTGGTCTTGCCGCTCAAAGTTATAAATAACTGTTCATGGGAGGACCAGAGCTTGGCTTCCAGAGAGCGGTGGTTCTCAAACTCTCGTGTGCATCAGAATCACTGGGAGAGCCTGAGACAGGTGACTGGGCTCCCCACGCGCCCTCGGGCAGGCGTACAGTCTGCATTTCTAACAAATCCACAGGACAGGCTGATGCTGCTGACCCGGGGCCCCACTTGGAGAACCAAAAGTCTGTGACCTCACCAGGGGTGAGACACAGGAACCCTGTACTATCAAGATAAATGTGTTTTTATATATTCTAGATTATTAAAAAGGAAACAGACTTGAAAACGTCACCAAATACACGTTTACAAAGTTATCCTCAGTACGAGGCCTTTTTAAACACTGTGAAGCACGAAGACTAAAATTACATATTTTCACAAATAAAAATGAACTGAAGGTTGACTGGATTTGAAAGGAAACTCAAGGGATTCGAAAAACTTTCCCATTTTCTCCATGAAATAAACCCACGTTTCTCTGTATTTAGAGGTGACATCTGGCTCAGCATTGGATTGATAACCCTCGCACATCCTCTGTGGAACGAAGCCGGGTCTAAAGAATACAAACTGAGAGAACCAGCTTTTGTACATGGAATCTAATCACTAATTTAAGAGAAATGCAACAACAACATGTGACTGCTGGAAATACGGACAAGGAAGACGAACGTGAAGCACTTACCCCCTTCGGTTCTGGAACGACCAGATGCGTGCATTTCCTGTCCAGCTGTAGCTGACACGTTCCCCCGTAGAAGGTGAGCAGAGCCCACAGGGTACTCCTGTCATCAGACGACACCTGACAGAGGGGTACACACACATTTCAATCCACGCAGGGCTATCATTAAAATACACTCTAACATCGTAACAATTCTGCTCGATCTACTTAAATGAAATAAACTTAAGGGTATTAGTGGGGAAAATAGATGAGCTTTTCGCTATTTGCTTAGCATAACAAAAACTTTCATTCCTATCATGATAGTTTTATAGACATCTTTTTTTTTTTGCCTCGTCACCAAATGAATAAAAAAACTTATATCCACGCTCCAAAAAAATGGAGGATTATTTCAACAAAAGTGATAGGGAAAAAAAGAAGGAACTAGTACATCATCCCATCTTACAACTGTCATGTTTTAAAATGTTTAAATAGCAGTATCAAAATCATTAAGGAACTCCTTAGTCATTAATAGATAAATACTAATTATGAAATGAATAAAATAAAAAGATAAGAATAGTTCTTTGTAAGCTCAGGGAAAAACGTAATTACTTAACATAAAAGGAAATAAGGCAAACATAAAAGGAAATAAGGCAAGCATAAAAGGAATAATCCTTATGCTTGCATAAGTAATGAAGTCGACTCCAGATCAAAGGCTCATGTTGGAAAAGAGGCTTTCACTGGAACAAAAACAGCTACCGTTTACTGCCTGCCTACTATGTGCCAGGAACTGTGCTAAGCGCTTTGTAAACATCCCTAATCTTGATGACCACCATGTGAAGTCGGAATCATTAGACCCATTGCATAGATCAGGAAACAAACTTACAAAAATTACAGCTAATCATCAGAAAAGCTGGCTTTTAAAACCCAGGTCTGTCTAAACCCAGGCCTATCTGCATTTTCCCACTGTTCTATCCTTCTCTAAGGGCAGTTACTACCAAAAATAATTTCTAAAAAATAAAGTTTTAGATCTAAAAGACAAAAGAAACAAGAAAGGTAAAGGTGTGTTAATTAATTCTAAGGTAATCATTTAACGAAGTAAATTTTTTTCCTGTTTAATTTATTATAAATTGAGAGTTAATGGTTGTTAAGAATTCTGAACACTGTCTCATGTTAATTCTGTAAAGTATTATAAACAGCATGTTTTTAAAACCTGCCATTATTCAGCTCACCAGAACTCTAACGTTTTACATCCACTTTCATCCAGTTTACAAATGTTTCTAGAAATTATTTTGCATTCCACACTACTGTGACTACTAGTAAGAACACATTAATTTTATAAAATGACCTTCAAAAATCACTATTTTATATCTCTTTTAGTCAGTCACTGTCACATTTCAGAGACTGGATCAGAAAATTGTTATTTTTACTGAGGCTTTCACGAAAACATTTATCTCCTGCGGCGTTTGGAGAGGTGAGATTTAATTACATGATAATACAGACTACTCCAATGAATCATTATATCATCTTTATTAAAAACGAAATTA
>NC_138380.1:2797570-2835934 GCF_054177405.1 Leptonychotes weddellii | reverse complement strand
CCCCACTCCAGCAACCCTCAGTTTGTTTCCTGCGATTAAGAATTCCTCATATCAGTGAGGTCATATGATACATGTCTTTCTCTGTTTGACTTATTTCGCTCAACATAATACTCTCCAGTTCCATCCACGTCGTTGCAAATGGCAAGATCTCATTCCTTTTGATGGCTGCATAATATTCCATTGTATATATACCACATCTTCTTTATAGGATGCCTTATTTTTTATTTTTTTTAAAGATTTTATTTATTTGACAGCGAGAGAGGAAATACAAGCAGGGGGAGTGGGAGAAGCAGTAGGATGCCTTATTTTTTTTTTTTAAAGATTTTTTATTTATTTATCTGAGAGAGAGAATGGGAGACAGAGAGCATGAGAGGGGAAGGGTCAGAGGGAGAAGCAGACTCCCTGCCGAGCAGGGAGCCCGATGCGGGACTCAATCCCGGGACTCCAGGATCATGACCCGAGCCGAAGGCAGTTGCTCAACCAACTGAGCCACCCAGGCGCCCAGGATGCCTTATTTTTAAAATGCACTTGTCGGGGCACCTGGGTGGCTCAGTCGTTGGGCGTCTGCCTTCGGCTCAGGTCATGATCCCAGGCTCCTGGGATCAAGCCCCGCCCCGGGCTCCCTGCTCGGCGGGAAGCCTGCTTCTCCCTCTCCCACTCCCCCTACTTATGGTCCCCCTCTCGCTATGTCTCTCTCTGTCAAATAAATAAATAAAATCTTTTAAAAAAATTAAAAAATAGCAATAATAAAATCCACTTGACAAATTTAATAAGTCAAAGGCCAAGGATCTGTGCTTATGGAACTGGGCCTCTGCCTCCACCAGCTCAACTCAGACTAAGAACTTGAGGGTCTGGCAGCATCATCGTGGGGTGCACACCAACTGCTGGGTCAGCTCTGACAGGTTCCATCATCCTGTCCTGGGGCACTGCAGTCCCTGGACAGAACGGGCGCTGCCACAAACCACAAGCAGCCTGGAGCTGTGGAGCGGACGGAAGATGAGAGTGCCTGGGGCCTCCTTTGATGCTACCACAGCCAAAGGGGAAGAGCAGGATGGGGGTCTATCAAGCTAGACTGGCGAAATGGTGGTAATTATAGACGCTGGGTAATAGGTATTTTACACAGCCTTACTACAGCCTGACTGTTCCACAAATACAACACGTAAAATGAAGAAGACTGCTTTTTGAGCTTGGCCTTCTAGCAAGGACGGATCACCATTCTGAAATGTTACCTCCCAGCTGGTTCCCTCACCCTCGAGCTCAGGGGATCAGCCCACATCTGTGGCAGTCCCTTCACATCGGACCAGTCCCAGCAGCTCACCTCCTTACCCCATCCTCCATGGACTTGGGCACAAGGATTTATACACTGAAATACACATTTATTTTCCTTTTTTTCTCCTTTACATTTCAGTTTGGGCAATTTATACATAATGTGTACACATAGGTTTTAAATTACGTAATATCCTCTTACATATAAACAAAGGGATAGTAGAGGGGGTATTACAAAGCGCTTGCTGCGAAAAGGGACTGGAGCGTCACGAGATCTAAGCACCACTGCTCTAAATGGTCTGGCAACAATGACCTTAGTCCCCAACACTGGTTACTAAGGCTGCCCTTTTCAGGTTCACGCAGCAACCCGCACAATCTAGGGGAAGTCACCGTCCTGAGACAAGGGGCTCCAGGCTGCTGAGGGAGCGGAGATACCGTCCCCACAGCTAAGGAAGAATGGAAGCAAACCAGAGACAAAAGCAGGGTCCCAGGGAGGCAAGTGCGCCGGTCACAAGCCTGTCTCTCTCACCAAGTGGGGTCAGGTTAATCGAGCAGGAAACCTGCCGATGTTCCGGCTTCACGAGGGAGCCGGCCATGCCGAAACAAGGAGTCCAGGGCAGGATCGTGACCACCGCGTGTCACTGCTGTAAATTAATAGTCACTCTGACTGACATGCCATCTCTGGAGAGTCTGGTTTCTGAGAACCTTCTCATGAGACAGATCTGCTTTCAGGTTTATTTTCAAAAGTCAGGTTCCTAAGCCTGCAAGGCAGCTTCAGACCTGGGTACTGATGAGGTGCAGACTTCCCAGCAGCCAGCCAGCTTCTCGGCACCCCAGTCTAACTACTGGCAATCTTTCCTAACTCCTAGCCTCTCTTGTTATTAAACCATAATAATTTTCATACTGATTTTTAGGCAAAGTATTTGATAGCATAAAGAAAAGAGTGGTAGTGGAACTGAACGATTTTAAAACAAACATATAACAGCTACGATTAAAAAAAAAAACTGAAGGACCAAAACTACAAAATTACATTTCAAAACACGCATTTAACATCAGTCAACTCAACTACAAGCAGCAAGAGAACAGCATAGTGTGTAGATCAACAAACTGAACAAGTCACCCATGAGGTGAGGCCCCCCACTTTCTAGAACCAACCACCCCGAGTCAGCTAGACAGTACCAATAATGGCCACCGGGTGGACAGTGGGAGAACAGTCACGGTGACCACTGTTGGAGAGCAGTTAAACAGCACAGCAAATGGCAGGCAGGACTCCCTCCAATGTGTCTAGCTGGAAATTAAGACCACTTGCCACAGTGGGGATGGAAAGTGGTCCCTCCAGGGGCCATATCCTGACAGGACTCTGCCTGCCTGGGAGAGAGCACACTTGCTCATGAATCCCCAATGCCCATCGCTGTAGGCTGACACACCCATTTCCAGGACACGTCCCTGGCGTAGAGAGCTCTGGGCAGAGAGGAACCCGGGCCACACCACCGCAGGTGCATGAGCGGACCCATCAAGAGTTACCTGTAATGTACAGAAACCTGGCCACAGCATGATTTAACACAACGGGCTTCACGCTGCTTCCCATACAAAGCAGTATTTCGGCAAACACTCTGAGTTACGGTAAGACTTTGTATTGATCTCAAGACACATGATGAAGTGTATAAAATTAATGAGACTTACTACTAACCTTAACTACAGGTAAATCAAAGACTTCCCGAGCTTCTCCAACCTCAGGATTGTCCCCGTCTTCCGAAATTATGTGTGAGGCTAGTGCGTTGTAGGACACTTCCTTAGCTTTCCCAGCTTTGAGAAGCTGGATAACCTTCAAAAAACCACACAAATTAAAATGAAAAACACCGCATTTCATTCTTGTTTTACACAAATTGTTGTGAACAATGGAAATTCTAATAAAAACACACCATGTTCACCACACAGAATTAATAACCTTTTACTCTGAGTCATATGCCATCAAACATTTGAGGACAGTAGAAAGCAGCAGATCCTGATCCAATGACCAAGGAAGCATGGAGGCTGTGAGCCAGGTACTAGGTAGTGTCTCTGTCTTGAAAACAGAAGGTCTGACAGACAACGTTTCAGGGCTGAGACTGGGTGCCCAGGCTCAAACTTCAAGGCTTAGGGACAGGTAGTTTCACCACAAATGGTAAAGTTTCTAGAAGAGGAGCTACATGAGCAGAATCTTGATGAACTTAAGGAGTTAGCGAGACAAAAATACATACAGCGGGGAGAGAGCAGCATTCACACACTGGACAGGTGACAGGGTCAGACTGTCACGTGCTATGCAAAACTGTTTGCAATTTATTCTCATACAGAAGTGTCTTCTGGAACGACGCAAGTGTTTTAAGCAGGGAAATGGCATGACCAGATTTTATCGAAAGATTACGATCAGTGCAAAAAGAATGGACGAGTTTGAGACAACGGCAGTAGTCCAGGGGAAAGCAGCAGGTAACTGAACCAAGGACTGTCACTAGGGAAAGGAGGAAGAAAGAAGTGAGAACGCACAAGACTCGGTGCCTGGAAGGGGTAGGAGTGCAAGAGACAAAGTGCTGGGGACACAACAGGAGCATTCACGGAGAAACAGGTCATGAGTGCAGCGGTGGGGAGGCAAGAAAAGTACTTCAGTTTAGGGCACATCCTTCTGATGCCATGTGGAAAGTCTAGGAAAAGACTTCACTGGTACCTGGAAGACGTGGGCCCCCACCAGACGGGGAGTCAATGGTGGCCAAAGTTCTGAGAGTGGGGTCCCCAGGTGCAGAGAGGTAAGTGAACCGGAGGCTACTCACCTGCCAGAGACTTCAGAGACAGGTGGAGGTGAGGGTAGAGCCTGAAGAGCCCAGGTGTGCACCACATATGAAGGTGACCTGATGCCTACATAGCTCAATTTTCCCACAAGTTGGGTAAATTTTTTCAGAATATTTTACTGACCACCCAGAGATGGCAACTGGAGCCAATGCTAAGTATTTGTTCTAAATAAAAAGAAACAGTGGTTTGTAGCCACAGGTCACCTCCACTTTCCTCCCGTCACCTCCAAGCATCTTTAGTTTCCACATTCACTCAACTTGACCCACAGAATATGGCACCCTCCTTTTATCTATCCTCCAGTCTGCATTTCCAACCATATTGCCTTTTTTAGGAGTCTTGAGATTTCAATCTCTCCCCTTCCACCCACGAAGAATGAAGTTCTCACTGGTCCTCACACGCGCTCACACACATCCAGGCCCCTACTCTGCTTCCTCTTGCTGACAAATCGCTTGGAACAACAGACCAACCTGTCTTCACTTCCTCACTTCCTGCTCACTCTTCACCCACTGTCGCCTGCCTTTTCTACAACTCTACTGAAATACTGATTTCTCATGGACTGAAAGATCCCCAAACCACAGGCATCTTTCCAGTCTCCACACTACTGAATCTGACTAGATTTAACTCACGTCACTCTGCACCAGGTGTACTGGTCATCCCGGTGTATCCCAAATATATCAACGCCTCCGTTCCTCAGCACATACATTCCACAAAAAGGACATCACCTCACCCTCTTCTTAACTTCTGTGTATAGCTCAACACCCCACTGAGAAGACACCTACTTTCAAAAAGTTCAGTGGTGCCTCTTCCTAGGCACCCCAGCAGAAAAATCTGTCCTTGCCGCACCTACCGCCCTATACCATAATGTCTTCAGGTGTGCTCCCCACCCCTCAGCAATGAGGGAACCTCAAGGAGAGGTATCAGGTTCCACTTATCTTCAGATTACATCCGCCATCTAGGCCAACATCTTAACAGGTACAAGATGTTCAATATACGTGAACTTTCTGAATCCATTTTTACAAGATTCAGGGAATCAATGTTCTGGCTCTAAATCGTTTAGAAAATATACTGTTTCACATCAAAGTGGTTTGCCAAGGACATTTTTAAGCACTTAAATTTGACTCATAGTTGAGCAAATATGGTTTCAATTCAACTTGTTCCAGGTTTTAAGTAACATTTGGTTCAAGTCCCTCATAAGAGCCAAAGTCCTAAAACGAAATAAAGAGTGTAGGAAGGAGGTGGGGGAGAAGGATGGATAGTGAAAGACAGGAAAATTATCAATACTGGAAAAAGCTGCCACTGTTACAGGCAGTCATCGTGATCACTCTGGGTTCAACACCTGTGTATCTTTAGATTCAAGGCTCAATCTCTTCACCCTATAGTTACAGTAGAAAAAGGATCCACCTTGGGGGTCATGCAAGGGAGTTAGTTTAGTTTACTAAGATACTAACAGACCAGCCTCTAGAAGGCCAAGACCAATCAGCCTTCCATAATTCCTTCCAGGGCAACCAAGATTATTGGTTAAACACCTGTCTCCACTCTTGAGGACTAAGGTCTGATCACCTGGCTTTGCTTTCCCTCGCCTCCACGCTTAGCACTCGAAGCAAAGGAGACACCCCAGGTAACTTTAACTGCACAAACTTTAATAAAGGGAATACTGTGAGGATTGACCTGAAAAAGATACTCAACTAAGATTTGCTTCCATGGCGGAAGAGTAACACTCTGATGTTTAAACAGAAGTATTATTTAAACTTACAAAAAAACACAATATCCTTTGGCGTGAGCCTGTTAATGTTTACAGTGATGGTGCTACCTGGGTATTTTCCACATTTACTGTTTAATCCCCCCAATTAGGAAAATCAAAGAATGGGAATTCGCGGGTGGCAAACTGACCGCTTTGCACACGACTGAGGCTGCACAGCCCAGCCGTGTGAGCTCCGGTGGCTGGCCACACCAGGGGCGGTTCACTTAAGCCCCCAGCAGCCTGGACCTAGGGTTCCTAGTTGAGCTCCATCCGCTTCACCCTGTCTGCTCTCGGAACCCAGGCACACGGGGTGGGCAGCAAGAAGGATGCTCCCAGTCCGAATTTGCCCCAGAAAGAGGCAAAGTAGCAGTTGGCTGAGGTGGCAGGCTTGGGGGACTTACCAAATGCGACAGGACGCCGGTCCCCCACCAGGCGGAGGCCGGTGACAATCCGTGCTAGGCCCGAGGTATGCCCCCCCCATGCCCTCCCCTCCTCTCTGGTCAGAAAGTAGCCTCCTCTCCACGTCATCCCCTCCCTGAGCTCACCTTCCAGGTGCCCTGCCCGCTGATGGTCCCAGTAGAGCACGACCCAGATCTCCGTCCCTCCCCTCATGCTCCCCCTAATCGTGGTTCCCGAAGACCCCCTGCCCTCCAGCCTCCGGGCCGCGGGTCTCAAAGACCACCCCCATGTCCCCTCCCTCTCCTCTGCTTCCCGCCGGTCGCAGATCCCGCAGAACCCCCACCCCCAAGTCCCCTGCCTTTCCCTCCAGAAGGTCCCGCAGACCACCCCCCAGGTCCCCGCTCCAGGTCCCCTCTCCCAGGTCCCCTGCCTCTGGTACCACGGGTCCCGCAGCCCCCGCCCCCCCGTCCCCAGGCCTGCTCGGCGCCGGGTGGCCCAGCCTCCGCACAGGCAGGCCGGCAGGGCCGGCGGGGCCCGGGCGGCGGGGTCCCTACGTTTTGCGCCCAGGCGCGCGCCCGTGGCGGGAGCGGGGACGGGCCGGGAACGCGGAGGGCGGAGGGCGGAGGGCGGCGAGCGGGGGCGGCGCGGTACCTGCGGGTCGATGTCGCCCACCGCGTAGTACTTGACCTCTCGGAACATCTCCTCGGGAACTTTGAGCGCCGGGTCCGACATGGTCGCGGCGGCCAGAGCTCCGCGGCGGCTCCCGCCCCGCCCCGCGGGGCCCGCTCCCCAACGGCGCGGCCGGGGCCCGGTCCTGCGAGTCGGGCCCGCTCCCCCTCCCTCTGCGCCCCCGCCCGCGCCGGGTGGCCCAAGCGCGGGAGCCGCGCGCGCCCTGCGGGACGCACCATCCCGCCGGCCACCGAGGGGGAGCGCCGAGGAGCTGGCTGCCAGCCGGCACCGCCCCGCGCTTCCGCCGCGGCCCGCGGCCCCGAGGGCAAGGGCACCGCGCAGCCCGCTCCGCAGACCCGGAGCCCGTGGTCGCCGCTTCCTCACGAGGGGGGCCCCAGGGACGCGGAGAAACGCGCCCCCCCCTTGGTGCGGCCCGAGTGGGCCGGTCCCGGGAAAGAAGGGAACGCGGAGGCCCCTCCCATCAACACGCGCGGCCGCTCGAGCGGCGCAGGCGCGCGGCGGAGGGGGCGGGGTTTGCGGCCTGCCGGCCGAGGCGGGGGGCGCGAGCTGGCCTCGGGCTCCAGAGGAGCTTACGTCGCCGGCGGCTGCCCGAAGGGATCTGAGGTAACGCCTCAGCGCCCGCGGCCGATAGAGGCCGGGTCACGGGCGCCGGGTCCCAGCTGAGGGGCGGGCGCTGGACAGCGTCCCAGACCGAGAGCGCCACGGGCTGGCCGAGGGCCGCAGGCCTCGCCGGTGGGCTTCTCCCCGTCGCACCCGCACCGCACTCCTGCTGAGGGAGGCCTTGCTCCCCTCCCCCTATAGTCCCAGGCGGCGGTCCGCCGTGACGTGCGCTCTCTGACGTCACCTTGGCGGCGCCGCCCTAACGTATCCTCGCCCTGACGTCACCTGGCGGCGCCGCGGATCCCCGGGAGCCAGTGGACGGCGGCGCCGTGGGCCGGGGAGTGCGGCGGGGAAGTGGAGACGGAGGACGCCGAGACCGAGGTGGCCGCCCGCCGCTGCTGTCAGCTGCTGAGTGATAAGCGTTCTCAATTCAGTGTTAGTGCAGTTGGTCCTTTAAAGACCCGGGAACTTCCGGAGTTCCCTTCGGAGGCCTGCCTGAGCTGGCCTCTGTCCCCAGGTGCGGTCTGCGGTGACAGGCGCTCGGGCCGGGGGGGGGACGGAGAGGCCTGGGCGGCCAGGGAAGACGGGGCAGGAGGGGCGGTCAGGAAGGATGGTGCAGGACGGGATGGTGGGACTGAGTGGCCGGGGAGGATGGGGCAGGAAGGGGGACGGAGGACGACGAGGTAGGACGGGGAGGCGGGGAAGACGGGGGAGGACCGGGCGGGAAGCGGCGGCCGGCTCGCGGGCGTGGTGTGCGTGCGGGCTCGTCGCTTCCCTGTGTGCTTGGCGGCCAGCACGTTCCTGAGATGAAAAATAAAAACACGAGTGCTTGTTTGCGTAAGAATCGCGCTCCTTTCTCTGAATACCGGACAATGTATCTGATGTTGATCACTACAACATTTTATGTTCGATGTTAAGAAAATGTCGGTGTAATAAATCCCTTGTAAAGACCGAACCAAAATTAGCTCGCCCTGTCATTGCGTGACAGAACTTGTTTAGCTCATTTCTTCTCTGATGAAATACAAACTAAGCACATAACTTTAAAAGACGAAAAGCGTACCGCATAGGTATTCTGTTTTAGGTTAGAAAAGAACTCGTAGCGTTTAGCAGGACAAACTTACCTGCTGGGACTTACATGACTCAGTAAGGCGGACTAGGGGACTGATGTGTGTGCTTTAACTCGCGCTATGTAAAGTACCAGCCTGTCATGCCCGGGGAACTGCGCCGGCCCGCGATGGTGCACCGTGCGCTCGGCACCAGCCGCAGGAAGGCGGGTGTCGGCACACGAGGAAGCAGGAGAGTGCACTGAACACGGCTGCTTTGCCAGGGACGAAAAATAAAGACCTTTAGACGGGATCTAATTTCATGTGGGTGGTGGATGCTCTGAGGAAGTCACAAGCCTGACATCCTGGAGTCATGAAGAATACCCATCTGCCAAAGGACTTGAGTTGGCAGTTCCATTTTTTAAAACTAGCACTAAGACTCATAAAAATGATTTTCAGAAAAGGTTCATTTCTGTAAGATGTCCATATGCAAAGTTAATGGAAGAAAAATACCACGTTGAGACCGCTGTATTTTTTGACAAATAGATATTTCTCATTGATTTTTGTAGCACTTAGACGATGTCCCAGTTTAGGGGTAATAACAGCATCTGTTCATTAAACAGAAGCTTTGTATTTAACTTTGATGCATGTACTACCCTCAGGACACTGAGCATTAATATTTTTCACTTCTCCCAACTAAGCTCAAAGCATGGTCATTTTGTTGATAACTTTCAGAGAATAAACAGACTGCTTGATGCTAATTTGGTAAATAAGGTCATACATTTCACATTTTCTGTTTTGCAAGTTAGATAACCTGGGGCTTCAAAAAAGTGAAGTGTGAGATTGAAAAAGCAAAAGTAGAGTTGGGAATACTTAAATTGTACCTACTGGTGGGAACTTGCATTATTTAGAAAAGTATTTACAAGTGTCTTTTTAAAATACATCTCTGTATATTGAATACAACACTCTCAGTCTTGTTCTCATATTTTGTTCTGTTCAGCTGGTCACACACCCCTTAAAGTTAGATATTAGAAATGTTTAGTAAACCTTTGATTCAGGTTTGTAGACATTTAACCTTTCTCATGAAAGGGGATACTTGAGTCAGACGCAACAAACAAGCCAGAGTTTTATCGCAGGAGAACCT
The DNA here is from genome assembly GCF_054177405.1 of Leptonychotes weddellii. NCBI lineage: Eukaryota > Metazoa > Chordata > Mammalia > Carnivora > Phocidae > Leptonychotes > Leptonychotes weddellii. The sequence continues at coordinate 2,826,228 of NC_138380.1, read as the reverse complement.
GGGAACCCAAAGGATGTTTATGGGAAAGGTTCATTCAACTGACAGCACAGTTGCCGCCAAATAATCATCTAGCTATTCAATGTATAAAAACTAGAAAACAGGGGCGCCTGGGTGGCTCAGTCGGGTAAGCATCTGCCTTTGGCTCAGGTCATGATCGTGGAGTTCCAGGATGGTGTTCCACTTTGGGCTCTCTGCTCAGCGGGGAGTCTGCTTCTCTCTCTGACCCTCCCTCCTCTCGTGCTCTCTCTTTCTCTCAAATAAATAAATAAAATCTTAAGAAAAAAACAAAAAAAACTAGAAAACGCAAGAAAAAGAGTAAATTACCCCAAATCCCATCCCCAGAAGCAACACTTGAACTCCTAGATGTCCCATATAGTTTCTCCTTAAAAAAATTATACCACACATACTCTTCTGTTGCCACTTAAAGAGTTGTCCTTCCGGGGCGCCTGGGTGGCTCAGTCGTTAAGCGTCTGCCTTCGGCTCAGGTCATGATCCCAGGGTCCTGGGATCGAGTCCCGCATCGGGCTCCCTCCTTGGCGGGAAGCCTGCTCTCCCTCTCCCACTCCCGCTGCTTGTGTTCCTGCTCTCGCTATCTCTGTCTCTGTCAAATAAATAAATAAAATTAAAAAAAAAAAATTGTCCTTCCTTGTCAGTAGATAGATGTGCATTATTTAATGCATATACCATAGTTTTTTAATGTACCTGAATTTAATCAACTCTTGCACATTTGTTTGCAATGTAGCAATTACAATGCAGCAATGAAGCAGTCATAAAATTCACAGTGGTTCTGTTCTCTGTCACACTGACCAAGATTTTAACACCCCGACTCTAACTTCCTGAGCCCTTCCCTTCCCTTCTCTTTAGATCTATTTCCATCTCCAAGATACTGTGAATCAATCTCACTTCTTTAATAGGACGCTCTGAGGATGAGAAACCTGAGGCCCAGAGATGTTAAGCAACTTATCACAGTCACTAGGAGAAGTTGGTCCATCTTTTTGGACTCACTCCATTTCAGTCTTCAGAAGAATTAAAAGGAACAAGTTTAATATCACATAAATAGAAAAAAGGTAATCTCTAAAAATAATATTTATGGTATGGAAAATTTAGCTTTGTATCAGTTAAAAATAGTCCACTGATAAATATTTTTGCAGCTAATGTCTCTTCCTCCTTTGGAATTGGCTGAAGACGGAAGAGATGATCGTTACATCTAAGTTCAAAACTTGCCGATTTTAATGTCTTGTGTCAGTTTTAATTTTCTGATTTAATTAGTTTCCTAATTAGAAGGGGTTAAATTAATTAACCTCATTATTTACTATATATTTAATGATTTCTCCTCTATTGGGAGTTACTTAATTTTCAATAATTGGAAAGCTTATGACAAGAGGGAATATTGCCAAGTTTTACACTTACTGCTTGATGATCAGCAGCAGGAACAGGACAAGCTGAAGGGGAATTTTGGTGAGATATCAGGTACATGCAAAGGCCCTTTCCCCCTTTTTTTGAAACATGATACATGTAAAAACAGGTTGGGATGCCATAATTTCTATCAAATTAGAACTCAGTGGATACATCCTTTAAGGTTAAAAGATATCTTAGGACATAGGATTTTATAAGAAATAACCCTACCACATGATCTTAGTTAAAGACAATACAATAATCATGAAGCTTTGAATAATGCTAGATAATTATAATGGAAAGACTGAAATTATCACCCGTATAAATGACATACTAAAATATTCAGATTTTCCTCAGACTTGTTAATGGACTACACCAGTGGCAATTGGGACGACACAGTAAAACCATGGCCTAATATCCATATAGCTTGTGGAAACCAAATAGGCCCGTTCTTTTGTGTTTATGTGTGTATAGATTCAAGCAATTTGTGGATAACTATGTTTTAAAGAAGTGATATACAAAGAAGATTTCAATAGTTACTTCTTAAAGAGCAAAAATGAGGCTGTATGTTTCTTTTCCCCACTTTCCAATACATTCTAATGTAGATTGGGGTGATCAGTCCTCTGCTGTGCAGAGACTAACAGAGACCGCACACAGCTGCTCACTTACCCAGGCCTCTTCATCGCCACCTGTCCATGACACCACACTACCTGGCAGAAGCCCAGGTCCGCCACAGGTTACATAAGGGAAGCTTGGGTGGTGGTACAATTTTAAACGCAAACCTATTTAGTAAAATGAAGTGTCTGATTATAGGAAATGCACTTCCGTTAAACAAGCATTTGTTGAGCATGCAGGAGCACAGCAAATAGGCCTTGCTTAGCCGTCAAGACGCACCCTCAGAATGACTGAGAGCCGTTTTTTTTTTTTTCTAAGATTTTATTTATTTGAAAGGAGGGCGGGAACAGAGGGAGAGGGACAAGCAGACTGCTGAGTGCAGAGCCCGACACAGGCTCAATCTCATGACCCTGAGATCATGACCTGAGCTGAAATCAAGAGTCGGATGCCCAACCAACTGAGCCACCCAGGTGCCCCTGACTGAGCTGTTCTCTAAGCAGCATGTTAAATGCCAACATGAGTAGCATAGGGTCCTGGGATTCAAAGTTGGGAGATGCCATGGGGACTGGGATAATTAGGGACTCTGGAGGGTAATAGGAAGAAGAGGAAGACACCCATTCCTGTTGGGAGCAGCAGGCTCTGCAGAGGCCCGGCCAAGAACCAACATTGCAAGCCAGCAACTCCTGACCTGGGGAGGAGGCTGTGGGCAGGGCTCCGGAAGACCCGTACCGAGAAGTGGATCAAAGACCTTCAGGGAAGAGCTGTGTGGGAAGTAACAAGGATAGCCCACCGTTCTCATAAATCAGAATCTGTCATAGATCAGGGCTAAAATTGAGACAGTAGAAGCTGGTCTTTCATTGGATCCCACCTGGAAAATATCTGTCCTGTTCAGTGTAGAGCAGGCATGGTACTACCAGGAGTTCCACAGTACTTGAGAAGTGCTAGGTGCACAGTGCTCCCTGCTCTGGCCCCACACTTCCCGGAGCTTCTCACTGCCTGTGGAGCAAAGTTCAATCCCATTAGCCTGCCGTCAGTGAGCTCCATGACCTCCTGTTACTCTGACACACACCCCGTCCTTCTTCTCCAGAACTGAGCACCCCAGGCTTATCTCTGCCACTCCCCTTCATCCATGCTCTCTTCCCACCAAACTGGACTATTTGACTTTCTTGAAGCACAGCCAGAACTCCATGGCTTTTTACAAACTGTCGATCTCTCCATCTGGAATGACCGTCTCCACTGAACACACCTATGCAGATCTTACCTCTTCTTCCTATGGCCAAGATCAAACGCCCATTTCTCAAAACATCTCTCATGCCTGGAGATAGAATTTTTCTGGTGCTTTCTATTTATGATTACAAATAAATTATGTAAGCGGAGGCTCTTTGGCATGGATCAAGGATGGCTAAGCCAATCAAATATGAGAGAGTTTATTTCAACCCAACATAATGGCTGGTGTGATGCGTTTGTGAACCATTTTCAGGGCAAGTGATAGAATAAGGTAGGAAACCTAAAATGTGAGAGCTTGCCTTCATCCCAATACTTAATATTTAAAATACCAAAAAGACTTTATCTCTAAATGCTTCTTCATCTCAACCCCATCCCCACCCACCCCTACATAATCCCTCCACTACTAACTAAAACAAGTCTTACTTCCCTTAACATGTGTTTCACCCCCATTTAAAGTGGTGCCTGATGTCAAGTGGACAGTGGACACATATTTAAAGAGTAGATGGTTGCATTTTGAATGAATTAATATCATTGCTAAGGATTCTTCACCCTGGTTTTGAGGCACCATGAAAGACAGTCATCATTGTGCAAATTTAAAAACTTAACTCCTCACGAAGTTGCTACGCTATTGGCTATTGGGTTTTATTTTACAGATAGGGAAACGTTCAGAGAGGTTAGGTCTTGGGTCAGCAGAGTTTTTGTGTGAAAGACCAGGTAGAAAAGATTTCAGGCCTTATGGTCCATAGACTGTTTTGATTTCTTACCTCAGCTGTTGCAGTGAAAGAAGCCCTAGGCAATGTGCTTACCCATGAGCAAGGCTATGTTGCAACAGAACTTTATTTGCAAAAACAGGCTGTGGACCAGACTTAGCCTTTGGGCCTAGGTTTGCCAACTTGGGGTGGGGGGTAGGGGGGTCCAGGGTTACAAGACTTGAAAGTGGAAGAAACAAAGACGGACACCCACAGGTAGGAACTAAGCCACCGGCCTCATGGCCCCGGTTGGCATGCTTTCTGCTTCACTCTGATAACTCTGCCTCTCGGGAGGTCTGTCTGAATGCTTGACCATTAGGAAAACAGGGGGATTAGGGCTAATTAATTAGTCCAGACTTTGAAATCCAGAGAGAAAAGGGCCTCATATGAAGTGCAAATCATCATCCTAAGTAATATATTTGTGGCACTTTCATTAAATTTTCTCTCAAATCTTGAAAAATATGTATCTCCTGGCTGCCAACATTTTCATCTTAGCGTAATTATGAAGCCTCCCCAAATAATCGTTTTTCAGTTTGTGATACTCAGTGGGTCACAGTGCCTGCTACTGAGACCTGACCGAGCTGTTTGAAACTTATTAGCACAGCACAGGTGAAAATGAGTAGTCTTTGTGAAATTTGTTCATAGTACATTGAATATAAATGTCTATTGTGTAGTGATGCTCGTGGAAAAGAAGAAAAGCACTAAAATCTAAAAGAAGTTAAAATAATTCAGGGTCTATCAAGATAAACATAGGGATTTTAGGGACCCTTTCACAAGATAATAATAAAAACCATTTTTATTACCAGAAAAAAGCCAGACATTTCAACATGTGATAATTATTTTTACGAATAACATGTTCACAAAGAGAAAATGGTGGCAAAATTAGGTATGTGGCTCTTTAAATGAGTTAAAGTACCTTTTTTCTTTTTTTTTATTTCCTACATGAACAAGTATTTTGGACCTTAGGCTTAGAGCCAATCTAGGGACTGTGAATCTAAAAAAGTATCACTCTTTGTTTATGGACATTCTATTCCTAGTCAATTCTAAAGACACATTTTCTAAGAAATTAAAAACCCAATTACATCAAAGTTCTATTGTTCTATTACTGTCCTCTGTTTCCTGAGTAGGATTTACAAGTAACCCTTTTTTTTTTTTTAAAGATTTTATTTATTTGACAGAGAGAGACATAGCGAGAGAGGGAACACAAGCAGGGGGAGTGGGAGAGGGAGAAGCAGGCTTCCCGCTGAGCAGGGAGCCCGATGCGGGGCTCGATCCCAGGACCCTGGGATCATGACCTGAGCCGAAGGCAGACGCTTAATGACTGAGCCACCCAGGCACCCCTACAAGTAACTCTTAACTCAGTTTAAACCAGTTCATCTTCTGAGGCTCCTGGGTGGCTTAGTTGGTTAAGTGTCCGACTCTTGATTTCAGCTCAGGTCATGATCTCAGTGTTGTGAGATCGAGCCCCGCATTGGGCTCCGCACTCAGCGGGGAGTCTGCTTCTCTCTCTCCCTCTGCCCCACCCCACTCATTCTCTCTCTCTCTCTCCCTCTCTCTCTGTGTCTCTATCTAAAATAAATAACTCTAAAAAAAAAAAAATCAGTTCATCTCCTTCCCTTAAGCACACGCTACTCCTTCAAAGGCAGAGACCGCAGGAAATATCTTACCAGCTGGGAGTATGGAGGCTATAGGACGAATCAGAAGGAAAGTCACAGGAAAGAAACAGCTGGCGTGCTTTGATTGGGTGGCACTGACTTTCTGCTATTTCCTCTGCAACATAAGAAAACTCACTGGGGTCAGTGCTGAGGGTGTCGGTATTCAGCTTGTTCCTGTGTTGCTCACATACTCAGAAGAGTCTGCTCCATACCCATAGAGAGAAAAGAAAGTAAGCCCATGACAAGCAGAGAGCAACCTTGATGAACGCTTCGCCCAGGCAACCAGCTCACTGATTGATTGATTTAACAGAGTTCTGGATAATTCTAAGTGGGAGAATTTATTTAATCTATTTGCCTCTGTGTGGGAGCTCTGAGAACGTTCACAGAAGTATAAAAAATGAGTTCCACGTTCCATTGATATAGAGAATTTTCAGTGTATTGGAGGATAGGCATCATAACATCATAAACACTGAATTTTTATATTTTAAGCTTTGTGATTTATGTATCTCATTCCATTTATCTACATGCTCATTAGAATCAGAGAAAGAACCTTCATTTATACCTTCGTTAGCAGTGGTATTTACAGAAAGATTCATCAGAGATTAGCACACTTGAAACTCAATCCACTGATGTTTACCACAGGGCATTCTTCCTGGCGGTCCCTTCTTGGAACTCATCCTAGGAATGGTTGCTTATACCGTGAATCAGATATTTTCAGATATAAAAGTATTAATTCCAGTCTTCTTGATGCTGAATGAAGATAAAAAACGCAAATAAAAATGAGAGGCTCTGCCGGGACTTGAGAGGGGCCACGTCAAGATCTCCCTTTCCTTCCTCCTCTGTACTCTCTTCTCGGTTTTCTCCCCTGGTGCTCGCTGATCCTCTCTTCTGTCTTGCTTGACTCAGTGTCATGCCTCCTCTGCATTTCTTTAGTGCTCAGATGGGAGGCTTGGAAAAGTTGGGGTTGGTAAGATAAAACATGCCAGAGGAAGGTTCAAATCAGGAGAAACAGGACTGCTTTCACCTTGTATCTTGCAATAATAATTTTGTTCATAGTAATTAAATATTTGTTCAGATGTTCATTCTTATCGGCAAAAAAGAAAAAAGAAAAAGCTTGCTTATTCATACTGCCTCTTCATGTCCTTGATGGGCTTCTGGTACCTTGCATCAAGTTCCTAGACCTGTTTTCCTCTTATTCCATCCCGTAATAATTTAGGGCCACCTACTGCTGCCTTCCAGCTGACTTGTCTATCCCTATTCTTACACCTTATGACTCCACATCTACCTGGAGTGCAGGGGACTCTTAGTTCTCCTGTGCCCTGTGATTAGAGCCAGAGGGGAGCTGTGAGAAGCCAAAACTAGCCCAGGTGCTTGCGAAGGACAAAGGAATCACAGAATGGATAGCGGGAGAAGGTAGCAGTAAATTCCAGCTGTGGCCATATGACCCAGGTGCAAAACACCAGCCTCACCCAGACTGTTCGATCAGCTCCACCACTGTGTAAGGTCCAGTCACTATAATAAATTCCTTGTATATCTCGTGGTTGCTTCGCTTCTCTGAGTAAGCCTAGATTCAGGGTATGTGATATAGAAATTCATGTGCATAGACAACTTCCTGCCCTCTTCTGGGGTTCGAACAGAGAAACTTCCCTTCTGAATCTAAAGCTTTAGATCTTACCCCACCTGTTTACATCCTGAGTTGTCTAACAATTATTCTTTCTCTCCCTCTCAACCTCTCTTTATTGAGTCTTCCAAAAGGCTTTTATTTTTTTAAAAAAGATTTATTTATTTATTTGAGAGAGAGAGAGTGGAAAAGTCAGGGGAAGGGCAGAGGGAGAGGGAGATACTCTTCAAGCAGACTCCATGCTGAGCTCAGAGCCCAATGCGGGGCTTGATCCCATGACCCTGAGATCATGACCTGAGCTGAAATCAAGAGTCAGCCGCTTAACCAACTGAGCCACCCAGGTGCCCCCAAAAAGCTTTTAAATAAGCTCGTGCTGGGGCACCTGGGTGACTCAGTCAGTTAAGCATCTGCCTTCGGTTCAGGTCATGATCTCAGGGTCGTGGGATTGAGCCCCACATCAGGTTCCCTGCTCAGCTTTTCTCTCTCCCTCTGCCTGCCACTCCCCTTGCTTGTGCTCTTTCTCTCTGTGTCAAATAAATAAATAAAATCTAAAAAATAAAAAATAAAAAAATAATCTTGTGCTTTTAAATATTACCACTTTATAAAATCCAACCTCTCTCTTACCCCAGGTCCCTGAGCAACCTCAGGAGCAGCTCATAGTGGAATTGGCATGTGAGTTAGAAAATGTTGTAGGCCATGGAGATTTCAAATGCTGCTGCAGGAGAATCTAGCCATAAAATGCAAGACCAGAGGTACAAGCATGAAAATGCACAGGCATGAAGTCGGCTCTTAGTAGGTGAGGGAAAGTAGTGGGACAGGTCCTGCTAGCATACAAGCAGTCCCCAAGCACCGGGATAAATAAAAGACAACCATTTCTTCCATTCTTGTACCCTTCTCTCAAGATTCAAAGTCAAAGGAGGGAGCAACGCATCTGTCAAACCTGCGTTGATGCCTCTCCTCTCTTTACACCCTGGCGGCAACAGAGGTTTGGAGTCTCTCAGTACCTCTAATATAGGCAGGTGTCTCGACCTCTTGTTCGTCTAACAATTGTCTATGGTTCTGGATGGCAATTACCCTCTGTAACTGAGGTTTTGTCTTAGGAAAAGGAAAACGGTCTGTGGAAGCAATAACAGCAAACAGATTAGTGTATCTTTTCTACTTTCTCTCCTTATACAGATAAGCAAAACATATTTGTGAATCTTTCTGTCCCCTTTTATTTAAAAAATATAATTTTACAACTAGTTTCCACTTAATATGTCATGGCATGCCTCCAAGTTAATACGCATGCTTCTAACTTAAAAAGAGTTATATAGTTCATATCATGGTTCTACCGTAATTAACTGAACCATAACGTGAATGCCCACTTAAAGAGATATCTCTACTTTTTTGCCATCACAAAGAACACAGCAATAAATAGCTTTGGACTACAATTAAGAACTGGTGCTTTCATTTCCGTAAAATTGACTTTCGATTCTTCAAGGAGCATTGCTGGATCACAGAATATACACGTTGTTAATTTTAATAGATCCTCCTTTTCTATTGGGGATTATTTCCTCCCAAAATGTATTTCCACCAGCAATTTTCATTACTATCAGCAATGTGTAGGATAGCTCATTTCCCTACACTCTCACCAACTTTGGATGTTATGCTATTTTTCTCCCATCAAATTAGAAAAATGAAAAAGGTTTTTAAAAGTAAACTACAGCATTTCCCTATCTGCAAGTAAGATTGAGCACCTTTTCATGTCTTCATTTGCTTTTGGCACAGCAGTTATGCTCATTTTTAATTCATGTTCTATATCAGGAACGCTTTGCAAATTCAACCCTCATAAGATGTCGTTGGTGGCAAGCGTGTGTTTGTGTGTATAAGAGGATGAAATATATATACATATACAAATTCATACAAATACAGACATATACACACATATATGTGTATGGAAGACATGTAGCAAGATGTTTACATTGGTGAGCCTAGGTTACGATATATGCATTCTCATTTTATTCTTTCAACTTTTCTGGAAGCTTGAACATTTTTCAAAATCAACTGTGGGAGAAAGGCGGCCTCTCCAGTTGTGAGTGTGGTATACCTTGTGTCTCTGGGTTTTCCAAGACTCAGATACTATCGGCCTCAAAAAATGCTGCTTATAGGGGCGCCTGGGTGGCTCGGTTGTTAAGCGTCTGCCTTCAGCTCAGGTCATGATCCCAGGGTCCTGGAATCGAGCCCCGCATCGGGCTCCCTGCTCAGCGGGGAGCCTGCTTCTCCCTCTCCCACTCCTCCCTGCTTGTGTTCCCTCTCTCGCTGTCTCTCTCTCTGTCAAAAAATAAATAAAAATTAAAAAAAAAATGCTGCTTACAGAAAGATCTGCTTTTCTTTTACCTCAGAAAGGCTCCGTAGCTATTCTTTGGAAGCTGTCCTTGTAGCGGCTACCGGGAGATGAACACTGGCTGGGGTAGATTTAAAGTCCGACAAACAGCTGTGGGTAGCAGGAATGAATGCCGGGAACCACAGCAGGCTCTGGCCTAATTTATTGATTGGCTTAAAAACTCCTGCACCACATAAAGCTTAATTAGCACAGAGAGCCCGGGGGCCCCAAGACGATGATGACACTGAGCAACTGCACTACTCAGAGTTCCAACACGACAGGGGTCCTTGGTTCTTAAACATGACACCCTAATTATCAGCTGAGCACAGACGGCGGTGAGAAGCACATTCTGCCTTCAGCTCCTGGGGAAGGCACCATTTGGCTGATCTGCAGGATGGATGCCGTGCCCCTGAACACCAAACGGTAATGCTCCCTGAGAAGTGAGGTTGCGCTACCAACCCCCGAAATGCAGACCCCGTTCTGCCAGCACCACTTTGTGGACCTTAGGGGTCAAGATTCTGAGAGTTCTAGAACTGAGGAGGGCTATAGTGTAAAAGAGCAAGATTTGTGAGACAGCGTTAAATTATTTAATAGGAGGGAAAATCACGTGACAGAGCTGCAATCGTTGTAAGTTTCCCAACTTAAGTGTCATTCCCCAACCTACTTTGTCCTCTGCTTTCTCTGCTATACAGACCAGAAGGCTAAATATGAAATTTCCTAGCTTCTTTTGTAGCAAGCATTGGCCGTGTAATACAATGCTTGTCAACCCAATATGAATAGAAGGCTCCTGTGGAGGTGTTCTGGGGAAAATCTACATTCCTGGCTCAACGTTCAGGTGCAGAGGGCGCCGGCAGAGCTGAGCAGAACGTTGCACTCCTTCGCTAACCTTCTCCTTCTTCTGGGAAAAGGACGAGGTGCTTGGATGTGTAGCAGGCAATGTGAAAGCAGGAGGTGGTAAGCCAGCCTGCAGGGGACAGTGGGGTGCAAAGACAGAGCTTGGTCCTCGGTGATATTGCTGTCACTGCTCTAACCCTAGGCTGCCATGTGGTCATCCCAGTTGGAACCACCGCTCATGAGGCATTCAGTTACCTGTAGCTAACCACATTCTTGGTTCCCTACAATCATTTTAAAACGACTACAAAATAAAACCTAGAGCAGCAGATGGTTGACATCGGCATACGGCATTATGATTTTAAAATTTTATTATGATCTACCAAAGTAGGGCAAAATTTAATATTGCTAAGAAGAGTGAAATCTGTGACATTCTCAATATTTTTAAATGAATGGCTTCATAATAATCATGAGTTCTCCGTTCTGCTTAAGGTAGTTGTTGTGGAGGAGGTAATTAATCTGCAAGAGACCGTTTTAAACTGGAAGGTACTGAGCTGCTCTTACTGTTGAATTTTTTATTAAAGCATAATGCCTATAGGAAGCATAATGTACAGTAACACAAGTCCTACATGTACAGCTGGAAGAATGTCACAAGGTGGGTGCACCGTGCAACCAACAAGAACTGGAACACGACCCCCTTCTCGTCACTGCCCCCCCAACCATAGCTAACTATCCTGACTTCTGATACCATGGAGTCATTTTCCTGTGGGTGGAATTGTATAAATGGAATTCCATAGTAAGCAGAATTCTGCATCTGTCGTCCTTTGCTCAAAATTCTGAGAGATCCATCCTAGTTGTGGTATGTGTGATGCAGTCGGCTCGTCTTTGGTGTTGTGTAGTATTCCATGGTGAAGGGGCCAGTTTACTCATGGAACTATCCACAGATAAGGTGATAAAGTGGGGACATTGGTTCAATAGGATGTTATGAGGGACTCTGTACCAGAGCCTCAAAACTTACGTGAGTCCTCAGAGAGTAGTGCTGGCTGAGACCCTGCGGGCAGGAAGGACACATCCACATGCGTGGAGGCGCAACAGCTGCCCTCCACAGGTGGCCAGTTCCAATGTGGGTCGGTCTGGGACACTATGCCAGTGACTGGTTGATCCCCTCAAGGGATGGTACCAGTGTGGGGGCTCCGCATTGGTCTCTGCTATTGGCAGGTTGGATACTAGGCAGTGACAATAACCAAATGAGGCTTGATGGGAGGGGATCTGTATTGTTCTATCATGGCTTCTTCACGCAGCTGTCGGCCTGCACAAGGTTGGCCGGTGACAGGCTGACTGTCCCCAGCTGGCTGGGCCATTCTGCCATCAGGATTTCATCCTGTGTGGTTACCCTCTGAAAGGAACTGACAAAGGGAGAGAGATGTTCCAATTTTGCGTGTATTCCCTTTGGTTCCTCCACATACTGCTTTCACAGACAACCTTCTTCCCAATCTTCCACCTTCTAGGTCTTTAAGACCCTGCTCTCGAGTCTTCATATATTCTTACTTCGGGCCATTTCTCTTTCCACACAAAATGGATGTCGGGTGCACCACCCAGAGCTCTGTCTAGTGGGAGGTACTGTCTTTCAAGGCCACCCCAGAGTGAGGCCATGAGCAGCAGTGGTCTTTCCTCAGGTGTGGGCCAACACCAAGCTGACCCATCGGTGTGACCCGCTCTCAGCCTTTCTCACAGCCCATCAGCTAGTCATGCAGCCACAGCTTTGAACTGAGGGGCAGGTGCTCACAGAGCAATAACAGAGGACAGGGTGGTCTAGGGTACCTGCTTGTGGAGCTTACTTGTGTCTCTAGCTCTGCTCTGGAGCATTTCCATTTTATGCTGTTTTACTGCTGGGCCCACCCAATCTTGGGGGTGGGTCTGCAAGAATCAGGTCATGGTGATTCTATCTTGTTCTATCGCCACTTAAAGTCTCATGCTCAGATGCTCTGTATCCGCTGAAGCCCTGGCGCACCACGAAGCTGCTTTTCCAATGGTGTAAGGCTTTGTGCAGATGGCCTGACTTCGTATCAGAACCCTAGGAGTTTATACTGTGACTCTTTTATTGGTGCTCACTACAGAGTCTACATGGAGTCTTTTCCCATCCCAGGTCCATCTAGAACCATAAAGTTTGCCAAGTCTCAAGACCCAAGAAGGAGGGCGACTTTCTCTGCTCCCAGGACCTCTGGTAGATCCCTCTCCTGCCCTTAGCCCCAACCAGAACTGGCAGCCTTTCATGCCACCGGGTATATGAATCAGAGCCGTGTTCTCAAGTGTGGACATGCTGCCTATGGCATCCAAAACGCCTACCACGCATTATGCTTCCCTTTTAGTGGTGGCCAGTCCCAGATGCAGTACTTTTTCTTTTACTTTGGAAGGAATGTCCTGCCATGTCCCAGACAACTGGACCCCTAACATCTTCACTGATAGAGCAGCTGCCTGGATCCTTGAGGGTTTATTCCCTCTCCTTTGCAGCACACATATGTTACTGAGGACTAGCAAATGCCATCGAGTTCTATCAATATTCTGTGTTAACACAGTGGACCTGTGTGTCGTTCTGATGAAGGCCAACAACAACACTTCTCAATGTTGGTCTCAGGGCTCCGTTTCAATTCTTCAGAATGACTGAGTCTCCCAAAGAGATTTTGTTTACATGAGTTATATCTATGTATACCTACTGGAATATAAATTTAAATGGACAAATTTAAGACCTATTTGCGTATTAACCTGTTAGCAATAAAATAATAAACCCATTACATGTTTACATAAATGACATGTCTTTAGGAAAAAATGACTATATTTTTTCAAAAACATTTTTGAGTGGCATTGTTTAACATTTTTGCAAATCTTTTCAAGACAGCTGGAATCTCGTCTCCTGTTTCTGCATTCTGGCTGTTGTGATACATTATTCTGGTTTAAGTTTATGAAGAAAACCTAGTCTCCCCGAAATATATAGCTAAAAAGTGGAGGAGTATTTTAATAGCATTTTTAGATAATTATGGGTATTTTTCTGTGATGGTATATCAAAACTCAATATGTGGTAGTTTCTTAAACTTAGTTTCTTAGTTTCTTGTTGTGATGTGGAATCTGAAATCTTAAACTTAGTTTCTTAGTTTCTTAGTTTCTTGTAGTGATGTGGAATCTGAAAGCTTATCATGTACTTTTTGTACTCTGATAGATTAAAGTCCATTGGCCCATTTTGCCTTTTGAAATGGATCTTTCATCCCTTTGTGATTTTTGTAACATCATGCACTGGTCACTGGCTCACTGAACTATGCAGATCTTCCAGAGGTTGACACATTTCATTATGTAAAGTCAAAAACTCACATTTGTCAATATCACCACCAGTCTCATCAGAAAGGTCTTTAAATATTGGGAAGCTGTCAAGTTCACAGTGATGTATGTGAGTTTTCCAAAATTCTAATTTTCACTGAAAGTTCACCTTTTATTATGGGTAACAAACACTATCAGCTGTTTTGCTGAAGTGAAGGCTCTCTTCATTCATTTTGAGAAAATACCTGCCAAATACCCAAGACTCCATAATGATAGTTTATTATCTGTCAATAGTTCTTTCAAGTAAAAATGGTATTTCATTAAAAAAAAAAAAAGCTATTCGTTCAACTCAATCACATGCATGCTTTTCCTTAAGACAACCATCTTCTTTCAGTGCATATGGGAAATGCTGTACGCATACCTTCAATTTGTTACACTGACTTTTAAAAAGATATGTATTCAAAGGTCAAGATTTAATATAATTTAATTTAATATATTGATATAATAGAGTTATATTACTATAATTAATATAATTTAATATAATTAATGCTTCCTCAGGACATTCTTAAGTGAAACTGGTCATTTTTTCTTTTGTTTTCTTCCTATGAGTGTACAGACTGAGGAATCCCATCGATGACACTACAATCTCACTCCATTGTTCTGATCTGTGCTCAGCTGCCCACAGGTTAACTCACCATCACTTTCCCACCCTCAGTGAAAATGTCAACCCAGTGAAAAAAAGCAAACAGTATCTTAATGTTATTGTGAAAATAGTTTTGACCTTGAAGACCTGCTGAAAGGGGCTGAGGGGCTCCCAGGGGTTTACGGACCACACTTTAGAAAACCACTAATCTAGATGATCTAGGGTCCTTCAGACTGTGTTATGCCAGGGGCGGGGGGTAGTTAAGATAGTCTCAGAGCAAGAACGTCAATGTCGGCCATTGGCTGTTTCAAGTGAGTTCCAACTGCTTTGATTCTCCGGTCTCATGGGAACAGAAAATAGCGCAGTGGCCAGATCAGCGTCTGCATACCAGTCCTGGAAGCCGTGTTAATCCACTCCAGCAGATATGCTGGTTTAGCTGGATCTGCACAGGCTGTGTAACTGTGCTAATAATACTTGATTAAGTTTGGTAGATCACTGTCATCGGCCAGGATCCAACTGATGTTGTAGGGATTAAGTAGTGAATTGCATATGGATAAGACAGGGATGTGATTATCTCTGCCATTTCCCTTCAGCTGTGTTGTTGTTATTTGCTATCTTGGCTGCAGGTTGGGGGAGGAGTTCTGGAGACTCCCTCTTGGCCTTCCCTATTAGAACAGCTTTTACCTCACAGGTCAACCGAACAATGTGGGGTTCAACTACCATAAATACATTCTAATCCTATATTTGGGAACTGGAGAAATAACCACTGGGGAAGGTTCCACTGACCCAGGGCATCCATTCTGATCTGGACCTTGACCAGGCCTCCATTTATTGGCTGGCCTCCAATCGCTCCTGCTCTGACAAGACCATAGTAGCACTTCAGATTCCTAAATATCAGTGTCAATTCAGACTGTGTCCAACAGTCCTCAAAAGGTCCGGTTATTTCCTATCCTCCATGAAAAAGTTACCTGTGAATATAGCTGCCAGTTCTTTGGGGGAAGGACTGAGGCTATTTCTCCTGAGTACACCTAGTTCTGTGTTGTAGGGTCATTTCATCATAGGCACCTATCTTCTCCTTCAGCCCATGGGTTCTGGGCCTGAGAAGTGGTTCAGGTGTGATCACTGGGCAGGATATTGTGGCTCTTGTCTTAGCTCTATCTGCTGTCAGCCTCCTCATCATCCATGCTTGGTTTGTTTTCAGTGCATACCTTAACCAGTAGTCTTGACAACTAGTCCTCTATCTAGGCTCGATGGTCACTGTGTTGTGTTCACAATCTCCATTGCTCACTGTGAATGGACCCCTCCTGTCAGCCACTCTGAACTTGCCATTTGTTGCAGTAATTATGGGAGGAGCACAATGTTATCTGAGAGGTGCAACTTCCATAACCATGTCCATCTTATTTTATAAGATTTCAATAATAATTTAGCATCTATTTATTCCTGACTTCACCTTCTTCGGAATAATTATGCTTTTAAAAAAAGTTATCTTAATTTTTATGTTATGGTGTTTCCACTCTGAGAGCCTTAATTGTGCCTACATTAAACACAAAAAACAGTAGTTTACTTGGGAGATCATTTTTTTTCTGATTTTGTTCTTTCAGCAAATATTTATGGAGCCTAATACATTCTAGGCTCTGTTGGGTGTGATAGGAAAACAACAATAAAGAACCGTTGTCTGACTCGAGGAATTAATTATTCAGCCTAATGAATTGCCTATGACTGGAATGGTCAACCAGTTAATGTAGTTCATTCAGGAAGACATGGAATTAGGGGCCAGTAGTTTGTGCTCAAGTTGAAAGGGTGTAGCAGGTGGTTTATTACCCTGGGACTGCTCTGAATGATGACCTGTCACCCTTGCTACACATTCTCCCTGACCAAGTCTATGTGTGTTGTCCTATGCTGATGGACCCAGAGAATGACCCAGAGTTAGTGGTCTCCAAATGAGGTACATGCACACAGGGGTGTGTAAGGCAGTCAATGGGGGCTTAGGCTAAAAATAACTTCTACCTCTTTATCCTTTGAAAAAGGAAAAAAACACACTCTATCATATATAATCTAGATTATGACTAGCACATCTCTTCTTCTGGTCATAGGATATGTATGGACCTTGAGACACCCTGAATGAAATGTAGGATCTCCACCCCACCTCATTCTTCAGCCGTCAGTATATTGTGACTTGTGGTTGTTTTCCACTCTTAAGTAGATTAGATAAAGAAAAAAAAATAGACTTTTTATGTATAAACAAGGGTAAGCAATTGTGTTAAAAGTGTGGGGACCACTGTCTCTTAAGCTCCAGCCTAGATGCATGCTAGTCGTTCCATCCATGATCCATTTCCATTTTCTTCTTGATAAAACAGCAAGCCTGGATCTTTGTGGCCATTATTAAGCATGTGGATAAGGTAAGCCTTTAGGCCATGCAGAATGGCTCCTCTGGTTATTTTTATCCTCTATCACCTTTGGAACAATTGGTTGGGAATAACACTGAGTTCTAGAAATTGTTTTGGTCTTTCCCTTACCATTAAGTGGTCTCTTAGGGCTGCTATGGACTGAATTGTACCCCCCCACACTCATGTTGAAACCCTAATACCCAATGTGAAGGTTAGATCAGGTCATGAGGGTAGGGCCCTTATCCAACAGGACTGTGGCCTTAGAAGAGAAAGATCTCTCCCTCTCCCTCTCTCTCTCTCTTTAACTGTCTGCAAGCCAGGAAGAGAGTCTTCATCAGAACCTGTCCATGCCGACACTCTGACTTCAGACTTCCAGACTCTAGAACTGTGAGCAAGTCAATTTCTGTTGTGTAAGCCACAATCTGTGGTATTTTGTTATATCTGCCCAAGCTAATTAAGACAAAGGCTTATCCTTTGTAGTTAACTGTTGTGAAATCCTGATTATTAGTGCAGTAAAACAGAATGATCAAGAGCACAGACTGGGCTACACTCAGGTTCAAATCTCATGTGATTTGGGGCAAGTTCCTTCATCTCCAGGACTCCATTTCCTCAATTACAAGGTAGGGATAATAGGGGCACCTGGGTGGCTCAGTCAGTTAGGCGTCTGACTCTTGATTTCCATTCAGGTCAAGATCTCAGGGTCAAGGGATCAAGCCCCACGTCAGGCTCCATGCTGGGTGTGGAACCTGCCCAAGATTCTCTCTCTCCTTCTGCCCCTCCTCCCCTTCCCATGCTCTTTTTCTCTCTCAAAACATAAAATAAAAATAAAATAGGGATAACAATTCCTTAAAATTTGTTTGAGGTATGATCATACAGGGATACTTATTTGGTACCTGGCTTATAATACAGACCTTATATAATAACAATGATGCTTTAATGATTTATTGATCTCATAAAATTGTGATGGTTTAGGTAGGTAGGAAAAATCTTTTCCCTCCGATCTTTGCAAGTGGGGCAGAATAAGGTTATATTCAGCATTTCCCCATTTTTTCTTGCTTTTAAACTTGTAATTAAGAATCTTCGTTTGTAGTTAAGCTCCTACTTGAATCAAATAAATTCACATCTTCCCATTATAAAAAAATGTATAATCAGCATTTTTCTATATGCCAATCATATGGCTTAATCACAAGTTGTAGGTAACTTCAAAAGACAACAGAACTTGCATCTAGTATTGCTAAATGGGCACAAACTACATTTTATAAAGATGTGTTTCAGTAGATGTCCTGTAATTTGTCATCATATCTATAAAACCCCTACATAGTATATCATCTTGGTTGCATTTGTACATATCTTTTGTTGGATGGTGTATTTATTTGTGGGAGCTGCCATAACAAAATACCACCCACTGAGTGGTGTAAGCAACAGCAATTTCCTTTCCTTTTTTTTTTTTTTTTTCACAGTTCTGAAGGCCAGAAGTCCAACATCAAGGTGTCATCAAGTTTGGCTTCTCCTGAGGCTTCTCTCTTTGATTCACAGATGGCCACCTTTTTGCTGTGTTCCCACATGTTTTCCTTCTGTGTGCACACATTTCTGGTGTCCCTTTGTGGGTCCAAATTCCCTTTTGCTATGAGGACACCAGTCTGACTAACCCTAAGAACTTCAGTTTAAGTTCATCTTTTTAAAGATTCTATTTCCAAACACAGTCACATTTGAGGTAGTGGGGGTTAACACTTCAACACAAGAATTTTGAGGGAGAAGGGGACACAATTCAGCCTGCATGTGGTAAACCAGGAAATTCTACTCCTCAAAACTGGGATTTCGGAGGTGCTTTATGGCAGGTGGGAGTTCCATACCTGTTTACATTTTTTTCAAGCTAAGATTATGGCCATGCTCTAAGACAAAGAAACTGAAATGTTCTGATTCCTCTTTGTGTTTCTGTATGAGATAAACCAGAATTTCTCAAAAACTTTGGTTCTCCTGGAAATACTCCTTTGGATTTCTTGTTTGTGAGAGCATTTGACTGCATTCTTACCTATGTGACACTCTAATTTTTACAAAATGTCCTCAGTTATCCCTGGCTTGGCCCCTTATTTGACAGCTTCTCACCTAACTCTCAATGCAGACTGCTAGCTGCAGCACACCAGTGGGGCATATACTTGCAACCCATGATGCCTTTTAAGATCTGTGTCAGGAGAGCCCATCACCAAGGCCTGCTGCCTCCTGGATATGCAGCTCATCCATTATTCCAGGTCGTGGGCCCCTGAAACTGAATGCAGAATTGTTCAGAACATTTGTTTCAAAGACAAAGATCCATAGTTTACATCTCATGCCATTTGGGTCTATGGCTTCAAGAAGGTAATGTGCTCTGAATGAGCTCAAGTTCTCCCCTTGACTACAGCTGCACATGGTAGCGCCACGCACAGGCAGCAACCATCAGCTGTGTTTAAGGGATGTTTGGTGAAGTGGCTCTGTGAATAAGCTTGTATTTAATGAAGAATATTCTCATCAATATTTCCTACCAGCATTCTCTCCTCTGGGTCCCATTGGAGGAGTTTCTCTCTTTCCAGGGCATTCTCCTGATGCTTATTGTACTCTGTTAGAAACTGAATCTTGTAAAAAAAAAAAAAAATATATATATATATATATTTCTTATCTTCAAATAGCTGAAAAGCTTTTGACCAGACTTGTGATGAACCACTCGTGTATGTAAAGGACTTCATAATACCAATTGTATGCACTTTAAAAATGCTTAATGCCATCTTATACTCCTTTCTGTCATATCGTTTTTCTTATTTTAGTTTATTTTATCTTGCTATATCATGTCTCCCTTTGCAAAGTGCTTTTCATCATAACTTCTGGGTAGGAATTTTGATCTTTTCCCAATTACGATGGATGTGTATATGGTCATGTGTATATGTGCAGGGAAAGAGTTAAATGCTCCCTCTTTTTTTCTAGTGAGATGGAGTTTTTATAACAATTTATATCCAGTATTGCCCTTCAAAGGAAGCAAATCCAATGGGGACCACTGAAAAGACTGCAGCCTCTCTGTGATTCTGAGGACATAGTTGAAACGTGGTGGTTCCAATGCCTCAGCCATTTCTAGGAACAGCAGTAAATGCTCTCTTGCCTTTTCTCCTTAAAGGACAACTACCCCTTAGGGGAAGCACCAGGTGTTGTGTAGGAAGGACGCAATCATGTACTGACATCTTCAGGAGAAGAAAAGCCAGCGATACCATCTTAGACACTTAACTCGGAACACGCGTGCTAAACTAAGCCCCTGCGGAAAGCTGAGAACCACTCAAGGTATCCAGACCACCCCCTGGAAGGACGTGGGTAGGAGGTGGCTCGAAGAATGTTTCCAGGAGAGTTCATTGGTAAACTTGATCCACTCGAGAAGCGCATTTCAGGAAGCAGGGCCAGTACCAGGGACAGCACCAAGACCCGCGCCCAGGTGGGGAGAGGCAGCAGCACCATGGACAGCACCAACGCGAGCGCCCGGGGCGGAGAGGCGGGGAGAGGCGACCTCATCAGCTGATGCCTTACGTAGGCTGGATCCCCACTTTGAGAAGGCAGGTCTGGATGGGCGCGCTGGCGTTTGCGCTCCAAAGCCGTGTCCCCAGACGAGGTGGGGCGGGGCCTGGGGGGATAGCAGAAGGCAGATCCCAGAAAACAGGTCCCCGCTGGGCTTCCCTGGCACGGAGTTAAGGCTGCAGCCTGCTGCTTGGAGAGAAGGGCGGGTAGCGAGGCGACGCGCGCAGCGAGAGTACTGCTCTGACGCACCAGCACCCCCTCCCGCACCCACACGCTCCAGGGTCGCCCAGCTGCCCCCCGACTTGGGAGATGCTCAGCTCTGGGCGACCAGACAGCTGTCTCTGCCGAGGTGAAAAGCCTGGGCATGTGACAGCTTAGGAGGGCCCTGGCTGCGAGACGCAGCCCAGCACCCTCCTCTCTGCCACACCATCTCCCACGTATGCTCACTGGCAGGAGGTTGGGGCCAGTTTCATAGACAATCCCCAGAAACCCCGCCGCCAGCCAGAGGTTGCAAACATCCAGAGTGGCTCTGCGCGCAGTGGCCACCGTCCATCTTCCTGAACGCCCCTTCTGCACTCACTCTGGGCCGGTCTCCTGACCCAACGATGGATTCGTCTCTGAACCTAACCTACTTTTCCCTCTCCACCCCCGCCCCTTTGGAGACCAACCGCAGCAGCCTTGACGCCGACGACCCGCGCCCCAGCCCGCCCCTCCTCTCTGTCTTCGGTGTGCTTGTTCTGACCTTGCTGGGCTTTCTGGTGGCTGCGACGTTCTCCTGGAACCTCCTGGTGCTGGCGACCATTCTCCGCGTGCGCACCTTCCACCGAGTTCCGCACAACTTAGTGGCGTCCATGGCCATCTCGGATGTGCTCGTGGCCGCTCTGGTCATGCCACTGAGCCTGGTTCATGAGCTGTCCGGCCGCCGTTGGCAGCTGGGCCGACGGCTCTGCCAGCTGTGGATCGCGTGCGACGTGCTCTGCTGCACAGCCAGCATCTGGAATGTGACGGCCATCGCGCTGGACCGCTACTGGTCCATCACCCGCCATCTGGAATACACGCTCCGCGCCCGCAAGCGCGTCTCCAATGTTATGATAGTGCTCACCTGGGCGCTCTCCGCGGTGATCTCCCTGGCACCGCTGCTCTTCGGCTGGGGGGAGACCTACTCTGAGGGCAGCGAGGAGTGCCAGGTGAGCCGCGAGCCCTCCTACACCGTGTTCTCCACAGTGGGCGCCTTCTACCTGCCGCTCTGCGTGGTGGTCTTCGTGTACTGGAAGATCTACAAGGCCGCCAAGTTCCGGGTGGGCTCCAGGAAGACCAACAGCGTCTCACCCTCATCGGAGGCTGTGGAGGTGGGTGTTCTAGAGATCCTTGTAAATACTTCACTTGCGTTCGTTCAGGCTTTATCTCCCGCACACTGACTCCAAAGTTTGTAGAAAGTGAATTGAGTTTTCTTTTGGGGGGAGGGGAGGGGACAAAGGGGAAGGGATAGGCTGGGGGAAAGCATAAGAGACTGACTTTGTGTCAACACGCTCAGCTTCACAGAGCTAATAATGGCCTTTACCATCTCTGATGGATTATTTCCATATATAAAATGAGGGGTTTGGACTACATACTTCCGCAGGGTCCCATTTGGCTCTAAAATTCTGTGACTCTATAACACCCTTTAGAAGGTCTGAAGAAGTCAGTGTCTGGGGCTACTGGATAAACTTGCTGCTTGCTGCACCTAGAGTGGGGTGATCAAGGAGGAGGGAAGGGACAGATGGTAACGTGACTTGGCAGAAAGATTGCTCAACATCAGGCAAAGCAGATTAATGCTTTAGCCTAGTCTATTTTTTTCTTTGCAAATTAAAGCAACTAATTTTGCAAAAACATAGTATCTCCTGGATTACTGCCTGCTGTTCTGCAGCATCCTCCTCCCCTGATGCAAGATTATCAAGATGTTTACCTATTTCAGAGCCTGCTTTTGTTATCTACTTCCACGGCCTGTGGTGCTGCTCTCTGGGTCTATCCCCAGCCCCATCAGGCCTTTTGTATGCAGGAGAGGATCATTTGTTTGCCTTCCCAAACAAGCTACAGGAGGAAATTAAAAATCTAAGGCAGACAATTCCCCAGCTCTTTACAAGTGGCATTTTCTGTAGGGCTCTTTTCTTGCCCTCTCTTCACCACGCTTTCCTGTCTTGTTAACTCTTAATAATCCAACCCTATGACTGCAGATTCAGGAAATATATGACAACTGAATCCAATGGATATGGAGATTGCTCCCCCCCGAACAACTCTCATTGCCAAGGTGATCCCTTGAGCCTAATTCATACATTTAAGTTAGGTCAGAAATCTACGCAGCCCCATTTTCTGTTATTGGCTCTGGGACAACGTAAATTCCATTAAGCATATTAAACACACACTATGTATGGGCTTGGTGCAAGGAGTAAAGAACGATAAAGACATCATCTTTCCCATGAAGAGCTCCCTCTAGTGAGGGAGATAGACACCTACTGTGAGTGCTGTAATATGGTTGTGTTTTCCAGATCAATAACTAATTCCAACAATAACCAGTCAATCAAGCTCAGAGGGACCAGAGGTGTAGGTAAGGGAGGAGAGAGTGCATCATTCTAGAAGAAGGAAAAGGGGGTCAGAGGCTACCTGTCCTTTTATCTAGAACAGTGGCCTCAACCAGGGGTGATTTGTCCCCTCCAGGGACCATTTGGAATGTCTGGGGACATTATTAGTAAAATTTGGGGGAGAGTACTAATGACATCTAGCATGTAGAGGCCAGGGACGCTGCTAAACATTGTAGAGTGCACTGGACAGCCCCCACAACAAAAAATTATTCAGAACAAAATGACAATAGTGCCAGATTTGGGAAAACCTGATCTATTAGATTTCTGAACTGAACAAGGAGTGCTGATGGCTAAGAGCACTCGCAGCACCAAACTGCCTGGAACTTCCATATGTGTGAGAATCCACCCCAACTCTGGGCCAGGAACAAGAGCACCCGCCACCTTCAATGGCCCTCCTTATGTGGACCCTCTTCTGCCAGGATGCTTATCCAGTTAAATGGTTTACAATCAATACCAGATACAGCTTGAAAAGTAAAAGCAGTCACAGTTTTGTCTTGTGGAACTTACTGCAAAGTGATGCAGCCTTTCACTGCTCTGCTCTGGAGACAGCACCAGCAAGCATTTTGACATTGTTCTGCTTTTATACATTTTTTTGCACTGTTTAATTTTCTCTTTCTCTCTCTCTCTCTCTGCCACATAACTTAAGAAAATGGGTCCCTTGGCTTTGCAAGATGTCCAAATGATCCAGGGCTCCACTGTTACTGTGAAGGGTGAATTACAAACCAGGTCTCCTGATTTTTCCCTGGTAGCAGGTGCCGAAGTTTCTAAATACAGTTCTCCCACCACCTAGCTGTGTTACCTAGGGAAGCACAACACTTCTTCCTTACTTCTTTGTCTGCTGCGTTTTCTTCAAATACATACTGAGAGCTTAACCTCTGTCAGACACTGAGATGGGAGCTGGCAACACAAGAGATGGGCCTTGCCCTTGGCAAAGGATGATGAAACCACTACTAAAGATCTGGCATAAAAAGATAATGCTGAATTTATTGCTTACTAGTCTGCAGCAGAGCTGTGCTGGCCAGGCACAATCGCTCTGAGCAGAGAACAATGCTAATCTTAAATGGCATTTTTGGGAAGCATGGAGATCAGACACTGGGGACTTTGAGAGGGGGAGGTGGGTTGACATATGTATGAGTCTTTTTATGTCTTTATTTTTTATTTTATTTAAATTCAATTAATTAACATACACTATATTATTAGTTTCAGAGATAGAATTTAGTGATTCATCAGTTACATATATCACCCAGTGCTCATCATATCATGCGACCTCCTTAATGTCCATCCCCCAGTTACCCCATCCTGCCCCACCCACCTCCCCTCCAGCAACCCTCAGTTTGTTCCCTAGAGTTAAGAGTCTCTTATGGTTTGTCTCCCTCTCTGATTTCATCTTATTTTATCTTTCCCTCCCTTCCCCTATGATCCTCTGTTTTATTTCTTAAATTCCACATATGAGTGAAATCATATAATTGTCTTTCTCTGATTGACTTATTTTGCTTAGCATAATACCCTCTAGTTCCATCCACGTCATTGCAAATGTTAAAACTTCATTTTTTGATGGCTGAGTAATATTGCTTTGTTTATATATACCATTCTTCTTTATCCATTCATCTGTTAATGGACATCTGGGCTCTTTCCATAGTTCGACTACTATGGACATTGCTGCTATAAACATCAGAGTGCAGGTGCCCCTTTGAATTACTACGTTTGTATCCTTTGGGTAAATACCTAATAGTGCAATTGCTGCATTGTAGGGTAGCTCTATTTTTAACTTTTTGAAGAACCTCTATGCTGTTTTCCAGAGTGGCTGCACCAGTTTGCATTTCCACCAATAATGTTAAGAGGGTTCCCCTTTCTCCGCATCCCACCAACATCTGTCATTTCCTGACTTGTTAATTTTAGGCATTCTGACTGGTATAAGGTGGTATCTCATGGTAGTTTTGATTTGTATTTCCCTGATGCTGAGTGATGTTGAGCATTTTTTCATGTGTCTGTTGGTCATTTGTATGTCTCCTTCAGAGAGATGTCTATTCATGCCTTCTGCCCATTTCTTAGCTGGATTTTTTGTTTTTGGGGTGTTGAGTTCTTTATAGATTTTGGATACTAGCCTTTTATCTGATAAGACATTTGCAAATATTTTCTCCCATTCTATAGGTTGTCTTTTAGTTTTGTCAACTTGTTTGCTTTGTTGTGCAAAGCTTTTTATCTTGATGAAGTCCCAATAGTTCATTTTTGCTTTTGTTTCTCTTGCCTTTGGAGACGTGTCTAGCAAGACGTTGCTGTGGCTGAGGTCGAAGAGGTTGCTGCCTCTCTTCTTCTCTAGGATTTTGATGGATTCCTGTCTCCCATTTGGGTCTTTCATCCATTTTGAGTTCATTTCCGTGTATGGTGTAAGAAAATGGTCCAGTTTTTATCCTTCTGTATGTGTCCATCCAAAATTCCTAACATCATTTGTCGAAGAGACTGTCTTTTTTCCATTGGATATTCTTTCCTGCTTTGTTGAAGATTTGTTGAACATAGAGCTGAGGATCCATTTCAGGGTTCTCTATTCTGTTCCACTGATCTATGTGTCTGTTTTTGTGCCAATACCATACTATCTTGATGATGGCAGCTTTGTAATAGAGCTTGAAGTCCAGAATTGTGATGCCTCCAGTTTTGGTTTTCTTTTACAACATTCCTTTTTCTAATCAGGGTCTTCTGGTTCCATACAAATTTTAGGATTATTTGTTTCAGCTTTGTGAATTTTGATAGGAATTGCAATGAATGTATAGATTGCTCTGGGTAGCATAGACATTTTAACAATATTTGTTTTTTTAATCCATGAGCATGGAATGTTTTTCCATTTCTTCATGTCATCTTTGATTTCTTTCATCAGTGTTTTCTAGTTTTCAGAGTACAGATCCTTTGCCTCTTTGGTTAGGTTTATTCCTAGGTATCTTATGGTTTTTGGTGCAATTGTAAATGGGATCAATTCCTTAATTTCT
This sequence comes from Leptonychotes weddellii, assembly GCF_054177405.1. Lineage (NCBI taxonomy): Eukaryota > Metazoa > Chordata > Mammalia > Carnivora > Phocidae > Leptonychotes > Leptonychotes weddellii. The sequence continues at coordinate 2,800,304 of NC_138380.1, read as the reverse complement.
CTTTCTTCTATTTCAGTGTATAGAAATGCAACTGGTTTCTGTGCATTGATTTTATATCCTGCCACTTTGCTGAATTCCTGTATGAGTTCTAGCAATTTTTGGGTGGAGTCTTTTGGGTTTTCCACATGGAGTATTATGTCATCTGTGAAGAGTGAAAGTTTGAGTTCTTCTTTGCTGATTTGGATGCCTTTTATTTCTTTTTGTTGTCTGAGGCTAGGACTTCCAATACTGTGTTGAATAGCAGTGGTGAGAGTGGACATCCCTTCGTGTTCCTGACCTCAGGGGAAAAGCTCTCAGTTTTTCCCCATTGAGAATGATATTCTCTGTGGGTTTTTTGTATATGGCTTTTATGATATTGAGGTATGTTCCCTCTATCCCTACACTGCAGAGAGTTTTAATCAAGAAAGGATGCTGTATTTTGTCAAATGCTTTTTCTGCATCTATTGAGAGGATCATATGGTTCTTATCCTTTCTTTTATTAATGTGGTGTATCACGTTTATTGATTTGCAGATGTTGAACCACCCCTGCATTCCAGGAATAAATCCCACTTGGTCATGGTGAATAATACTTTCAATGTACTGTTTGATCTTATTAGCTAGTATCTTGGTGAGAATTTTTGCATCTATGTTCATGAGGGATATTGGTCTTTAATTCTCCTTTTTGGTGGCGTCTTTGGTTTGGGGATCAAGGTAATGCTGGCCTCACAGAATAAGTTTGGATGTTTTCGTTCCACTTCTATTTTTTGGAACAGTTTCAGAAGAATAGGTATTAATTCTTCTTTAAATGTCTAGTAGAATTGCCCCTGGGAAGCCATCTAGCCCTGGACTCTTGTTTGTTGGGAGATTTCTTATTACTAATTCAATTTCTTTGCTGGTTATGGGTCTGTTCAGGTTTCCTATTTCTTCCTGTTTCAGTTTTGGTAGATATTTTTCTGGGAATTTATCCATTTCTTCCAGCTTGCCTAATTTGTTGGCATATAATTGCTCATAATATTCTCTTATAATTGTTTGCATTCCTTCAATGTTGGTTGTGACTTCTCCTCTTTAATTCATGATTTTACTTATTTGGGTCCTTTCTCTTTTCTTTTTACATAAGTCTGGCTAGGGGTTAAAAAAGGGCTTCTGAGGGGGGCTGGGTGTCTCAGTTGGTTAAGCATCAGGCTCTTCAGTTTGGCTCAGGTCATGATCTCCTGGTTGTGGGATTGAGCCCCACGTTGTGTTCTGCGCTCGTGCAGAGTCTGCTTCGGATTCTTTCTCCCTCCCTTTCTGCCCCTCCATGCTCATGCTCTCTCTCAGATAAATAAATAAAATTTAAAAGAATAAGGGCTTCTGAAATTGCTTTATATAATGTATTTCATATTTTTATATTTTAAATTTTCATAGCTGGATTATATAGCTCCTCTCTTTTCTATCCTTCTACTTTATCCCCATCTTAGGGGATGTCAATTAACTTCACTCACTAGTACAGATTCATAGTCCAGGACAATAAAAATTTTTTCAATACTCTCATGAAGTTTTAAATTTGATAACAATTTTTATTATTACTTTCTCTATGAAGTTTAGGAAAGTTCTAAATTATCACTGTTAACTCTAGGCAAGAGTTTTAATTGAAAATATATAGGTTTTTCTTCTTATCTGGCAATCTTACTGTGTGACTTTGGTTTTTCTGAGAAAACCCTCAAGTAAGGACAGTGCATTTAGGAGGTTGGGTGAAACTGAATAGAAATACGCAAGACCGAGTTATGCAAGGCAGGTGGGTTTGGGAGTGTTACAAAATCTCTGAGACTATTTTAGAGTTAGAATTTTGTTTAAGACCTTAACATACCAATTAGAGAAGCTGTTAACTGTTCGGTATTTTTCTCCTAATTTTTCTACTGCTCTTAAATGGCTTAATTTATTGATGTTTGACTTGGTCAGAAATTCCTTATTAAGATTAATAAAAAGGCTTATCGATCTAATTAATCCTTTCAAAGAACCAGCTTCTAGTTTCATTGATCTCATCTACTGTGTTTCTGGTTTCTAATTCATTGATCTCTGCTCTAATCTTAATTATTTCTCTTCTAATGTGTGGCTTAGTGAGGCTTGGATGGCTATGTATTTCCCCCTTAGGACCACCTTTGCAGTATCCTATAGGTTTTGGACCGATATGTTTTCGTTCTCATTGGTTTCCATGAATTGTTGATAAACCACTGGCCAGACTTATCCAAAAGAAAAGAGAAAGGACCCAAATTAATAAAATTATGAATGAAAGGGAGAGATCATGACAATTGATGAGTTTTAATCAGGAAAGGAAATAGAAACAATTATTAGAAATTATTATCAACAACTATATGCCAATAAATTGAGCAACCTGGATGAAATGGATGCCTTCCTGGAAACCTATAAACTCCCAAGACTGAAACAGGAAGAAATTGACAACCTGAATAGGCCAACAACCAATAGGATATCGAAGCAGTGATCAAAAACCTCCCAAAAAACAGGAGTCCAGGGCCTGTTGGATTCCTTGGGGAATTTTACCAAACATTCAAAGAAGAAATAATACCTATTCTCCTGAAGCTGTTTCAAAAAATAGAAACAGAAGGAAAGCTTCCAGACTCATTCTACGAGGCCAGCATTACTTTAATCCCCAAACCAGGCAAAGACCCCATCAAAAAGGAGAATTTGAGACTGATATCCCTGATAAATATGGATTCCAAAATACTCAACAAAATCCTAGCTAATAGGATCCAACAAT
>NC_138380.1:2789575-2797070 GCF_054177405.1 Leptonychotes weddellii | reverse complement strand
ACGAACCATGAGAGACTATGGACTCTGAGAAACAAACTGAGGGTGTTAGAGGGGAGGGGCGTGGGGGGATGGGTTAGCCCGGTGATGGGTATTAAGGAGGGCATGTACTGCATGGAGCACTGGGTGTTATATGAAAACAATGAAGCGTGGATCACTACATCAAAAACTAATGATGTATTGTATGGTGACATAACAAAATAAAATTTAAAAAAAGATTAATAAAAAGACATTTGTCAAGAAAAGCACAAGAGTTAGGATTATACAGCAATTTAAAATAGAAAGTCAAAGTCCCTAAAGGAGAAGTTCAAGATCTTGGCTTAGACAAACCATGATACACAGAAAGAGCCTTCATGGTTGGCCAACAGTCTGTGCCAATGAATAGTGTCTCAGGATCCCTAACCAGAGGCTAGCAAGGGGCCATACAATCACCAACCCAACACTCACTGAACTAGAATACCAGCTAAACAAAGTGACATTCTTTCACAAATTAAGAAGACAGGGAGTGCCCTCAAATTTTGTAAAGGACCCAAAGCAAAGTTTGATTAATTGCTTTTCCACAGACATCAACTACATAATGAAAGATGCTTGAGATGCTTTTGTTATTTCAGGCAAATCAAATTAAATCAAACTATCAAACTACAAGAGAATCTTAGTCCTTTTTGTTTTTGTCTAAACATGTTAGCTCAGTGATGTCTTGGTGAACTGTGAGTGAACTGTATTGATTTTTCTAATAAATCCTTAGAAACCTTCACACAGCATGAGGGCTGTTGGCATTTTGAAAAAGGTTAACAGGTAGAAGCATACATGTTTTACTTTTGTTTTTCAAACTTGTTTGTAAACATAAATATGCCCTTTTATTAAATAAATACACAGCAATGTTTTGTTTTTTTTTTTTAATTGCTTTTTCACAAATTGGTCTTAGGTCTAACAGTCCTCAAAACATTAGCCCTTGGGTCTGGCTTGGAATGGATTAGTAGCTTATCAAGCTAATGCCTTACAGAACAATCCTTTTTACATTCAACTGAAAGAAAGTCTCTCCAGGAAAAAAATTTTTTTTAAATTACCCAATGAAACCAAGACTTTGCACATATAGACAAATAACAGCAAAAGCAAAGCAAGTAGCAGTAAATTAAGTACATTAAGGGCATAAAAAAATATTTGCTAAGTGGTACACCTCCAGGACAAGAGATCTAATGGGCTTACCCAAAGATCTAAGTCAATTACCAAATGGTATATATCTCAATCAAAGATCTACGTAATTGATACAAAGACCTAAGCCTAAAGACCTTAAATGAAGACACTTTTTGTTACAAGTCCTAGGATAACAAAATGCACAGAGCAAGAAGAGCCCAGTGGGGCTGGTTGGAGCTGCTGAGACTGGCACCCCTGGGGGCAGATCCTGATGCAACTGGACTTTGGGGCCCAGTGAATATACTGCGGTCCAAGCATCCTGTAGAGGGTCTTCAAAATGATCTCAGTGGACGCTCTAGAACTGTCTAAGGATGATACAAGCACCACATAGTATCTGAAATAGAAATACAAGCCAAACCTACTGCTTACTACAATAAGAAAAAGTTATATTTGTCAGGTACTGTCTCTAGAGCAGAGCAGAATGCCAACAATCTCTGGGGACTGGGACAGCATGGAGTTCAGGAATTGGAGGGCAGTGAATGGATATCACCTTAAAGTGGGGTTACTCAGTGAGACTGCTGTCGATTGATTGGCACTCAGAGGAACGTTTATTGGGGTGAGTCCTACCCTAATTGGCTGACTTTCAGAAGTGAGGGCAGCCAAGGATTGGTTGGTTTGCAAATGTGTATTTACAAAACTGTATTGTCCCTGATCAACTGAAGGTATTTAAACAAGTAGCAAGTTTCCTTCTTACCATAGCTATAGAACAATCAGTCTTTTCCTAAGTTAGTTGGGAAGTTTGAGGAATGTTTTCACTCTTCCCCCTTGTGGAACCATCCCTTAACGTGTAAGACCATTTCTAGCTTGAGCATTCTGGTTCATCTGTCCATCTTCTGTTCTGACAGTGGTGTGGTCTAACCTGCAAATCACCCAAAATCACACTTCTGAGGTAAGAGTCTTCATCCCTAAGCTTCAGTACCCACTATTGATGGTAATCTATCGATTATCTCTGATATTAATAGGAAAGTGAAGCCAAATTAAAGGAAATTAAAGCAATATATTAGATTTATGATTAACCAGTGAATTGTTATTTATCACATAAGCATTTTGGAAAAATGAGAAGTCTAACACATAAGTACATGTCCCCCAAAGAATGCATTTATTTGGAGAGATGAGGCTAATTGTTCACTTAGAAAAATTTTATATGTGAAGTGATGGGCATTGAGGGGGGACATGTGCTGTGATGAGCACTGAGTGCTATATGCAACTGATGAATTGTTGAACACTAAAAAAAATAAATTAAAAAATAAATGATACAGTGTTATGAAGATAATTACAAAAAGTCTAATTTGGCTTGAAAGCTCACTTTCTTTTACCCTACTACTTCTTTTTCTATAGATCTAATGAGCATGTTGAGTAATTGATAGAGTAATTAATAGATTTCAATTCTCCAGACTCCGGTGCTTTATTGCAATCATTGATTAGCAGAAAGCAAAGATCTAAGGAGTCCCTGAGTCAGAAAGTCACAGGGTGAGCAACCAAAAGACATTAGACAACCAGAAACCTAAAACCTCCCAAACAACAAAGATCCTCCTCCCAGAGGAGCCTCTGCTGTTCCAAAAGAACCATTTTAAATCAGTGACCCTCTTTCTTCTGTCAAGTGAGTTGGTGTTGAATGCTGCACCAAGAGAAACGTCAATGCTGATCAACATTTCGCACTGAGGTCCTAGAAAATGTGCTTTTCTGAGACATATGGAGTTCTAGGACTCACCTACAAACAATTCCTAACTCCAAGCAAACCATAAAAAGAAAGTATTTAGAAAAAATATTTAACTTGAATTTAAAGTAGAACCCTAAGGGGTTCTCATGGAACATGACAAGAATTGTTAAAACATGACACTTGAATCTTTGTTGGAAGGGCCTGTGGATGTGGGCTCCCACCCTGCTGTACTAACAACTCAGTGAGAAAGGAGCATGAATCTAACACCTGTGAGGAAACATTTAGCTGAAACACCCTACTGACATGAGAGAAATCATCCTGAATACAAACTTAGAAATAAAATACCTGGAACATCTTTAAGAACACACTTCACTCAACATTAGAACCATGACGCCATGGCAAATCCTTGCAGATCCAATGAGTGTAAGTTTTATTTGGGAATAGCTCATCCTCTGTAAGAACCTAGGTAAACTGTACTGGAAGAATACAAGGTTTTAGAGTGCACTGCCAAATACCCATACAAGCAGGCCTGCACGTAGGGCACTTTACGTTCAATTACAGGGGCCATGACTGAAGTGATGGGCTTCCATGAAACTGTCTTATAATACTTAGACCCCCCCGTTTCTTAAGACTAATTTTTATAGAAATATTCAAATCCTACACTTGCATGTAGGTCATACACCTGGATAAACAACCACTGTGGTCTCATCTCTCAGATGAATGATGAGCTACATCCTGATACGGCAGCCGCTTCGGATATAGGACTGGATCTGAGTGTACGGAAGGGCGAAATCTCAAGAGAGGGAGATAACCTGAATGCCAATCATTAGGAAAGAAGATGGCTCCCGAGAATGGAAACCTTGCAACTTTTCCATTATGCAACAGAAAACTCCTACAAATAGAATGTGCAACTTTGGGGGGTATATCTCAGCCTTAAAGAAGGTTGGCTTTACATTGATAGTTTCATTGTGAGGCTCATTGTGTCTTGCAACTGAAAGTTGAGTATATAAAGGACTAAACATGGGCTTCTGGAGTCAGTCTGCAAAGGCTAATGACCACAGGGAAGGCAGACATGCAGTCAGGATGGGAGGGGCTGGCTGGTTTCCAAGAGTGTGCCGTATCTCAAAAGCCAGAATATCTGGTTGTGTGTTGCTGTATTTATTTCTACTTCGACAAAAGTCTAGTTTAAGAGTTCCACCTTTATATCAGCTGTGCTATAGAGAATTAAGGGGTGGGCACAAGGGAGTCACAACCCTGAGTGGCCAGTGTTACCACCAAAAAAGTGCTGAGAGGGAGGAGAATTTTGGGGGTGGGGGTGGGTGGTTGGGGGATGGTTTAACAGTCAGGACCAGAATTCTCCTTCAATTGCCATCTTTGGAAAATGGGGGGAAATGACTTCTCTGATGCCATTTTAGGATTGAGTTTTATTAAGAAATTGGTGGGTTTCCCTGCTTTATGCTGAAAAATGAAACTAAATATTGTGTTTGTATTTCTGTAAATGAATTCCCTGCAAGTACTACCAGATATGCACTAATAATATAAGAAAGTTTACTATTGTTCCATCTCGGGGTGAGATCGGGGTATAGAAAGGGAGATTTTCACTCCTCATTTTATGTATGTTTTTAAGGGTTGCAGTATTGTGGACTATTTGTTCCAATATTGATGATCTTCTTTTTGATTGTACAATACTTGGTGTTTCACTGTTCTTCAAGTAAATGACAGGAAGGCTATCATACAAATTTAATAATTCATATATCAACTAATATTATTTTAACCATAGTGTTCCTATTTACACTTCATTATTCTATATGACAGATAGGTCGATGTCTTTTGACTCCAATTTATAGATGTAGCCACGAACCGGTTAAGTGGTTTAGGTTAAAGAGAATGACCTTCTGATTTGGTCCTTTGTCTGAAAGCTGCCTGAGAGAGAGCTGTGTAATTCTCCTTTTCAAATGTACTGGGGTTACAGAATGCTGGGGTTTGGAAGAATGATATCTAATGTCCATGTAGTCTCACCTACCAGTGAATGATTGATCAGCCCAGAAATTGTCCCAAATTCTAAATGAACCAGTTAACTTGCTAGTTTAGTAAACCTACCCATTGTAATTTCTCCATATTTAGGCTGTCTTTTCGTCAGATAGTCCTTATTTCAATTCCCCAAAGATGGAAGTAAAAGGACTGGAATGGAAGGAAGAGCCCCTTTCCCAGAAATCCCACTTCTCTGGAGAAGGGACTATGTCGAGGGCCTGATTCTGTGGAAACCTGCCCAAAGGAGACCTGGGAGCACCCAACTGGGGAGAATCTAAGTGTTTGGAGTCTGTTTTCCATGAAAGTTGGGGGAGGGGAGGGACACAGAATAGGCCCCAGAGGAGATAAGTGTCCTGGTGAGTGAACTGTCCCAAATAGTCATAGGAAACTGACACCAGAAGAAATTCTAGAAAATTCCTTTAGGGAGGATTCACACAAACACAGAAAGTTATTAAAATTTTGGAAAATCAGGCTTTAGTTGTCCAAGGGTTTGGTAAGGATTTATAGCACCCTTTCGATTACTCATGTACCTTTGTCCGTAAATGATTTGTACTGCATGACCAGGTTATTTCTGTTTTCCTTGTTGAATAGGCAGCAACAGGGAATTCATCTTCATCACATTTATTATGGATGCTCCGTTCCTTCCATTTCTAAGATGTAAGCAAGCCCCCCAGCTCTGTCGCCATGTTTTCACAGCTGAGGGTGGGCTCCACAGGCTGCCAGTTTCCCACACCCGACAATCGAGGACTTTCTCTTCAAGTGGGTGTGCAGGAGCCAGGCATCCGTGTCTGGATTCACCTTACCCTTGCCTGACAGGCATGAGAAGCTGGCTCTTCATGAAGCTTCTGCTGATCTTTTCCAGGCGAAGACCTCTGCTCAGCAGCCCCAGATGGTGTTCACTGTCCGCCACACTACCATCACCTTCCAGACAGAAGGGGACACGTGGAGGGAACAGAAAGAGCAGAAAGCTGCCCTGATGGTGGGCATCCTCATTGGGGTGTTTGCACTCTGCTGGATCCCCTTCTTCACCACAGAGCTCATCAGCCCCCTCTGCTCCTGCGACATCCCCGCCATCTGGAAGAGCATCTTCCTTTGGCTGGGCTACTCCAACTCCTTCTTTAACCCCCTCATCTACACAGCTTTCAACAAGAACTACAATAGCGCCTTCAAGAATTTCTTTTCTAGGCAACACTGAGCATGAGGCCTGGGAATAAGAAGGAGCTATCCCCTAACTCAGTGAAATTTCCAACGCCATCTACTTCCCCATCCCTACCCAGCACCACATTGAAGACACAAGCCCTCGAGGCTCTCCAGGGTTGTCTTCAGAACTAGCCCTCACTTCCGAACTCCTAGGGAGGAATGTGGGTCTTCACAGGCAGTTTGGGTGACCTTCTTGATCTAACTTACCTGTTATTGCTCACTCTGCACCTAACAGCCACAGAGTTTGCCCACAAAGTGCCCTTCCCCCCCCAAAATCCACTCCAGCGTGGTCATCGTCCTTGCCCCAGAGAGGTCAAACAAGGCAGATGAGAGGGAGGGAATCAAGCAACATGGACAGGTTGGGAATGGATAGAAAATGATGAAGAAGTCGGAATGGGGACATCCGAGGGGTAGGAAATCATAATTCCCAGTTTTCTGGAATAGTGCCTAGTTTGAAATTCCATTCTGTAGTCCTGGTAAGTATACCCTAGTACTTGTTGTGTATGTCCCAGTGTTTGGCTACAAAATATTGTCTCTAAACCTATTAAAGTACATAGCCACAGCTGCAAGACCAGTGAATATTGGCTTTAAGGCTTTGTTTGTGGCAACCACGCACGTGTGCTCTGAGCACGTGCATGAGCACACACACACACACACAACTGTGGAGGAGGTGAAGGTTCCACTTGGCTAGTTTATTCTAAAATTCAACCCATCAACTTGGAAAAGAACTAAAAATCAAATACCTCCATCCATTCTGAAGCAACTGTGCACAAAAAAATGTTACAATCCACTGGTTTTGTAGAATCTCTCAAACTTGCTTATTTTCTATGGGTTTTATTTGTATGGAATTTATTCAGATGTTGCAGGACTAAGACCTCTAACCTTGGATCATAGGATTCAAGGAAAACAGTTGTCATGATGGGTGGCTTACCTCAGTATAGTTTCACAACCAAGGACTGTGAAGGCGCACTCCCCAAACACGTACACTTTAAAGGGACCGTTGGTTAATTTGCTGTCTTCTTATTGGTGTGTGAATCCCTGCTAGGAGGCCAACACTAGCAACTAGTGAGAAAGGCAGAAATACGGTAAAATGTGGCCTCAGTCCCTCACAAAGTGACATCTTTATATAAATGAGTCAAGGCAATTAGGTGGTGGTACAGCATTTATATGATCATAGAAAACCCAGGCCATTAGACAAAACTTTAAAAAGGTCTCAGACAATAAAACTGGCTGTGGTCCGCTACGTCCCTGATTCTTTGAATGCATGAATTTTAAAATTATGTATTATAACAGTCTTTGAATTATTATAATAAATATATATATATTTCTTTGTTTATAATAAATTATATCAATTAAGATTTAAAAAATAGGAAATTTATGTTAATTTGTTGTCTTGGTTGGAAGCTTAGTCTC
>NC_138380.1:2731582-2789475 GCF_054177405.1 Leptonychotes weddellii | reverse complement strand
AAATTTCACTAGTATCCCATAGTGGAGGAAGCTGCACTCAGACACGGAGAACCTGGAGATGGGCCATCAGAACCAAGGGTAAAATTGTTCAAGTCTATTCTCTCTGAAAATCCACGTGAAATTCTTTATTATACTCCATAATTTCAATGTTTGTCTTCCTGTTTTTTAAAAAAAGGTTTTTTTCCTTCAAACTTTTCAGTAAAGTGAGGCTTTAGGAAGACGTGCCACATTTGTCTGGTGGCTTCAATAACTCCTGGACTGCCCCAGGATTCTATACTCCTTGTTGGAGAAATATGTTGTTATATTCATTTCAATCTCCTACTGAGGTTATTAATATTTTTGTGAGATGCACAAGTCCCGTTACTATTTTTTTTTTAAGATTTTTTATTTATTTGAGAGAAAGAGAATGAGAGACAGAGAGCATGAGAGAGAGGAGGGTCAGAGGGAGAAGCAGACTCCCTGCTGAGCAAGGAGCCCGATGTGGGACTCGATCCCAGGACTCCAGGATCATGACCTGAGCCGAAGGCAGTCGCTTAACCAACTGAGCCACCCAGGCGCCCCACAAGTCCCGTTACTATTAGTATTCAATACGTATTTAACACCTCCCAGACATCACTTAAACTATTCATGGTATGAAACACTCTACATATACCACCCAGAGCAAGAAACACTGTCCACAAGGAGGACGAAGTGGCAACAAATGCATCATTTTGCTTCCATTTCAATACTAAAAGTTGTCTATGACTAGGTAGGAAATATTACAAAATGCAAATGGTGGTCAAGCTAGGATGTCTAGGGTGCATTTCGTCACCTGCGACTCTGCCCCGGCCCCCAGTCAGCCGTCCAGTGCCGACCAGCAGTCCGCATGCTCAGTTCTGTCTGTTCGCCAGGCTGGGGTGCTCGCCTTCCCGAGCAGCCCCTGAGTGATGGGGGCCAGGTCAGCTCTCTGCCGAGGGTGCCACAGCCCCGGAGGACCACGTCCTTCATGGGTCACCCAGCCACACCCCAGCGCTCTGTTCTGCCCCCGCCCTTTGCACGCACAGCTGCACACCCTTCCTGACTCAGACCATCTCTGGCCACCCCGGTGTCTCTGTTAACAGGAATGAAGAGGGTCCAGTCCCCCCACCCAGACAGGCACACTCCGCAGGTGGTGGCATTCCACACGACAGTCTCTCCAGGCTCCACTGTCCAACTTCTCCGGGGGTGTCACGGGCTGAGTCGTGTCCCCCCAGGATTCGTATGTGAAGTCCTAACCCCCTGCCCACAGGGTGTGACTGGACGTGGAGGCGATTAAGGTAAAGCGAGGTCGGGAGGGTGGGGCCCAATCCAGTGTGACGGGTGTCCCTATAAGAAGAGGAGATGAGGACACAGGCACACGGAGGGACAGCCACGTGAGGACATGGGGGGAGGATGGCCTTCCACACGCCGGGGAGCGGCCTCAGGAGGGACCAACCTGCCGGCACCATGATCCTGGACGCCCAGCCTCTAAAACGGAGAAAATGAATTTCGTTTGTTTAAACTGCCCGGTCTGTGGTGCTTTGTTAAGGCAGCCCAGACACACTAACACAGGATAGGGTCAGGGTCAGGGTTATCCTGATGGGCCGGGATTTCAGGCAGAGCCTTACAAGTGACCTTCCCAGCCTGCAACAGGTCAGGGTTTCCACGTCAGCTGAAGGAGAAGGTTCACAAAGGCAGATGAACCAGAGCCTCCTGTTTGGCATCAGACAGGCTACCCGTCCCCACTACCCTGACCAGGCACCCTAAGGGGGACAGAGCCCCGGCCTGGATTGGAAAAGGTGGGCTGGAGAGCGTGGGTCCAGAGGGGGCAGGAGGGCCGCCTCTCATTGGCCTTCCGCATCTTCCTGCCCCTCAAGGTGCTTGGGGTCCCCGCGGGCACCGAGCTGCATGTGCAGTGGGGTTCCGGGGAAGGCAGGATGCCGACAGTCAGACCGCTGACCCCAGCTGCTCTAGCATCAGCAGGAACCCACACCACTAGTCAGTACGTTCTTCATTATTTCACCACAGAGGGGCTGCCTTTCCAGGTCACCCGACAGTGTTTTAGAATCTTTCTGACCATGTACGGTTCGTCTGATGAGCTTCATTTTTTTCTGCACTTTAGAACACATCTAATGTTCAAATGAGGTCGAAGAGGGGAAGGATCTAGGGTCCTGACTCTCGCGGTGCTGGGTGCTGTTTTGCATGTGCAGCCACGGAGAGCGGGCTGACGGGAGCTCAGAGCCGCCTCTAGAACAGAACCGGCTGCCCAGCTCTTCTGTCCATTCAGTCGGGGTTTTAAGTGAGGCCGACAGGTGAATTCGAGACACAAGTGGGACAATGGTTCTTGGCGTCACCAAAAACACAGTAGAAAACAAGAGTTTGGGGGTGCCTCTGTGCGCATGTGTGCGTGTGTGTGCATGCTCGCACGCGCGTGTGATTCACAAGGAATGCACAAGGCTACAAAATTAACAGCCAGCTATGGGGCCGTAGGCTCCACAGCTTCAACCAGCCCGCGGTGGCTCGCCCAGTAGCCTGACGTCCAGCAGGGGAGCCTCGGCCCTGCAGCCCAGGGCGCTGACTCTGGCCACTAATACACAGCCCTCTCTCTCTGTCTGGTGGTTTGGATTCTCCCACGAGGCACCAGCACCACACTCTACCCACCGAGACCTGGAGTTTGTTGAGCTATCTGGTAGGTAGGTAGGTTCCCCATCTTGTTCTTGCTGACCTTCACGGTCACGGTTTTCCCAATTTTGTTAAATACTATTTTCCAGTTGAAGCCCTACTATCCACATGTCGAGCTCCCGATCAAACGTAGCTGGTATTTTTTATTAACGGTGCATGAAGTAAATGCCTCTGTGCCTAAACTGACTTACGGAAGACTGTCATCTTTCTGATGCTGAGTCATCCTGTCCGAGAGCAAGGGACGTCCTCATTCGATGTTCACACGTTCACTCCTTCCCACTCCTTCACCAGCCTGCCTTGTCTTACACTCTGCAGAGTCGGGGCCCTCACACCATCCGTGAGGGGGCTGTTTCCCCCTGGAAGCACCTGCTTTCCTGGGCTTGTCGCCTCTCCTTCGGCTGCAAAGCCAGCAACGTTCATCCCTCTGACCTTCTTCCGTTGCCCACATGTCCCTCTGACTCACTTCTGCCTCCCTACTCCACTGTTAAGGATCCCTTGATTACATTGGGCCCAAACAGATAATCCAGGAGGATCTTCCTATCTGCTGTTTAGCAACCTCTTAGCAAAGCAGCCGAGGGGTTCAGACGTCCACAGGGAGGCTGCGGGTGCATATGTGGCTTATGCACTGTAGCTCGAGGGGGGCTCAGGTCAGTGGGGCCGTGGACAAGACACAAGCCCCCTCAAATTCCGGACCTTTGACCATGCTCAGATTTTGGACACATTTACCAAGGGTGGTTCTGCCTCGGGTCCAGCAAACCTGCCCAGGATGGGTGGTTGACTCCCGGGGCCACTTCCGAGAAACACTTTAAAGTTCCAAAGCCATCACAGTCATTTGTCCAAGCAGTTGGAATGTGGGATCTAACACGGGGCTTCATGTAGAGATGGGCCGGCCTGAACTCACTGAGAAGTTAACAGGGTGCTTCCTGATGAGAAGATGCTGGCTGCCCATCTCCCAGCCTGGAAGGGCTCAGTGCCCAAATCACCCCAAATGGGCCATTGTGTCAACGGCTGCGCAAATCAGCCTTCCCCTGGGTCATGACCTCTCTGCCTCGATGGGGCCCGGGATGCTGGGCCCGCGGTTTCCCATCAGGGAGCACAGAGCCAAGGAATGTAGGGACTTCACTCTTTGGGGCTGGTCAGGAGAATCTTGATTCTGGCCTCTCGAGGAAGATGAAAGAAGCCTCGATGCTCAGGGACAACTTCCAGAGAGGTTGGACTGGGAACGGAAGCCAGGGCTTGACTTGTTTATACAAACAGAAAGACGGAGGTCATGCCGTGTCACCTCGAAGTCAACGGTCCGTCCTTTGAGGGGAGCTGAAGAGAAGAATATATTTAAGTGAAAGTTGTACCTGACCCACGGTCTGCAGCCAGCTTTCTCTCGACGTCCAGGCAGGCGCACCATGGAGGATGCTCAAGCAAGTGCCCTCCCCTCTGGGCAGCGCTTATCCCCAGGATGGGCTTGGTGTGGCCCTTCTGCACAGAAGACCGACAGCCCAGGCACGCAGCTTGCCGACTGAGCAACAGGACCCTTGCATCAAGCGCGCACACTCCTCAGAGGACTCTTCCTGGAAGAAACTGGAGACCGCTGGGGGCAGGTGGCCCTCCTCCTCCTCCCCTTCCCAGAGAGCACGACACTGGGAAGCCTGCTGGTTTAGTTATCGCCTCGCAGACACCGATTTGTTCTCAGCTCCCTGCGGCAAAAATCCGCATGGGGACTTGTCTTGTTGCGTGTCTCCTCTCTCCACATCCAAAATGAAGTCGCTTTCCGACATAAATGCTTTGGAAGGGAACAGCTAGCCTGAACTGGTATTTCTCCCTGGTGTGAACCGACTACTTCAGGAAATAATGAACGGATTTCATTCACCACCTCCCACCTCGTGATGCCTCTGCACTTTCACTGCAGTGTTAAACTTGCAATGAAATCATTATTTCCTTCCTTGGTCCTCAGAAGACTCTGAGGCAGCTTATAATAAAACCAGACAACAACGTCATCGTAATAAAAGTTGTAGGCGCTTGGGAAGCCTTGTCAGAACATCTAGGAGGAATGATCGCTTTTCTACAAGTGTAAACGGTGCTTACCATCACAGCGCCTTTCCTTTACAAATTCTGGGGAGCATGGTAACTGAGCCCCGTGCCGCAAAGTACGGAGGGGATCAAGCTGGAGGCATGACAGTGGACCCCGTG
Organism: Leptonychotes weddellii; assembly: GCF_054177405.1. Taxonomy (NCBI): domain Eukaryota; kingdom Metazoa; phylum Chordata; class Mammalia; order Carnivora; family Phocidae; genus Leptonychotes; species Leptonychotes weddellii. The sequence goes on along the minus strand of NC_138380.1, from coordinate 2,784,612 downwards.
AGCAGCCCCAGTCCGTCGGACCGCTCGGCCGTGGAGAGCACGGCTTTGCCATTGTTGATACACAGAGGCGCTGGCTCTCAGACCGTGCCCGCACCTCTGTGAAGGGCTCCAAGGGACTCACACTGGCTGCAAGGGAAGAGCCCTGTAACATATTCCCAGGGCTCCCCAGTCGGGAGGAATGAGCTCATCTCTTGCTCCTTGGGTGCTGTTGGAGCGAAGCTTCTCTGTTTCTCTCCAGCCCTCTTGCAGATCCTAGGGCAACAATCAGTATGATGACAAGTCATGTTTATCCCCAGAGCACTGGACCTTAGATCATTTTCTCCAAAAATGGAAGGCATCCTTGCTGGCTGAGGTCCCAATGAGAGATTACGACATGGTTTACAGATCTGTTGTGTGAACCAGTGGTCCTATGCAGAGGTTGCAGAACTAATGGGATCTAAACCATGGAATCTTTGTTTTAACAATCATGGGTTCATTCTTTTTGAACTAGTCACACCTGTACATGGATTTTTTAAAACAAGATAAACTGACTTACAAAAAAAGTAAAAAAACAAAACAAAACAAAACACTTAATCTCCGATAGTTCAACAACAAATTGAAAGCTCCTTTCTGTAGTGATCATTGGAGCTGATCTCAAGGAAGGACAAACTCCAATTTCACCCAAGTGCGCCCCTTTGTCCATCCTACCTGTATCCATATCCTCTAGTCGATGTGAATTTTGTGTCCCACCCACCCACCACCCAAATTCATATGTTGAAGCTCTGCCCCCCATGGGAAGCATTTGGAGACAGGGCCTCTGGGAGGTGATTAGGATTAGGTGAGGTGATGAGGGTGGGGCCCCCATAGTGCAGCTAATGTCCCCCTGAGAACAGACACCTGAGGACTTGTTCGCTCTCTCTCCATGCACACACTGGGAGGCCATATGAGCACTCAGTGGGAGGGCCACCATCTACACCCACAGCCCAAGCAGCTAGAACGTTGATCTTGGACTTGCAGCCTCCAGAACGGTGAGAAAAGTAGTATCTGTTGTATAAGCTCCAAGTCTGTGCTATTTGTTATCGCAGCCCGAGCCCACTCATACACCTAGTGTTACTTACTCAAAATTAAAATTCTGGTGTAATTGATACACTTTTTTGAAGAATATGCTCATGTGCCTTATTCTCATGCATTTCCAGGCAAACAGACTGCTCCCTAGTCATCAAAGGTATCCAGATTGGAGGTTAAGACTGTCAGGGGAGGGGCGCCTGGGTGGCTCAGATGGTTAAGCGTCTGCCTTCGGCTCAGGTCATGATCCCAGGGTCCTGGGATCGAGTCCCGCATCGGGCTCCCTGCTCCTTGGGAGCCTGCTTCTCTCTCTCTCTCTCTCTCTGTCTCTCATGAATAAATAAATAAAATCTTTAAAAAAAAAAAAAAGACTGTCAGGGGAGGGGATGGATTGATCCACTCAGCTTTGAAAAGACAATGAGAAGGAAGGATTTTCTACATTCCTCTAACTCCCCTTTTTGAGTATTAGAATTAGAAACAGAACCGATAGGGAGGGTGTGTGTGCGTGTGTGTGTGTGTGTGTGTGTGTGCGTGCTCGCATGCGCATATGGAAGAAGAGAGATTTGAAGGAATTGGTTCATGTGATGATGGAGGCTGACAAATTCAAAATCTGTAGAGCAGGCCTGCCGGCTGGAAATCCAGGGAAGAGTGGATGTTGCAGCTGGAGCTCAAGGACATCTGCTGGTGGGAGTCCTGGTTCCTTGGGGGATGTCAGTCTTTTATGAAGGCCATCCACTGATTGGATGAGGCCCACCTGCATCATGGAGGTTGGTCTGCTTTGCTCAAAGTCTACTAATACACATATCAACCGCATTTTTTAAAATACCTTCACATCTACAGTAATATTTGACTCAGTATCTAGGTATCATGGCCCAATTGACACATAAAATTCCCTACTATGGAGGTGAACTCTCCTGCCTTGGCAGCTAAGCTAGGACACTTGGTGGCCCCCAGCAGAGAAGGTGTATATTCCTGATTTCTTTTCCACAAGGGCCTCAGTGCTGCAGGTAGTGCCTGGAACACAGTAAGTGCTCACATATTTTCTGAATGAAAATAGGAAGGCTAAGCCCTGCTTTCCTCCTGGGGAATTGAGAGAATGGACCAGGGGTGGACCGATGAGGTCAGGCACCGTGGTCCCTGTCTTCCAGCCCCGTGGGATGCTCTAGAAGTATTTGGCTAATGTGGGGGAGACTGAGCAGTGGTGCTGTGGTGTCTTTGCTCTGCAGCCTTACGGACTGGCTCAGAGTGACAGAGCACGACCTGGGTGGGCGCCCAGGGGACCTCCTGCTGTGCTGTTTCGAGGGGACACACGGGTAAGGAAAGGGCCACAGCTAGGGACCAGAAACTGAGACATAAATGACTCAGGGGCAGGCCCCAGTACACGGTCTGGAGAGGAAAGAGGGGCCAGTCCCAACTCAGAGTCAGGGGTTTAGGAAGAAAGCCAGACTGGTCATTCCACGGCACACAGATGTGGTGGACCCAGGGGACACCTCCTGGGTCAGGAGCCTGGCATCCCCTGGGAATGCCTTCTCCAGGAGGAAAAGGGGGAGACACGGGCACTCACCCAAGGAGCCCTCATCATCGAAAAGACGACTGAATGTAGCCGTGGTAGAGACAGACTTTAGGGGACTAAGTGCTAGAAGAGATGCTGGAGGACTTGTCACCTGCCTCCAAGGCTTGCCACACCTCATTCCTCCCGGGTTCGCTTTCTAAACAAGTGCTCCAAATAATGGGATTAACCCAGGACCCTGGGCTTGCTGCCAGGAAACCTCCATTTCCCTGGACCTCCTGAGTGAATGGGCTCAGAACAAAATTGAGTTTTGACTGATCTGTCTCAACAAAAATCATGTGTTTGCAAATTTCTTCAGTAAAAAGTCAGATAGTAAGTATTTTATTTAGGCTTTGCGGATCATACAGCTGCTGTCATAACTATTAACTCGGCCACGGTGACATGGGAGCTGCCACAGACAACAAAAATCAGCCTATGCGGCTGTGTTCTGATAAAACTTTATTTAGTGACACTGAGGTTTGGATTTCACACCATTTACACATGGAGCATGAAAGTATTGTATTGTGAAGTATTACTCTTTTGATTTTTTCCCTCATTCTCTAAAAAATGTAAAAACCACCCTTCACTAGTGTGTCACACAAAAATAAGTGGCAGATTGGGCACAGAGACAAATTATCTGAGCCCTGATCTAATTTTTAAAATCTTTAAACTGCTTGATTCCAGAAGAACAGTCATCTTGAACTGTTCTTTGTTGCAAACTTTTAATCAAGGCTTGCATTCTTCCTTTAACTTTCTTGAAATGTTACTCAATTATTCCTTCCTATGTGCATCGCTGTTGAAGTCTGATGCAAACCTCACATCCTTCACTCTGTGAGTGACCCGACCTTCCCACCAGGACAACGGTGGGGTTTACTGGCTTCCATCTCCAGGTGGACACACCCCTTTTTCCCAGGTACAGAGTGGGACCTTTCAATGTGTGGATTCGGTCCGTCTTTTATTTCAGGAAGATGTCCCTGAATTAAATTCTAAATAGTTTGTTCCACTGTTTTATTTTTCTACTGGCTCCATTTGTTTGCATGTTGAACCTTCTTTGTTAGTTTCACAAATCTCTCTGATCGTTTTTCTCTTTCCCCTTGGCACTTCTTGCCTCCTTTATGTTCTTCCTTGTGCTTCTGGTTATACCTCTTGTCCACTGTTCATGTTCATGATCTACTTGTCATTTCTGAGCTGACTTTGTCTTTTTCTTCTGGTTCTTTCCTGAGTTTGAGGAGTCCCCACTCCATGCCCTTCATAGTTCTCTGATTCTCTTCTGAATTTCAGTTTTGATTCATGGTAATCTTCTTTTCTTGTTTAATTATATGTAATTTACATTAGATGGTCATAGTTTTCATCTGCCTTTGTTAAACATCTTACACGAGAGAAATATCTGAATAGAAAACTGAAATCTGAATGCAAGTAGGCGGCTCAAAAAAAGTTACATATCACTAATAATTATAATAAATATATTATTAAAACAACAGTCAATCTTTTAATTAAGAAAAGAATCAGCAAGTGTAAGAAATTATAACACAATGGCCAAAATTGTGTATAACACAATGGCCAAAATGGCCAGTGCTGGAATGATTATGAGCACCCTCATTCCCAGCTGGTGGGAGTGAAAATTGCCCAATATTTTTGAAGTTCATTTTTCTCTATTTAACAGAAACTCTGACTATGTGCATAACAGAAAAGCTTCACTTGCTCTTCCTGCTGCACATTAGGGATGGGTCCCCAGGAGCTCAGAAAAGAAGCTTTCCATTCAGAAAATCATTTTTGAGAAGGTGACAGTTGTGTTATGTGATGTGGAGAACAAAGGCAAAAGAAAAAATGGTATCTCCTTACAACTTGCAGCCCACTGAGGAGTACTTGGGACATACAGAGTGACTGTCCTCCAGGAACTCATCAGCCTCAAAGTTGATACTTTGCTAGAGGCAAAAGACAACCTTAGCTTGACATTAGCCCAACCTCCAGGATCCTGTAAAAATCCTCTTGGAAACCTCCTTTATCTCTGCCCCCCTCCAAGATACATGTTAGCAATCATCCTCTAAGCATATGACCCACCCATACACATCTGAAGGGTCTCATGACTACAGTTTTACTAGACAGTAGTAAATGACTTTTCTTAACAGCAGCTAGCCCCTCGAGGTCCTCGAAACCTTGCTTCCAAATTCCATAGAGCCTTACGCTGTCCCTAACTCGCTCCTGACTTGAAAGTATATAATGGGCCACTCTTCACAACCCCAGGGCAGGTCTTTTTGCCCATGGGTCCTGTCCCCCTGCTTTAATAAAACCACCTTTTCTGCACTGAAGATGGTTCAAGAATTCTTTCTTGGCTGTTCGTTCCTGAACCCCAACATTTTCACATCATTACCTACTTTGATCTTAGCTGGCCTGGAATTATTGAAGTTACTTTTTGGGATCCTTGTTTGTTTGTTTTTAATATTGCTGTGGGTGGAGAATGGATTTCACTCGGTGGGGAAGGGGATCTTTTCTTTGGAAAGAGTCTTTGGCTGTGCAATGAAAATCCTGTCCTCAAGTGAGGGTAATGCCTAGGAGTGTAAACTACTCCACAACATAATGAGGATTGTTTCGAAGATGCAGAGATTAAGACTCTCACTGTGCTACGTTTGTTAGCTTCTCGGGTTGAGGGCTGGGGAGAGGGAGGAAGGGGGTGGAGGAGACGCACTGTGGGCAGCTCTGGTGTTATGAAGATCAGATCAAACCCCTGAAATACTAAAACAAGCCAGGATTTGCCAGATTTGTCTCTATCTGGAGTCCTGAGTCTGAAGGTCAAGGCCAGTAGACTATGAAGCAGTGATATGATCTAGTTTTTAAGCGAATTACTTTAGAGGAAAGTGAACCTTCAAGAAAACACTGGTGAGCTCAGCCTGGAGTTGGTGTGGCTGGAGGAGTCACAGGCCGCCTGCGGATGGACAGACAAGTCGCCAGCCAATGGACAGACAGGCCGCCTGTGGATGGAGAGGCCGCCTGCGGATGGACAGACAGGCTGCCCGCGGATGGACAGACAGGTCACCTGCGGATGGACAGACAGGTCACCCGCGGATGGACAGACAGGCCGCCCGCGGATGGACAGACAGGCCGCCCACGGATGGACAGACAGGCCGCCAGCCGATGGACAGGCCGCCCGCGGATGGACAGACAGGCCGCCCGCGGATGGACAGACAGGCCGCCAGCCGATGGACAGGCCGCCCGCGGATGGACAGACAGGCCGCCTGCAGGGAGAAGGGGAGCAGGTTGGCGGGGGGGCGGCCAGCACTGCTTGTGTTCTCAGGCTTCGCTTGGGCGTGTGCGACCCTCTTGCTGGATGCTCTGACTCTCCTAATTAAGTCCTCAAGAGAGCAATCTGGAGGTCCATCAACTTGAGCAAAGGCCCGTGCCTGTTCTCTCAGAACATCCAAACCCAGAGTTCACGGGCCAGGCTCCAAAGCTCTCAGCTCGTCACTAAAGGAATGTCATCACAGAGGCTCCGCGTTCCTCGCCAGGCAATCCTGGGGCTGATCCCCTTGTTCCCTGGAGCAGGGGAGCTGCGGGCGCTGCTCTGGGCATGGTCATCCCGTGGTCCACTGGCACTGCCTCTGCCCTGTGCCCTAACAGTGGAGAAGAGCCATAAACTTTAGGTCGGTGATCACAGACCTCGTCACCTGGGACACACACTCCTCCCAGGGTGGACAGAGGGAGGGAGGAAAGTCAGTCTCGGGATGCGGCAATGCAAGGGCGCTCCTCACGGCATTATTGTAATAACAGAAGAGAGTAGGAGCAACATTAATATTAATCAGGGAATTCGATAAAACGTCACAGAATAATCCGTACTAGTAAAGGCCGTGAAGCCATTATATTGCGTGCGCGCGTGTGTAAATTATAGGAAATGAGGAAGACAGTACCTTTCTATGGAATGACATTTATAAGAACTTATCGCACGATATTATTTTTAAGCACATACTTATTTATATAGGTTTGTATACCTTAGAAGATTACAAAGCAAGACATAAATAGTGCCTATCTCCATGTGTTGGGATTACAGGTGACTTTCCTTTTAACTTTTGAAATACTTTCCGACACTCTTGCAATGAACATAATTTATAACCAGAAACAAAGGTGTTTGTAATTTTGATGGCATTGAGCTGGAGACAGCTAGCTTGCCCGGGGCAGAAAGCTTCCCTGTGTATTTAGAATAGACCAACTTAGCAGCCATATTTGGTCCCATAATGAAAAAAGAAGCCAAACTTTCCTCTTAGAAGTTTGTTTGGAAAAGCAATGCTCTTTTTTCCTGATGATTTCCCCCCATGATTTATCACAGTAATAAAGGCTTGCTGTAGAAACTTCCAACAAAGTGTGTCTTATTATCTTTCACGGGGGGTGAGCTGCACAAAGCATGTGGCTCCCCATCTGTCTGCTTCGGGTTCAGGAACTTCCAGGGTTGGTGGGAGGAGGAGGGTTTTCTGCTGCGTCTCCTCCCTGCGCAGCCCTGTTGATGTGTAGAGGATGAATTATTAATGGAAGAAGCTGCGAGACCATAAATATTCAAGGGGACACATCTGGTTTCCCTGATGCTTTATGTAGGGCAGGAAAAGTACGTTTTTACTGAGTAGAACACCTTGTCAACCCCAAATCTCTTCTTGCCCGGGCCCAGGCTCTACAAGGGGAAAAAAGCATCTTCTGACACTTCACACAGAGTCCAGCTGAGACACGTGGGTGTGTGAGTACCTGTGCACGGTTTTGCGTGGATAAGCCCAGGTTAGTGAACAGTTCCCACCGGGCTCCCTTAGTTGATCGGAGGCTGTTCGCAGGTTGGGGTGGGGAGGGAATCTCCCCAAGACACTTCTATTCAGCCGGAAAGTGGCCTTTAAGTCACCAGTTGAAGCCTCTGAAGAGGAGAGAGGGAAGGAAGGGGGAGCCGTTAGGGAACGTCTGGGCGCGGGTGTTGGGGGAGGCTCGGGGGTCCCACTCTGGCTTCGACAAGGTACTTCTTCCCCGCTTTCTGCCCCAGAAAGATAATGGGCACGCGTCTGCTTGAAGGTGCACCTGCAGAAACAGGGTGGTCGGAAGGAACAGCAGTGCAGGGGAGCAGATGTGCTCCTGGTTACCTTCACGTCAGCCGAGTCCTCTCCCTGGTACGCTGGGCAGCACCAGTCGTCAGCGTCTGACCCCCCACCAGGACCCTTACGCATGCAGTATTTCTTGATCCAGACTTTTTCAGGGTGTGTTTCATAAAACCTCAATCCCAAGGAACGTTAATAGATATTACGTGAACATAAGCATTCTTCTGCGTCCAAATCAGTTTAGGAGACAGAGTAAAACGGCCTTTCAAGGTCTCTGAGAAGTATGGAAACCTATGCGCTTACGGAGAATCTCTAGGAGTCCCTAGGGGAACGTCCCCCAGAGGACAGCCGAATGTCTGGAGACCGTTCCTGTAAAGATCGCTGGTGAGGGTCCAGGACGCTGCCAACATCCCATGTGTGCAGAGGACCAACCCGGAAACAAGGCATTATCAAGCCCAACAGGTCAGCGGTGCCGGTCTAGATGCATGACGTCCCCTCCCTGGCCCTGCTCTCCGTGCAGCAGCCAGCTGGCTGGACGCACTCGCAAGGGAGGGGTGCAGGCACGCCTACCCTAAAGTGACAGGAGCGCGCTAGGCTGCGTGTCAGGCCCCGAAAATGGTCCGTGTCCCCGCAGACCACCTGGGGCATGGCACCCCCCCCCCCGGATCTGCCTCCACGCTTCCACAGGTGGGCAAGCCTCTGTCGGGACACCGATCGCCCGGGGCAAGAGCTTTCTAAAGAGGCGGCCTCAGCGCCCGGCATCTCACATCCAGTCATAGCTCATCTCCAAATATTTGAATGAGGACAGGTCTTGAAGGGTTTAGAAAAGGCCTAGCACCGAATTCCTCTTTACCCTAATAAACGTTTAAGCAGTTTTATTGCTTGTGGAACACAGAGCTTCTAAATCAGTGCCCCACACCCTCAGAAAAGCCCCAAACCCACCCTGGAGGTGAGTGATAGCAATCGAGGAGGGACGGATTTCTGTCTCTGAAGACGCTAGAGAGGATGAAGTGGGATTGACGCCAGGTCCCCAGAGCGAGGACGGGGAGGGACACTCGGGGTGAAGCTGGAGGCGGACGCCCACGAGCCAGCCCCTGGGTGGGAATGGTGCACTTTCTGGAAGAGGCTTAGGGGGTAAACCAGGGGAAAGGACATTGGATAACAATTATTTAGCTTCAGTTGGTTACAAATTATGTTTGGTGAAGACTTGTTTAAACACTGCAATATCCATGACAGCCGCTAGCCTGGGGGAGGCCCCCCCTGAGACTCATCTGCTGCCCCCAGGTAGAAACTGAGGCAGAAGCTGGGTCATGACCAAGCGGGAGCAGCTGGGAAAGAGGAAGCAAGGCCTGGCGGGGCTGGGCCATGGGCTGTACCTGCTATGAACTAAGCTACTTTATTCCTCAGGTGACTCGAATGGTCACTGAACAGGACGAAAAGGCTCTGGGAGACAGGACAGAAGCTGAGGGTCACAGTGGCTGTCCCTTTGGCAATAAGAACTAATTTTTATTTTATTTTTTATTTTTTAAAAGATTTTATTTATTTGTTTGTCAGAGAGAGAGAGAGAGCACAAGCAGGGGGTGCAGAGGCAGAGGGAGAAGCAGGCTCCCCGCTGAGCAGGGAGCCTGATGCGGGACTCGATCCCAGGACCCTGGGATCATGACCTGAGCTGAAGGCAGATGCCTCACCAACTGAGCCACCCAGATGCCCCAATAACTAATTTTTAAAACCTCTTTTGTATGGAATTGTTACAATTTGGCCCCATCTTGTGTTCAGAATAATGGTTGAGATTAGGAAAGACTGCCTCGTATACTGAAGAGAAGCTTCTCGCGGATGCTAATTGGTACGATTTCATAGTTTAAGGTGACCAGACTATAAAAGCACAATCCTTAAATGTTGCAATAAATAACACGTTAAATAAGCACCTGTTAAATTTTTATTTGACTCTTCATTGAGTGGACCCGCAGAGAGCCAAGGAAGCTGGTCGGAAAGGGTTTGAGGAAGTGGGATTGCACGTGACAACAGGAATGCAAACACGGGACCCCTAAAAACCAGCTCCCGGCCTCTGGAGCAAAGAGAACATAAGGTTCAGGTGGTCTCATCTGCCCGAGCAACCATCTACCAAAGACAATAACAGGGGTTCCTTACACTACACACAGATGCTGGGGTCACCTGGGCTGGGGGCTCTCAGGACAAAGGCCAGAGCAGTGTTCCCCCCGCAGTGTGAACAAGGCTAAGCCTGCTGGTTCACTGCGGTAACTCCAGTGCTTGGAACAGTGCCAGGCACCTGGTAGAGACTCAGTCAATATTTGTTGAATGAATAAACGGGAGCCAGACTCCTATTCCACTCTGCAGCACCCTGCAGGAATTTTATGGTATGACCCAGCATGTGGAGAATTAAAATGTATGAGAACACATAGCCTTTAGGCTCCAGTCATAAACTCAGATGTACTCAAATATCACTTTAATTGCATTTCAAATCTTCTTTCAACTGCCCCGCTACATCCGTGATTCTAGAATCTCACCCAGCGCCACAGGCAGGGGATGAGCCTGCCCAGCTAAACCTGTGATTCTAGAATCTCATTTAAAAAAAAAAAAAATACTGATTCCTGGCCTTTCCTCTGTCTGAGTTCAACTGCTCTCGGGTGTGATTTCCTTTTATCAAGGTAAAATTCATGATACGTAAAATAACCATTGACGGTGAACAACCAGCAACACCTACTGCAAGCATCGCCCTCATCTGGCTCCCAAACATCTTATGTCCCCCGAACAAAACTCTGTTCCCATTAAGTGGTTAATCCCATTTCCCCTCCCTCCACCCCTGGCCGTCATTCTACTTTCTGCTTGTACGGATTTGCCTATTCTGCACATCTCATATAAATGGGCTTATGCAATGTGGGAGCTTTGTGCCTAGCTTTTCTCACTTAGCATAGTGTTTTCCAGGCTTACCCATGTGGTAGCATGTCCCTACTTCATTCCTTTTTAGGGTTGAATACTACAATGTACGGGTCCACCATTGGTTGTTCATCCATTTGTCTGTTGATGGGCGTCTGGGTTGTCTCCTTCTTTGGGCCACTATGAAGAGTGTTGCTGTGGACAGTCGGTTACAAGTATTTGTGTGAGTTTCAAAGCTTGAAGGCATATTCCCAGGAGTGGAATTGCTGGGTCAGACTGTAATCTTATGTTTAACTTTCTGAGGAACTGCCACACTGTTTCCACAAGGATGAACCATTTTACCTGCCCTCCGGTACTGGACAGAGGTTCCTATTTCTCCACATTTTGCCAATATTTATTTTCTGTTTTGCCTTTTTTTTAATTACTATTTTTTTTAAAGATTTTATTTATTTATTTGAGAGAGAGAGAATGAGAGACAGAGAGCATAAGAGGGAGGAAGGTCAGAGGGAGAAGCAGACTCCCTGCCGAGCAGGGAGCCCGACGTGGGACTCGATCCCGGGACTCCAGGATCATGACCTGAGCCGAAGGCAGTCGCTTAACCAACTGAGCCACCCAGGTGCCCGCCTTCTTTTTAATTACTATTATTCCAGCCCTCCTATAGACCCGAGTGGGTGGCAGGCGGCATCTTGCAGTTTGATTTGCATTTCCCCACTGACTCAGGATGTGCAGCATCCTTTTGTGTGCATATTGGCCATCTCTACATCCTCTCGTATGTCCTTTGCCTGTTTTTGAATTGGGTTGTCTTTTTTGTTGTTGAGTTGTAGGAGTCCGTTATATGTTCTGCATATTTGCAAATAGCTTCTCCCATTCTGTAAGTTCTTTTTACTTTTTTTTTTAAAGGTTTTTTTTTTTTTTAAGATTTTATTTATTTATTTGACAGAGAGAGACAGCGAGAGAGGGAACACAAGCAGGGGGAGTGGGAGAGGGAGAAGCAGGCTCCTGGCTGAGCAGGGAGCCCAATGCAGGACTCGATCCCAGGACCTGAGCCGAAGGCAGACGCTTAACCAACTGAGCCACCCAGGCGCCCTCTTTTTACTTTCTTGATAACGTCCTTTGATACACAAAAGTTTTCAGTTTTGATGAAATTTGATCTATTTTTCTTTCATCGTTTGCGCTTTTGGTATCACATCTAAGAATCCATCACCACACCCAAGGTAATGAAGAGTCACCCTGTGTTTCCTTCTGAGGGTTCCACAGTTTTAGGTCTTACATTTAGGTTACTGACCCACATCTAGTTAATTCACATGATGTGAGGTAGGGGTCCAGCTTATTTTTGCACGTGGACGTCACGTTGCCCCAGCAGCTCGGATGTTGGTTTTTATATAGCTCCTTCCGGATGGTCCTACAACGCAGTCAGATGAAAGCATCATGGGCCCGCCGAACCACAAGCCAAGTCCATGCCCGGCCCAGGGGTGTGACAGGTGCACTCCACCCATGCCGAGCCCACTTCTTACAGTCTCTCCCCGCCATCGTGGAAGACTTTCTCTAGTCTGCAGGTGGGAAAGTTCTGGGCTCAACTTCTGTCCAAGACCACTTGTTCAAACTCAATTTCTCTGGAATGTAGGCTTTTGGAAACTCACTAGGAAGACTTAGGGGCTCTCTCCACTTCCAGCCTAAACACATTTTCCCCTTGAAGCAATAAGCATGGGTTTGGCTCAAGATCCTGCTGACTATGAGGCTATTATTTGCTGGACACCTTCTTTGCTGGACCCGAAGTCATGGCTCCTTACCTGGGCCACCTTGTGGCATCAGTTGCTATGTTCTCCGGGCACAGCATGTGGGCTTGACCATCCAGATGGGCTCCCTCCGATCACCTACAAATGAGTTCCCCTTGGGGTCCATGCTCCAATCAGCAAAGAACTGTTCTATAAGGAGATTTTTGGTGTTCTGGATCAGCAAGGAATTGATCTGTGAGAACATTTTTGGTGCTAACATGGTGTTTATAGTTCTTTTCCATGCTCTCATTTCAGCAGAACTTGTGAGGTAGGTACAACAGGTATTGGATCTGTTTTGCCGAAAAGAAGTGGGATTCTGACAGCTAGTTAGATCTGGGCTCCAGCCTTGCGCTCCTCCTGCCTGCTGATGGAAGTACACTGAGGAGGCTTTGCATCCTGCAAAAGCAGCACTGGGTATCTCTGGTTACCTCTGTATATGGAGCAGTGACTTTACTCCCACGTGCAGATAGACACTCCAGTCTGAAAAGCTCCACCTGTTTAGCAGCTATGAGGTTCCATCACTGGCCACCTTGTTCTCTAATGACACATCACCTGCTGCTCAGACAACTGAACCTGAGCAGTGCCCAGGCCAGTCTGCCCCGGCATTGTGCTTGCGCAGTAACTAGAGAGTTCTACGCTCATGTCCTGAATTCTTAACCCAGTGCCATGTTTAGGGAGGGGCTGTGTTTATAATGATCCCATCGTCTGTCTGCCTTCTCTTTGGGGTCACTTACCCTAGGAAACCAGTCTATTTTTGCGAAAGAATAAAGGGCTTCTCTCACTGCTGGAAGGTAAATTGACAGTATCAGTTACCCCGTTGGCCGCTCAGGACTCAGTGACATTTCTGGGAGCTGCTGCTCAATCCTGAGGGAGCAATTAAAATTCTGGAGCAGCATCTACCTGGTGCCAGAAAACTAAAACAGACTGGCCCCCATTCTCTTAGAAGGCGCAGCCCTCCATCAGGGAGAGGGTGAGGGGGGAACATAAGCCCGGGATCCCGCCCAGAGGCCCAGCACAGGCTCAGTGCAGTAGCCTCTTTCGAAAACTCTCTACCCGAGAAGTGTGGTTCCTTTGTAAAGACGTTAGCAGCTGTGGGGCTTGGCCACTTCAGCCGAACTTTTGTGCACATTGCCTTGCAGTCCCCTGTCCCCCGGTCCAGCCCTGCTTCCCTCGCTCCCCTACAAGGTGTGATTCGGAGGGAAACCCCAGCGACACCCCGCGCCCGCATCCCCATCCCAGAGTCTCCTTCCAGAGAGCGCCACAGGGCACCTGTCGCATGCCTTTGTGGAGAAAGTCCTCCCCTTGTGTGTGAGAAACCAGACAAGACTCTTCCTTGCCCACAAGAATGCCACTTCACTCAGTAGCAGTGAAAAACTTGAAAAATCTGTCAGTAGCGGAATGGGTAAATAACTTGCGGGACAGCCATAACGAGAACCCTTCCTAGTAATTAGACGCGTGAGCTCGTTCTGTTTGGGTGATGAGTAAACCTGACACGTATGTTGAGAGGGAGGCAGAAAGTCATTGCACGATTTATATGAGTCATTAAAGCACAAACCCAGACCCTATGTTAGCAGAACATACATATTGATTAAACATATCTGAAGCGCAGATGATATAATACTAACATTTATTATATGTGGGTGGCTAAAACCCCCACATGAAAACAAGGATGCTCATGTTCCTGTTATTCTTACTAAGTGTTTGTTAGTCCCGGCTTCTTACATGGTTCCAAAGCTGCAGGGAGGCCGCTCTGCCATTGGTCCGTACGTCTGCCCGCAAAGAGTCTCCCGTCCCCGGACTGGCTCCCTCTGCTTCTGCATGTCTCTGGGCTGTGGGCTTCTTCGGTGAGCCCTCTGCCCAGGGCCCAGCCCCCCGTGCACCCCCCAGACCACCCCTGGGAGCTGTCCTGGGGCCCGAGGCCTCCCTGCCTCCAGTCTGGTCTGAGCTGGCTCGCAGAAGGCCACCTGCCAGAGTGCGGGTGGGGAACAGGCAGCAGGGACTGAGGTGTGGGTGTGCAGGGAGGCGGGGGGCATGCGGGGGCTCTGCGTCCGTGGGGAGAGGGCCGCAGGAAGGGCCTCAGTCACCAGGCTGAGGCTGCCAGACGGCAGGAGAACTATGGTCAAGGCCACAGCAGGGGTGACTCCCTGGAGGTGCTCACACCTATTACGCCGCCCCCCACCATGCCAGGATCGCCCCAGAGCTGCTTCCGCACACAATGTGCCTCCAGCACCTTCTACTGAGAGAGACTACATCGTGCTCGCTTTAAGAGGGAACTGCTCAGAGGCCCCCACCTTCTACCGTGGGGCTCGTACGGAAGGATGCAGGCCCGGCTGAGAGGCAGGCAGCAGGCTCCGGGCACAACCTGAAGACAGGTATCGGTATCGGGCCTGTTTTTATTTGCTTGTCTTGGGTTTTTCTTGTCCGTCGCCCATTTTCTAAGGAGTCACGGGTCTAGGTGCAGACTTGTGCCCCAGCACAGCGCACAAGGAAGGAAAGCACGTCCCCACGCCAGCCTCTCGGATGGCAGCCAACGCCGCACTCGGACCGCAGACCCCAGGAAGACGTGCCCGTTGCCGTCCTGAATGAGGGTTCAGAACTTGAGCCCACATTCGCGGGGCTCAGCGGGCAGCCGTCTCATCGGGGTCCAGTGACAGTGTGAGGCTGAGCGTCAGCAGGCCCAGAAATGTGGCTCCCGCCCCCAAAGCCCGTCTGTGCGCTGTGCCCACATCTGCCGGGGACCCATGAGCCCAGGCCTGGGCAGCCAGCATGCTTGCTCGGGGGGAGGTTTGCAACCTCCCCAAGCACAATTCAGGAGCCACCTGCTTCTCTGGGTCGTGGTTCCTTCCTTTTCTGCCCTTGCCCTTCCTGCCTGCACACAAACATGATCTAACTGGTTCCTGCTGCGCCCATGACATTTGTCACGGCAGCAACGTCTGAACACCAGGGATGCAGATCTAAACACATTCCTTAACCAACCCTTCCTTCTGGAGTGAGATGGGTGGCCTCAAGGCAGAGGATGGAATACCTCGTAAAGAGAAATAGTTTTTATCACAATCTACTTGTCTAGAAATAAAAGGGACATAGAACATGAGTGCTGTTTTGTAGACATTGAAGTGGACAGGGACCCTTCTCATTCTTAATAAAATCAGGCTGATTTTGAAAATGAGCTCCCACCTGAGGGTCACACTCACACATCTGTCACAGCCAGCTATATCCCTTACCTACCTCCCGCAAAAAACGGTCAGTTTATACTGATGCACACCTTAACTTTTTTCTCTCTTAATGAATTGTGGTGCCCTCTCCCCACGAGCATATGAAGAATTCCACCTGCGTGTGCGTGTGTAGTGCATGGTATTCTAGACTAGACTATTTATTCTATTGGTGGATATTTGTATTACAATAAATAATCTGCATTCTTAGGCTAAAGAGTATGTTTAGAATTTCAATGAGTATCACTAGCTTGAGCTCTACAAGTCACACCACCGTACTGTTCTGCAGAGCACAGCGGGTGGGAGCCTCTTTCCCTGCAATGGGGCCAGTTTGGAAGGTAAAAAAATGGTCATCTCTAAATACTTCTATTTGCACTTCTTGTTGTAAGTTAAGTGCCCTTTTTATTTCCTTTGCTGTGAATTTTCCTTATGCTTTATTCCTTCTCCTGTGAGTCACAGGTCTTTACTTGTATCCACCTGTAGACATTCTACCTATTAGGAAAATTAACCCTTTGTCCGGGATGTTACCAGAAAGCATTCCCCGCCCCCCATTTTATGTCTCTCTGGACCAAATAGAAAGAAATTTCTGCATGGCAAAAGCACCATAAGCAGTCAGATTTATTAATCTTTGATTTTATGGTTTCTGGGCTTTGTGCATTTTGGCCTTTTCGGCTCCAGGCTGGAAGACATCTGCCGCCGATTTCCCTTGTACTTGCAGGTTTTATTCCTGCATTTAAGTTTTTAATCCCTCTGGAATTTATCCTGGAGTCAGGTGTGAGATGCAAACCCAACTTCACTGTTATACGGATGTCTGCCCACTTTTCCACTGTGGTTGCTTTAAAATATCTCCATATTTTGAAATGACACTCCTCCCTTGAAAGGGGCAGCTAGATCCTCTCCCTGCGACTGTGGGCCAGACTCAGTGACTCTCCTCTAACAGAGAGGTACAGAAGTGATGGTCACAGGAGACTGCAGCATCTGCCCAGCCGCCCTGTGCGGGTGGGTGCCCCAGCGGGGGCCAGTGCCATGCTGCGAGGTCACGGTGTCCCCAGTGGGGAACGGAGGCTTCTGCCCACTCTGCCCACTGGGGCACCGCACCAGCAGGACCTCAGCCCCGTCCCCAGAGCTGGATGGACCCCCCACAGGAGGCCCCAGAACTACTCAGCACAGTCACTGCTGAATTCCTGACCCACAGAAACCGTGAGACCATACATGTTTGTGGTGGTTTTAAGACACTAACTTCTGGGGTGAGTTCTCATGCGGCAAGTAGTAACTCCCACATGAAACATCGTGAACAAACCATCCACTGAAGAATCAGATCTGTGGAACACAGCAAGACCAGCAGAGGGGCGAGTGAGCTGCAGAGACGTCCACCAGCTGCTCGGGAGATCGGTGTCGGGGAGATCCGGGCAGGTGTGACCCCCCTGCTGTCTTCCCAACCAAGAACACAGGATGGCTTTTTATTTGTCAAAGTGTCTTTTGTATCCCTGCGGAGTATTTGAAAGCATCCCTTGTACAGATATCATAAATGTCTTGTTAAATTTATTTCTGATTATTTTTAGTTTTGTGTTGGCAATGGACTTCTTCCAACTAGTTATTTTCTGTGTTTGGTACGTGAAAGCTATTGATTGCTGCATGATAATTTTGTACCTGACACCTTGCTGAATTCTTTTTATTGCTTGGTCGTGGATTTGGGTTTTGTCTTGGATTATCTAGTTATACAATCATATAACCTACAAACAATAATAAATTATGTATTCCTAATTTTCTTTCATGATTCTGTCAACGAATACCACCAGCACAATAGTATTCAATAGCAGCCACCTTGTGCCTCCTTAATGAGAATCCTTGGGGCATTTTACCATTAAGCATGGTGCTGGTTTGGGGGTTTAGACACATTCTGTCACATTAAAGAAATGTCCTTGATGGCTTAAAAAAAATGAATCCAGACCTCCGCTTTGTTGCTTTCCCAGCTTTACCCTAAACCTTCTCAAAGATGCCCATGAAAGATTTTAAAAGCATGACATTCAGGGGCAATTCTGGTTCCCTGCACCAGGGACTGTCCTCGAACAACACAACACAGGAGCTGCAGGGAGTCTGAAGAGGAGGTTCCCGTCCCGGCCCCACCACCAACAGGCCAACGTTGGCCGGTCACGTATTCCGCATGAAGCGAAACGGAAGATGTGGAGGGTGGCAGGTGATGCCTGGTAAGAACGCAAGAGCCCCCAGCTGCGGGGAAAGGGTGCAGAGGCCGGGCCACCAAGCATGGGGAATGTCCTCTAACACAGGGAATCATCGTGTATCCATTCCTTGTCCCGAGTGAGAAGGACCAGCTTGGACTCTCCGGGTCCGAAGCACCGCCAACAGGAAGCCCAGCTCGGCGGTCATCCTTCGGCAGCCCCAGGCTTGAGGCCACGAAGGCCCCCCGCCCCGCTCCTGCAGGAGTGCGGGGCCACGCCGCCAGAGGGCGGCATGTGCAGGCCACCCTGCAGCTGGAGCACCACGCTAGAGACCCTGTCCCCCGCGCCCAGCGCAGCGCCACGCCCAAGGGCATGTTCATTGATCACCTACTGTTTCGCCAGCTGCTCCCCAAGGAGCACTGCTATTTGCCCCAGCGCCATTAGGGGATTCAAACAACAGTCAACAGGGTCTAGTCCACCGCCCGGCTCTGGCTCCTGGAAGGAAGCGGGAATCAAAGACTGGGCACACCAGAGACATGTCTGTTCCCATCCAATGACTGTCCGGTAAGGAGTCGCCCATTGTTTTCCTAGAAGCCTCATCAATCTCCTAAATGTGCTCCCCGCTCCTCCCTGCCTCCTTCCACAGACTATAGTTTATTTATTTTTTTAGTGGGGGTAGGGACAGAGGAAATCTTAAGCAGGCTCCAGGCTCAGCTGCACTGAGCCCATCGTGGGGCTCGATCTCACCACCCTGAGATCATGACCTGAGCCGAAACCAGGAGTCGGATGCTTAACCAGCTGTGCCACCCAGGCGCCCCATCCTTCCATGGACTTCAGAACACCCTCATCAGATACACTTCTGCGATTTTTCCTAGGATGTTACAACCTCAAACAACTTTCATAACCTAACCCTCTAGATTAGTAATTATTAAGACAATTGAATCCATTTTGAGTTGATTTTTGTGTATGGTATAATGGTCCAGTTTTCCCAGCACCACTCATTGAAGAGAATGTTCCTTTCCCGTTGCGTATTCTTGCATGTTCATAAATTAATGGGCCATATATGCATGAGTTTATTTCTGGGCTTCCTATTCTGTTCCATCGATCTCTGTGTCTGTTTTTCCGTCAATACCATACTATTTTGGTTACTAAAGCTTTGTACTATAGCTTGAAATCAGGAAGCGTGATGCCTCCAGCCTTGTTCTTTTTCAAGATTGTTTTGGCTCTTTGGGGTCGTTTGTGGTGTCATACACATTTTCAGATTGTTTTTCTATTTGTGTGAAAAATGCCATTGGAATTTTGATAGGGATTGCTTTGAATTAGATTTCTTGGGGTAGTATGGACACAGATACTGCAGGGTCTCATTTATATTTGGATCTAAAAAAGTCAAACTCATAGAAAGAGAGAGTAGAGTGGTGGAGGCCAGGGGCCGGGGATAGGGAATGTGAAGAGAGGTTGGTAAAAGGTACAAACTTTCAGTTATCAGATGAATAAGGTCTGAGGAGCTAATGTATAACACAGAGACTATAGTTGATAACATTGTATTGTACGATTAAAATTTGCCAAGAGAGTACAACTTAAGTGTTAATGCCAAAAAAGAGGAAGGTAAATGTGTGACGTGATGGGTGTGTAAATTAACTTGATTGTGAACATCTCTGCATACTGCATATGCATATCAAGTCATCATGTTATACATGTTGGGTATATTATAATTCCATTTGTCAATTATACCTCAATAAAGCTGAATAAAAGAAAATATGATAGCATGAGCAGTTGGCTAGAAACAAGTTTCCACCGCAAGAATGAATGGCTAATGCAGCAATCCATACACTCCTGAGACCCAGCTCTGGGACGCAGTGACCTGGTCGGGGCCCCTCAGGCTGATTTGTGCATGCTGGCACCATTGATCTAGAGTTCTGAGAAAACCTCTTTGTCATGGGGGAAAAAGTTTCTATCCTATAAGGTGCTGAAACAGACACCCACGTTTCTAGAAAACAACACAAGATGGAGGATTCTGTGGGACGTCACGGCTCTACAGACCAGTGCTGAATGAGGTGAGCACACACGGGCTCTCTCGCCATGATCAGAATGCATCCCCGGTGTCCAGACAGTGCCAGGAATGTAGGGGAAGCGGACCTGGGCAGGACAGCTCCCACAGGCTGCAGATTTTCCACACGCCCTGCAGGACTCACCGCTTGTCTCATGTTTCTGGCCGCTGAGAACAGCTGTCCGGGAATCCTGCGCTGAAGACACCCCTCGCACAAACAGGGTGAGGCCTGCTCTCGAGGACACGACGAGAAAGGAGTTGTGTTGCGGAGCCAAGAAGGAAGACATCTCGGTGGAGGCTTGCACCTTGTCTCAAGCAGAGGACTATCCTGCATGTAAGGTGTCTTGATCGGCACAGGGTCTTGTAACGTCTTTGAATACCTAAAAGGCACCTGTTCCATGGAGATGCTTCTAGCTTCAGAGCAGAAGGATCAGAAAGAATTCCAGAGATTTTCTATGAGAAAAGCACTCAGTCTCTTTACCTATATTGACTTCTTAGGACTTTACGCACACACACCCTTTTGCTCAGGAAGTCAGACTTGAGAGAGTTGAGGTTTCTCTACTTTGCTCATGGTACTAATGACTAAGTCGAAGGACTCAGAAATAGGCAGAGAACCCGTG
Source organism: Leptonychotes weddellii (assembly GCF_054177405.1). Lineage (NCBI taxonomy): Eukaryota > Metazoa > Chordata > Mammalia > Carnivora > Phocidae > Leptonychotes > Leptonychotes weddellii. The sequence continues at coordinate 2,764,233 of NC_138380.1, read as the reverse complement.
AGGACAAGCTCTGGGGTAGCTGAAGGTAGCAGCCTCAGATGTAAATGAGATCTACAGTCTACCTATTCGGGTCCTCTCTGCTGGCTGGACACTAAACACTCAGCTAAAGGTGTTCCCATCTGACCCTCTTCTTCCTGATTATACAAATAACTTTGGCTTTCAGACTTTGAGGACTGGAGGAAGTATCAGCTTGCCTGAGGCTGAGATGATGAGTTTGCAAAGATAGCGATCCCCTCCAGCCTCACGAGTTTAAGGGAGAAGTAATGGAAGGAAGGAGCTCATTACAGTTGACACAGCTTACAGTGGTGTTTACCACAGATCTGAATACCCAGATAGGATTTCCTTTGCAGAACAGACTGCATAAATTGATTGCACATCTCCGAAGGGAGGACCTAGTATTCCATATCAGTTTCCCTTCTACTATTTCTTCTGCAGGAGACCGCAGACACTGGCCAAATTCCTGCCCATATCCTGCGGGCAGTATGACCTCCGGGCCCATCTGCGGATGCCTCCCCCGCCCCCGACCCAGGGTTTGCACTGTGCGGTCAGACGGGCCTACCTTCCAGCCCTTCTCACAGAGAACCACTAGCCTGCTGGTCCTTCTCATTGAAATAGTACAGTCCCCTGTTTATTGTATATTTTATAAAAACCCCATAAATTTCCTTCAGCTCTGAAATTCTAGGATACTATCACGCAAATGTGTTTTCCTCCTTTGGAGAACAGACAGACTTCCAGGGATCAGCCTCCCCACGTGTGGAGCGGGTCGGCCCAGGAGCCAGGACAACACGCAGAGGGACCAGGACCAGGACGTGACAAGTGCCCGCGATGTCTCGTGGGCATGCTCGGCTTACTCCCTGGTCCGCCGTGTCCAAGGTGAGTGTCCAAGGTGAGGTGACTCCCGGCAGCACCCGGGGGGGGCTGACCAGTGGCGGTCCCCAACATCCAGGCCTCAGGCCCCCTGGGTCTGGCCGCCCTGTCCAGGCTCGCAGCCCTCCCGGGCCTCGCCCTCCGCTGGGATTTCTCTTCCGGGCCGCAGACGCTTCTGCTGCCTTCTTGGGGCCAAGCTTCTGTGGCCCCTGCCCTCTTGGAGTATTTATTCCGGTGAGGAAAATCGACATGGAGCGATCAACAACTCGTTCCGAAAGCACAAAGGGGCCCAACAGCGCTCTTTGTCCTGAGGTGGCCCCGCTGGGGTTGGCACGTGTTCCCACAAGAAGAACGTCACCCAGGACGTCAAGCAGCTCCTGGGTCTTGGGGGCTGTCTTGTCTCTCCCTGCCTCACACTGATCCGGACTGACCCGGACACGTCCGCCCTTGCCTCGCCTTCCCCAAATCAAAAGTGACGGCCCAGCAGCTGTGGCTCCCATTGTCCTGGGCAGTGACAGATGATGCTGCAGTTTCCGAGAAAATTAAGTCATCAGCTCCTGGGCACCCCTGACATCATCAAAAATGTCCTGGCTGGAGAGCCACAGGCCCACAATTTATTGTTGGAAATAATGGGCAAAAGGCAGACAATTATGTGCTGACACTGGGCTGTGCCACTGTGATGGAGAGAGGACTTGTAATTCCTGCCCGTGGGTCATATCAACATTTGGAACCAGAGCCCAATTTGAAATAACACACTAAAGGAATTGATTAGACCAGGTGTCATTCGGAGTGCATCTCTCTGAACTGCCCACACATCCCTGCAGGTTATAATCTAATGCACAGTAATTGCACCGACTTCCAGGGGGCCGTGAAGAGTGAATGAGGAACAGGTGACGGATGCTTCCAGCCCTGTCTGGACCAGCCCTCCCGCCTGTAAAGCCTCTTCTTTGCCGTCCTTTCAACGCTGTACGTGATGCAAGCCACAGCCACTGGCTTGGGGAGAGGCCCTCGGTAATTAAGGCAGATGATCATAAACCGAGGTGCCCGCTGAACCCCCAGAGGCATGTCATGGAGGAGACAGCAGAGGTCTGGTTCCTAGGCGCCAACCCCAAAGTTCCAGGCAGGGCCTGGCGTAACAGACAGCACGGAGCGAGGACAGTGGCGTGCAGAGGCCCTGGGGATCTATCGGGGCTTGGGCCACTCCCGCCCAAAAGCAGTGAGGGCAAGGGTCAGGAAAGAGCCAGACTGGCTTCCTAGAGCTGCTACATACCTTAACCTGCATGCCCTTGGAGGTGGTGGTGGTGTGGGGAGTGACCCCATGCATATTTCCTGGATTCTCAGGCCCGGAGAATTTCCACAAGGGCAGGGCAGCCACCTCCCCGTCCTGAAGCTAAATCCCCCCAGCATTTGCCTTCTCTGGTCCTGCCTACCCTCCCTATGCGGCCCCACTTGCCCTGTGTTTGGGGTCTAGCCTGGGCAAGAGCCTCCCTGAGGTCCCAAGGCACACAGGCCCCCAAGCTGAGCAGGCAACAGGAGCCCCCCATGTGGACCCATGCCCCCTGGCCTCCCACATTCACCCCCCTGCACCCCCACGTCATTGCCCACCCCTACCCACAAGCACGCTAGAACATCTAGACTCCTCCGTGTCCTGACTCAGACTTTCCTTTTCATGTACTTATTTAAGAAATACTTGCCAAACCCAATATTATGCCAGTCACCTTTTCTGGCCCTCTGGCTACACTCACGGGGCTGCATCTGGTCCAGGGCAAAGAGACAATAAATAAGACAACAAACAAATAGAAACGTCAGTTACTCGCAGGGACTCAAAGACGCACCACACCTCAAAGTGGCGCCCAGTGAGGGGACCGGGCACTGCTCTGCACTGCGCGTGAGAAGCCTGTATTGGTCTTCATGAGCGGAGCATGTTTATGGATGTGAGTGCTTTGCTTCTTCTAGGACACATCAGCTTACAGTGCACAGATATCTATTTGTCTCCATCTGGCGAAGCAACACTAAACACGGGAAACTGTGAGTCACTCCCGGAAAAGGTAAACACTACAAGTCAGGAGAGAGAAACAGATCAGCACTGGGGGCCACATAAAGGAACCGGGTAAAAGAAGCTTCCATCGGTGGCTCCACATGTCAGTTAGCCAAAGAGCAGGATAAATAAGTTTTTCTCTAGATGCTAATATAGTAGAACACAGGTCAATGGTCAAGTAACCCCAACCACCACAGAAGAAAGAAAGAGAAAAAAGAAAGGAAAAATTTTTAAAAATCCTTGAGAAAAACACCAAGTCTCAAAAAGTAAATAAAACAAATATGAAAGAAAGAGACTTTAAAAGATCAATGCAATTAGTATAGTCAAGAAGTCAGCCAGCAGGCTGGTGGCTCAGGTCGGTGTTCCAGGGATGCCAGGACAAGTGTGAAGAAGTCGCCTGAGTTCCAATAAAACTTTATTAACAAAAACCAGAGGATGAGCCCCCACCAGGGAGAGTGGAGAGGAAATCCCACCTAGGAAAATAAGTCAATCAGAGTGACTCCTATGTTCGGGTACATTTTTAGCTTCAAAACTGTGGGAAATGTGTGGATATTTTAAGAAAGAAAAGTAACAAAGTACTATTAATGACTCTCAAGATGTTCTCTTCACAAAACATAATGAGTAGTTGATGAGCAACGAAAGCCTGATATTTAAAACGGAGCGGCCTCTTTCACGGCCACGCGGCGTATGTGTATACACCTTTTCAAACTAACTCGGTTACTATTGAATAAACATCACATTTATGCTCATAGCATAGCAAACACGATACTTTAGATTATAAAAAGGTAGAATGAGGTCCAGATCCATTATTCTATAAAGTAGATTAAAAATTAAAAAACCAAGTTTTGAGAGAAGCAGCAGCTGTCTGCCGAGAGGCCGAGCAGAGCAGAGCGGAGTCACGGCGAGGACTCCTGGTGGCGGCAGTGAGGGCCCGCGGGGGCCGACCCCCAGCATTCCGCAACTCCGGGGGGCGGGGGCGAGGAAGGGACAGCAGGTCTGGGAAACTACGCTTGGGAATGGATGCCTTCCTGTCCTCTGTCGCCCCACCTCCCTGAAGTCCAGCCCCCAGCTTCCCAGCTCTGACCACTGCCCACACCTGCCTTCCTGCCCACCTGCCTGAGCACCCACCCAGCGGGCCTTCAGTTCCAGCGGGAACACCTCTCCCCCCGCCGCCTGGCCGCCCACTTTCTGCCTACCATCTCCGGTCTCACAGCCATCCTAACTGCCCGCAATGCCCTTCTTATTCATTTCAACCAAATGCAATTTCTGACATTCAACCATTTGACCCGCAAAGTGGCGATTTCATAAGCTTCACAAAAAGAATACAAACATGGCAATTTTCCAGGTCAGTACATCCCAGACCGTTGGATTCCCAGCTTGAGAGTCCTGGAAGACAGATTTTAAAGGCATGACTTGTGCACGCGGGATGATCCAACAGCCCCTGGTGGCGGCCAGTGCTGAGCAGCTAGAAGGATCCCCCGATTGCTTTCCTTATGGAGAGTGTTATTGGGGGGCCGGTAGGTGGTGCTGCTTCCTTTGCAGGCCAGGCCAAGCTCTTTCTAGACTGGCATTTGGGATTCTCTGTGTCTGGGTGTCCGTGTGTGCTGCAAAGAGCCCCAGACTAAAGATTCGTGAGCTGGGGTCTCCACCCTAACGCTGTCACAACCCTACTCAACCACATGGTCCTAGAAGTCTCCGAGCCAACAGGGAAGACACTCCCTTCTTGGTAGCACACCATGTATCTTCAGAGCGCCCCCGCATGCCATTGCTCAGAGCTTCTGTGCCCCAGCCCCCATTGCCCCAGGGGTCCCCCTCTCCTTTGCCTCCGTGATTTGCAACAACCGGCATATCGGCACCCCTTCCTGAGAAGAAAATGAACCTGCACGGGAGTTGACGTCACCATATGGCCAAAGCTGCTGGAGCCAACAGATGGAAAAATGAAAAATAGAACAAGACTCCAGGGACTCCAGGGATGGCGTGACCCTCCTGGGGCCTGGGGCCTTCAAACTGTTCACCGGCGGGTCAGAGACAGCCTGGTCCCAACCCTGGACTTCCCCTCACTCTCTGGGTGACTTTGAGCATGTTATTTATCCCCTCTGAGACCCGGTTCTTCATGTGTAAAATATCAGCCACAGCAGTTCTTCCTCCAGAAGGTGGTGGAGAGGGTACGTGAGCAAGTATACAGTAAGCACAGTGGTCCCTGTGGGTGTGCAGCCCCGAGGGATCCTACCCTTGGAGTGGACTCCACTTGTAACAAGAGGCTGTCACACAGCGACAGGCCACGGAGACGGTTCTGCTTCAGGCCTCTGTGTCCCGGCTTCTGACACAGCACCCGATTCCCCCCACACGAGAGTAGAGCGGCCAGGTGTCTTAGGGCAGGGCCCAAACTGGCATGGCCGCGCCCCCCCATCCTCCACTGCTGAGATGGGTCAGGAGGCCTGCTCGGACTGGCGGAGGGACTGCGAGCTACCCCCCACCCTCCCGATGGGTGGAGGATAGTGACATGCGGGGTGACCATCTTGGAAGACCACCTGCCACCAACACACACACGGTCACCTGTCTGTTGCAAAGAACAGTCTTCAGTAAATGCTGCTGGGTCAAATAGGCAGCAAATGAAACACCGAGATGAATCTCCGTGCCTACTTCCTGCAATACCCACTCAGAAAGGCAATTCTAGGAGGACCGTAGATCTAAAAATGAAAGGTAAGATAATGGGTTTTGGGAAGAAGACCTAGGAGAACAGCTTCATGTTGCTGGATTAGGCAAATGTTTCTCAAACGGGATGCACAAAGTCCTAACCTTAAAGAAAAAAGACAGTAAAGTGAACTATATTGAAATTAGTTAGCTATGTCTAGTCATAAAGAGATACCTTTAAGAAAAAAAAAAAAAGCCACAGACTGAAGGGACATATTTGCAATACATAAAGGAGTGATATTGAATATATATATACACACACACACGATCTGACCAAAGTCAATAAGAAAATGATAGACTAACCAATAAAACTGGAAAAACAGGAACTTCAAAATAAAGTTTATCCAAAAGGCCAAAAACAGATGAAAAAGTGCTCAACTTCATTAGTCATTGGAGAAATGCAAGTCCAAGCACAATGAGATCCCCGGCGGAGTGACAAACTGAAGAGATACAAAAAACGTGTGCAAAGATGTGGAGAATTCAGTGCACATGCTGCTGGTGGGGTGAATGGTGCGTTCACGTGGGAGATCTGGCTGGCTGACGTGCACGCACCCTCTTCCAGCAACTTCTCTGCTGCCCGAGCCCAGCAGAGAACGCCCATGTGTTCCCCAAACACACAGACAACAACTTCACAGCGGCCCCGAGCCCGATTGCCCCAAACAGGAAACAAACCCACACTGGTAACGAGGGAACAGGTGATAAGCCGCGGTACACCCACGCGAAGGACTGCCACCCAGCCATGCAGACGGACCACAGCACGATGCAGGTGAGTCCCACAAACGTATGAAGCACGTACACATTCCGTGACCCTTCTGAGAAAAAGTTCAAGAACCCAGGCAACACTAATCTTTCCTGCCAACAGGAAGGACAGCGCTCCCCTTGGGCAGGGGTAACTCTTGGAAGGGGCTGGACAGCTTCTGAGATGTCAGGGGCATCTTTTTCTTGACCTGGGAGCTGGTTATATGATCCACTGACTTTGTGAAATTCACTGAGCTGTACACTCATGGTTTGCGTATTTTTCTGTCTGCATGTCATACTTTAATTAAATGCAGTAAAATAAAAGGGAAAAGTCGACTTAGATATTTGCTTACTCAAATTTCTCCATTTTTCATAATTAACTACAAATTTGGAGACAGAAAAGCAGGGAGGTTAGTGTGTGAGTCCAACAGAAAAAAAAAAAGAGAGAAAGAGAAAAAAATAGAAATCAGTGTTTTTACTGAGCGTGGTAAAGCGACCGAAGACACACAAAGAAGGCGATTCAACATCCCCAATTGTTACGGTGATAAAATTAAGTTTTTGCCCTTAGAGTTGGGGATGTCTCATTCTCATTATGTTTTATGTATAGGACATGGAACCTCCCCTCCAGGATATCAGAGAGGAAGTAAATTGGAATTATTTCTAGTTCTTGTAGAGGCTCTAACTTCAAACAGCACAAAATGTCAAGTTTAATGATTCCTCCCACCACTAAGCTGGAAATCCATTTCTTACCTAATTTATCGTGCCACCGCTCGGTCACCAATAGACACCAAATTTTCACAAGAAATCGCAGCTACCAGAGCTGAGAGCTCGGTTTCCTGTACAAATAGTACCAGTCTTCTTCCAGAGAAAAACGACTGCATCATTAGAAGGAAAAAAATCCGTCCCTAGGAATAAATTGAGAAATTAAGGTGTGAGTCACATTATGGATTAAAATGGACTCTCCCAGGGAAACACTGAAACCGGGTCCCTGCCTACCCCGGGTGCGCAGGTGTCCCTCGGCCAACAGACGGTGGGGCTGTAAAGTTCCCGGTAGAGAACTCAGGAGAACATCCCTGTGACCTCAAACGTGGGGAAGGATTTCTTAATCAAAACGTCTGAATCAAAAACCACGGGGCACACTCACACAGAGTGTGCGCTTGATGACCTGGAGGATACAGGTTTCTCTTCACCGGGCCCCATGGACACCAGCCCAGGGGAGACCGAGGAAGGTGTCGCTCGCACGTCCAGGGCTTGCAATTCAGGAGAATTTTTGCGCCACAAGAAGGTGACACCACAACAGAGGACCAGGCGGAACGGCAGTTTACAGAAAACAGATCCAAAGAGGCATCAAGCAAAAAAAGCAACGTTCAAGCCACAGGCATCCCGGAAACACAAATGGAAACACTGTGATTTCCCTTTACACTCGTTGGATCTGCCGGCGCTGGTGGGCCAGGGGCAGGGTAGCTGGGGCGGGGTGGGGGGGGCGGTGGAGGGCACCCCTGAGCCGGGCAGGGTCTGCAGGGACCCCGCAGCCTGGCTGTGGCACTCAGGAGCGTCCCAGTGTACCCTCCGCTAACCCGGACTCGCACGTCCACACCTGCTGCTCCTCCCCCGTGGGCTGGGCGGGGCGCACCTCCCCACCCCATCCAGGGGGGCTCCTCCGGGACTCGCCCCCGCCTGTGCGGCGTGAAGGACGGAAGAAAAGCAGACGCCGCAGCTGTGCTCATGTGGTTTTGTCTTTTCCTCTTGTGCACCAACCGTCAGCCAGAAGAACAGGCCCCGGGTGGACGTGGGTCCGAGGGACATGAGGGGTGGTGTGGAGCCGCGCGGAGCCCTGCCCGCAGCCCGCAGCAGGCAGCCCCCCACCCCGGAGCAGCCGCACCTGCAGCCTGCGCACAGACTCGGGGTGCCGGCCTCACCTACTGCCGGGCGGACCCAGCTTCCGCGCGGGCTGGCCCTCCCGTGGGAGGCCGGCTCACCCCTACTTTAATTACGGGGTTCTGTACGCGCTCGGTCAAGGAAGGGGCCGTGTCTTTTTACAGCCCGCCATCCTGGGCCCGGAGCAGAGAACGGAGCTGGGAACACGTCCGCGGTTTTGAAAGTTCACCGAAGGGCGTGGGCCGCGGGGCGGGGGCGGGGGCGGCGTGGAAGCCCCTGACAGCTGAGCGCGGGCGCGAGACCGGGGCGGAGGGGGGCGTGTTGCAGCTGCAACGGGGGGCGTTTGCCATCCACACGTGCAGCCCCGTATGTCTTTGAGTCCAGGCCTCTCCTTTGGGAAAATCACTTTAGTGGGCTTTTTTTTTTTCCCTCCAGAAACAAAGATCTATGGAGGAATTGGCAAATAGCTGTGCATAGTTAGTCAAGTTTATGCTGTGGGCTACTCTCATGTTTGCGAGACTGTTTCCTTTAGGAAAGATGCTCATTTCCTGCAGAAAAATGTTCAGTTAAAAAAATATATATTTATAGTGCATTGTCCCTGAAACTTGCTAGTACGTGGGAGGTGTGTGTTCATTCAATCCACGACTCCCTAGGAGCCTAGAGGAGGGGGCGCCTGGCGGGAAGCTGTAGTACTAAAAAAAAAAAAAAAAAGATCAGTGTGGAGCTGGGGTGCAGAAGTGGATTGGGGATCACAGATGCTGGGCCCTAAGGCAAGACTAACCTCCCCGGCGAAGGCAGGGCCTGACCGCCAAACATCTGGCAAAGGGGCCCCTCTGAAGATGGGATGAGTCGTACCTGAGCCCAGGGAGGGAAGGCCTGCTCCAAGCAACCATCTGTCACGTAGATCAACCCCCGCCCCCCACAACATGGCGAAGGGCCTGAGCTGAGGGCGCCTGGGATCCAGGAGGGCTCCTTGGAGGAGGTGAGCTCACAGCCATGCTCTTTTCTGGTCCCAGGTCTCCATCCCGTGATACCCACAGACAACCCCTCACTCGAAGTGCATCAGTGAGGGGTGGGTGTCCGGGGGCTCTGGGGAGCGTCCCAGCAGTTGCGTCGGGACCCCGGGCAAGGCCACCTGAGGCGGGAAGCGGGTGGTCTACGGCCACATCTTGTCAGGTGATCTGGAACCGAAACACCCTGCATGGTTTTCTGAAGCAGCAGAGAGCTCCACACTGACACCGAGGCTGACTCATCCTGGCTTTGTCCCACATGCGGAAGGTCTTGTCACTATTTTAGGACTTCCTCAACCCTGGAGGCTGATGATCACCAAGCCAGCCAGAAATAACACAGCCAGCCATTCATGCCGTGGTCCTACATTTAACACATACGAATTAAAAGTTGCTATTAATTCAAAATTCTCAAATACGCTTGACAGCGTGGGTCAAAGAAAAGTTTAACTCTGTGAAGAGAGGACTCGCCGGAAGATTTAAAAAGAGAAAGGCAAGCGGTATTTAAGGCCTAGAGATTCACCAGCTCGGGCGTCCCGCGGAGCCTGGGCGGTGGGATGCGAAGGGCAAAGCCCCTCCTCGTCTGAGGCCTTCTCTACGGGGCTGCCCAGCTCTCCCAGCTAACCGGCCTTGGGGGGCTGTCAGCTCCGGGCACTGCTGTGGGTGTATACCTTAACACTGCAGTCACAGAGTTACGCTCTCCAGGGCTGTGGGATGAGCACCCACTGAGGAGCAGCAAGGTCCTGGGTTTATTCACCCAGGTGATGGGAATGAAACAATGAAACAATTAAGCAATTGATTTCTCCGGAGTCTGGGATGACTTTTCCCTCCTCCCTCCGTGGCACTGGGCCCCGTGGTAGGGCGTGGGCTGTACCAGGGTGCGGAAGGGCCCCCCTGCTTTCGGGGAGCTCTGGGGAGAGACGTGGGAACAAGAGCTGCCACCCCAGCAGCGGTTTCTATGGGGACCTGGGGGGGGGGGGGGCTCGGAGGCAGGAAAGAGTCACCAGGGGGCGGACCTGAGCCCTCCAGGTCATCAGGACAGGGAAGCGGACTTGCAAAAACACACAGGGAGCAAAATGAAAACACATTTTAACAATGTGTATTCTTCCGATCCATGAGCATGGGATGTTTTTCCATCTTTTTGTGTCTTCTTGAATTTCTTTCGTAAGTGTTCTGTAGTTTCTAGAGTATAGATCCTTGACCTCTTTGGTTAGGTTTATTCCTAGGTATCTTATGGTTTTGGAATGGAATGGAATCAATTCCCTAATTTCTCTTTCTACAGTTACATTGTTAGTGTATAAGAAGGCAACTGATTTCTGTGCATTGATTTTGTATCCTGTCACATTACTGAATTGCTGTATGAGTTCTAGTAATTTGGGGGTGGAGTATTTTGGGTTTTCCACAAAGTATCATGTCATCTGCAAAGAGAGAGAGTTTGACTTCTTCTTTGCCAATCTGAATACATTTTATTTCTTTTTGTTGTCTGATCGCTATTGCTAGGACTTCTAATACTATGTTGAACAATAGTGGAAGACTGGGCATCCTTGATATATTCCCGATCTTAAGGGAAATGCTCTGAGCTTTTCCCCATTGAGAATGATATTCGCTGTGGGCTTTTCATAGATGGTGGAACAAACAATCCTAAAATTTGTATGGAATCAGCAAAGACCACGAATAGCCAGAGGAATGTTGAAAAAGAAAACCAAAGCTGGCGGCATCCCAATTCCGGACTTCCAGCTCTATTACAAAGCTGTCATCATCAAGACAGTATGGTACTGGCACAAAAACAGACACATAGATCAATGGACCAGAATAGAGAGCCCAGAAATGGACCCTCAACTCTATGGTCAACTAATTTTCGACAAAGCAGGAAAAAATATCCAGTGGAAAAAAGACAGTCTCTTCAATAAATGGTGCTGGGAAAATTGGACAGCCACATGCAGAAGAATGAAACTCGACCATTCTCTTACACCACACACAAAGATAAACTCAAAGTGGATGAAAGACCTCAATGTGAGACAGGAATCCATCAAAATCCTAGAGGAGAACATAGGCAGCAACCTCTGTGACATCGGCCACAGCAACTTCTTTCAAGACACGTCTACAAAGGCAAGGGAAACAAAAGCGAAAATGAACTTTTGGGACTTCATCAAGATAAAAAGCTTCTGCACAGCAAAGGAAACAGTCAACAAAACTAAGAGGCAACCCACAGAATGGGAGAAGATATTTGCAAATGACACTACAGATAAAGGGCTGGTACCCAAGATCTACAAAGAACTTCTCAAACTCAACACTCAAAAAACTAATAACCCAGTCAAAAAATGGGCAGAAGACATGAGCAGACACTTCACCAAAGAAGACATATAAATGGCTAACAGACACATGAAAAAATGTTCGTCATCATTAGCCATCAGGGAAATTCAAATCAAAACCACATTGAGATACCACCTTACACCAGTTAGAATGGAAAAAACGGACAAGGCAGGAAACAACAAATGTTGGAGAGGTTGTGGAGAAAGGGGAACCCTCTTACACTGTTGGTGGAAATGCAAGTTGGTACAGCCACTTTGGAAAACAGTGTGGAGGTTCCTCAAAAATTTAAAAATAGAGCTACCCTATGACCCAGCAATTGCACTCCTGGGTATTTACCCCAAAGACACAGATGTAGTGAAAAGAAGGGCCATATGCACCCCAATGTTCATAGCAGCAACATCCGCAATAGCCAAACTGCGGAAAGAGCCGAGATGCCCTTCAACAGATGAATGGATAAAGAAGATGTGGTCCATATATACAATGGAATATTACTCAGCCATCAGAAAGGATGAATACCCAACTTTTACATCAACATGGATGGGACTGGAGGAGATTATGCTAAGTGAAATAAGTCAAGCAAAGACAATTATATGGTTTCACTTACTTGTGGAACATAAGGAATAGCATGGAGGACATTAGAAGGAAGGGAAAAATGAAGGGGGAGAAATCAGAGGGGGAGACAAACCATGAGAGACGATGGACTCTGAGAAATAATCTGAGGGTTTTAGAGGGGAGGGGGTTGGGGGATGGGTTAGCCTGGTGACGGATATTAAAGAGGGCACGTTCTGCATAGAGCACTGGGAGTTATATGCAAACAATGAAGCATGGACCACTACATCAAAAACTAATGCTGTACTGTATGGTGACTAAGATAAAAAGAAAACACAGAGGCGTGCCCCAACAGTCCCGTATGACTGGAGCGTAGGGCATGGAACAGGTAGGGTGTGGCACGGTGGTTGACCCTCAGGTTCTGGGTCAGACAGCAGGGTCAGGCCTTGTCTCAACCCCTCTGAGCTTCACCTTGCCTGTCTGTGATGTGGGTACGGTGCAGACCTGTGTTCTGTGCAAGACAAAGGGACGGTACTGGTGCGAAGCTCCTCGCTCTGCTCCCACCTACGGTAACGCCTAACTCATGTTAGCTATCGCGGCCATGATGCTCATGAGGGGTTCGGGGCTGACACGGGGATGCATGGATGTCACCCGCTGGGAGGTGAGCACTTCCTGTCCTGGGGAGGAGGGGAGGTCACCGAAGAACTCTGAGCATGGGATTAAACAGAGAGGTTTGCCACAGAGCCGCTGAGAGCCGTGACCCAGAGCACAGGCTTAGCCTCAGGCCAACAAGGACGCTTCTATCAGAACATTCCAGGATCTGGATGCCACCTCCCAACTGCCCAGGGCACAGGGCAGACCTCTCCTCAGATGAGGCGAATTCTACGCCACACGGCCTCCATCTCCCCATTGGAGAATTATAAAGATATAGGATTTTTATTTTCTTTCTGCTTTTCTGCATTTTCTATAGGGATTGTTTTCACTTGTACAATTCTCGTTAAGATAGTTAACAGCTGGGACTCGGGAGCCTCCCGTGTCCACACCTCGATGCCTGGCCCTGTGCCCACCACTGCTCACCTGGGTGCGTGGCCCACAGGCCCAACTGGAATGAGGAGATGCAACTGCATTTCTCTTGCTGCTGATTAAAGCAGCCCAAGCCCCTGCCCCCTTTACCAGCTGCAAGTGGGGTCCTCCTGAGGAGAGGCCCTTCCCCCATGCTCTGAGAACCCCCACAGATGCCCACATTCCTCTGTGGGCGCACCTCAGCTCCCCACCCTCAGCTGCCGGGAAGGAGCCTGCAGGTGCACGCCGGCCACCCTGCCCACCACTGCCCAAACACAGGCCCCTCGTCTGGCCGCGGCGGCACTTCAGGCAGGGGGCGGCGCTCAGGAAGAAAGGGGAAGGTGTCCGGTCCGGGAGCAGAAAAATGGGAGGCTGCAGAGACGTGCTCATGCAAGCCGCATCCAAGGGGTCCGGGGCCTGGGCTAATTGGACCCAAAGAATTTGAGACCCATTGGGCCAACCTTGCCTAATGGGGTTGTGGGCTGGGGAGGGCCCATTGGGCTGGCCCAGGCACTGTAGACCTGAGGGAGTCTCAGACTCCCCAGCATCTCTGGGAGTCTGGGTGTGGCACGGGGAATGTGTCACAGTGGTCGGCCACACCGCGCCCTCTGCCTCTCTCTCTCTCTCGGCGTTCCACGATGCAGGGCTGATGCAGAGTGGGGCCTGGAAGAGGGGCACCCAGCACCTTCCCAGACCAGCCTCCACACAGTGTGGCCTTCATTCAGCATCCAGAGAGTCTGGGGGACCCTTGTTCAGACGTGCCTCCCACACTGGGTGTCCGTCTGGGGAGCCCCAGGAGCTCACCTCTTTCTGTCTGTCTCTCACCCATTGGAGCATGGGGTCCTCCTCCGCCAGGCGTCCTGGCCCCCTGACCTCGTTCCGAAGCCTCAAGAGGACTGGATTTATTTAAGGAGGGTCCATGCTGAGTCCTGGCATCCATCCAGGAGCGACATCCACGGAGCAGGGTACCACAAATGACAGAGGCCACTGAGGTGTTCATTTACTTTCTTCACGGAAAATCAGTTACAGTATTTTCTAGAACCAAGAGAAATGTGACTCCATCTTATAATTTAAGTCTCTGAAAAGAAGAAAATGGTCAAACAAACATAGAATCAACCCTCGTCCTCAAGTCCCCAGCCTTCCTGTCCTCTGGCTCCCCCCGACCCCGAGCCCACACACCTGACGCCACTATACCCTGACTCCAACCGCCCTCAACAGCTTTGGAACGATGGGCTGCACCTGTCTCCGCTCGGGCTTGCAGGAGCTGGAGTATTTCGTGCTCCAGGTTTTGAGTACTGCATTCCCTGGCACCTGGTCTCACCTATCCGTCCGGGGGGCTTGGCTCCTGTATCTGTGTTTCTGGAGAGACGCACCTCGCTGGCGCCGACGTAACCACGTTTCTGGGCACGCAAGGCCCCAGGTCTGACCTGACTGGACAGTCTCCCAAGGAGTCCAGGGCTCGCCAGGAGGCCCCACATGGGCTCTGCTGTCCAGACCCGGCAGCATGGCAGCCTGAGACAGGAGGCCACACAGACTGCCCCAGAGCATTCCTCACCTGCTTGTCTAGCCACCACCCAGAGAGGCCCCCAAAGGTCAAGACCTCGCGGTCACTTTGGCTGGGGAATGGGTTTGATCTCCAGAGTGCAGTTTGCAAAGGCCAGAAATGCAGGCAGAGGCTCTTGAGGGTGTTGGGGTGGGGTCTAGAGGAGAGAGGCTGAGGACCCCACCCCCACCCTGGCAACGGGGCTCAGCCTGGCCCAATTCCTGGCTCTGTGTGATCTCGAGCAAGTCATAACCTCTGTCACTTAGCTGCAACATGGGGCAACTACCACTGTTGTGGACGGAACTGTTATCTCCAAAACCTCATCTACTGAAGCCCTAACCCCCAGTGAGGCTGCATTTGGGGCCTTTAAGGAGGTGGTCAAGGTTAAATGAGGGCCCAGGGGGTGGGGGTTGCCTAATCCCATCGACTGGTGTCCTTATAGGAAGAGGAAGAGACACCAGGGCTGGCTTTCCGAAAGCTCAGAGGAGCCCTGGGAGCACACAGCCAGAAGGGTCATCCACAAGCCAGGAAGAGAGGTCCCACGGGGACCAGCCCTGACGGCGCCCTGATCTGGGACTTCGGGCCCCCAGAACTGTAAAAAGGACGCTCCTGTTGTGGAAGCCCCGGGTGTGGGCTCTCACTGTGGCCACCCAAGGTGACTGAGACGGTCTGCCGTCCTGCTGTCAGGCTCGGGAACAGCATGGAAAGGCCCCTCGCCTTCTCAGGGTTCGGGAGGCCGGTTTCTACAGGCAGGTGGCTGAAGGTACAGGACAGCCTGGCAGAGACTGCCCGCCCCCTCAGTGATCCCAAGACCCGGAGCTGAAGGGAACACACGCGACACCCCTTCTTCCCCACTCTCCTCTATGCATCCCTTCTCCTCCTTCCCCCCAGGAATGTTCATGGAATGTCAGGCCAGCATCACACCCTGGCTCCTGGAAGGCCCCAAATCCCGGCAAGACCCTGCACTACCAGGCGCGGCCACTGGGTGGCATACCCACATGCGGTTCAGGCCCTGGGTTTGCTGGACCGGCGCTGGGACCCTGGCCAGCAAGGCTGTACCCAGTCCTTTATTTTAATCAATCCAGCTTGAAAGAGGGGGGCTGTGTAAGTTATTTCTGCTTTGAACACAGCTTCGTTGTTCTGATACAACTATATTTCCCGTTAATGGTTGAAAATTTAGCATTACAATTGAGATGTGCTGTTAACTGTAAAATACACACCCAATTGTGAAGACTTCGTACCCAAAAATGTAAACTAGTCATTAATACATTTTTATATCGAGTAGACATTGAAATGATATTTGGTGACATTGGATGAAATAAGACATTATAGTATCAATTTCCCCTGTTTCTGGTTACTCCTCTATTCCGGCTCCAGCATATTTAAATTACGTATGAGCTCAAACTGCATTTCTGTGGGACCCTGGGCACTGCCTTCCTCCTTCCTGTGGACGCGGGGAGGGCGCGGCCAGGCTGGGGCGGCGGGGGGGGGTGCACCAGGAGTCGGGGCTGCACTGGGTGCTGCAGGAGAAAACAGGTCCAGAGGGGCTGTGTGGGCGGGCTCAGGGCACGGGTCAGGGTCAGAGTCCTGCCAGTCGTGTAAGACTCCACTTGCCAAAGCTTCTTCTTGGGCGTCTTGCTACAGGTTGGGTCCTTCAGTTCAAACAGCATTTACTGAGCAGCAATGTGCTGGGCCCTGTGTGGGAGCCAGTGCCAGGGATGAAAGGCCCTGCCCAGGGCAGGAAACCCCGAGGGAGAGGGAGCAGGGGCGGGGGGGAGCAGGCTGCGGACAGCAGCTGAGACCTGATCTCCAGGAGGGATTTAAAACTTGGGGTGACAGGTGAACCTGGAAGCAGGCCCACAGCATCAGAAGGCGTCTGGTCCTATGGCTGTGGGAGGGAGCCTTGTCTGGGCTGTGTGTGTATATACACGCATACATATACACATGTGTGTGCACATACATGTACCCGACACACACGTATACAAACATGTATGTACACATACATGTACCGACACGTATGTATACAAACATATACACCTGTGTGCACACATACATGTACCTGACACACGTATACAAACATGTATGTGCACACACATGTGCCTGACACACATGTATACAAACACGTGCATGTACACCTGTGCGCACATACATGTACCTGACACATGTATGCAAACATATACATATATACACCTATGCACATATACATGCACCCGACACACGTATACAAACATGTATGTACACATACATGTACCTGACATGCATGCATACAAACGTACATGTACACCTGTGCACACATATGCACACACACATGTACCCAACACACGTATACAAACATATACATATACACATATACACACGTATGTGCGCACATACCCAACACACACGTATGCAAATATACACATGTACACACATTTACACGTCCATACACATACACATACACACGTGTATACACACGTGTCTGCACACAGACTCATGCGTATGCACACAGGTGTGTATAGAGACTGCTGAGCACACCGCACACAGCGCTCCTCAAGAGGATCCACCCAATGTTGCTGACTCTTGACGCTGTTTGAAGAAAGACTTCCCTTTTCTCCCCTCCAGCAGACTCTTCTCACCCGCAAGAGGTTTATACTTCTTGAATTTGAGGACATGCTTAGGTTCCTCTCTCTGATGCTTTGTTTGCTTCTCTGGACGTTACCCGCCTCTCCTTAGAGCTGTCATCTCTCTGGATGAAAACGAGCTGGCTTTCCTCCTTCCTTATCAGCATGTTCTTGTCGAGCAGGTTACCCTTTCCCTGTGATACTGAGTCAGAATTTCCCAGAGGTTAACTTCAAGTTCACCTCAGGGATCAGCTTTCTCTGTGGATTCACTGAACTCCCCGAGCCCATCTATAGGGCCACGCACAATCTTAAAAGGAAGACTCCTGTACAAATATGGAATGAACACATCACACATTTGTTGAACGGATTAGCCTGGGAACCAGCAAAATGGCAAGGCAGCTTCCAGGAGCAGTGGAGGGCAGAGTGCTCCGTCGTGAGGCCAGGCAGGCATGTTCGAGCGTTTTCTGAGTGATGGGCAAGTGATCACTGCCCTGCAGGGAAATAGATCCGTAGCCTTGGGGTCACCTCCACCAGACAGGAATCATTTGCATCTCTCCCAACAAAAAATCCACACATTAACATATAACTTCACAAAGCCTAGGCCCTAATCAATAGTAAATAGCAAGTCAGATTCTGGTGCATTCCCCCGGATAATTAAGCAAGACTGAGGGGCTGGGCTTGGTGGTAAGGCAAACGAGGACGGCACATCCTCCAGCATCCACTGGAACCTTGTGTGGGGCAGTTTGTTCAGGAGGCCACAGGATACTAACATGCTCACTCACGTGCCCAGGGACTCAGCAGGTGGCTGGGAACCATGGGGCCGGCTGGACACCCCCCCACCCTGCAGCTAACTTAGGCTCCCTCCCAGCATGGCATTTGCAGGTGCTCAGATGGATGAAGCTGATCAGCGTCCTTCCACCCCGGAGCAGGTTACAGGGCCACCCACATGCAAGAGGGGAACCTAGCTCTTGCTCTCCATGGAAGAGGGCAGAGAATGCTCCAGAAGTGAGCAATGACACCACGTCCTCTGGCCACAGACCCCACTCTCAACTCTAGACTGTGGGCCGTGTTCTAAGTGTCCCGGACCCTCAAGCACACGGGTGCAAGGAACAAGCTGTAAGCCTAGAGGACAGATTAACAAAGACAAAACCACATGCTTTCGGGGAATCTTTTCTTTTAATATATAAATTTTATTAATTTCCGGAGAAGGAAATGGAAGAAGATGCTGTGATGATACTGTGCCCATAGGAAAGCTCCCAGCTGAACAAGAACAGACTAATTAAGGTGCGGTTTGGAGCCCCAACGCCCTGCAGGGAGCCCGAGTGGCAGGGTGCGGGCTGTGGGAGCCCGCCGCCTCACCCCTGCTCACTCCCCGGGCTCTTGCCCCCTGCGTGGCCCCGGGGGCCTGGCCCCTCCACAGCGGAACACAGAGTTCACCGTGGCCCCCCGCCTTAACCCACCATCCTCGGCTCGTAAAGAATTTGGTCATGGGAAAGCCAGTTTGGGCGTGCCACACATCGTAGGGTGTGACCAGAGGGCCACCACACATCATTTTAACGCACTTCCTCCTACTCACTCGTCCAAGGAGGAAGTTCTCCCTGGAGCAACACTATTCGTGGTCAGATCGCCTGCGGATCCTCTTGGAGGACTGGCCCCAGAGCCCCAGAGTTGAGCGTCCCCCTCTGCCTGCGAGCTCGTGTTGCAAGTCCAGTGAGGGGCCGCGGGCCTGGTTTGCTCCCCAGCACCTGGGAGGAGGCTGGGGCGGAGTGGCGCGGGAGCCCAGCTTCAGAGAGGTTGACCGGTTTGCCTGGGTTATTCTCAGCCGGAAACGATTTGGAGGGCCGTCTCCACTCTTTCTGGAGAAACAAACATGGCTCAGAGGTGGAGATGCAAGAGCCAGGCGATTTTCTTTGCTTCCGAGTCCATTCTGCACCGTCCCGGGGCCGAGGACAGCGCTGGCGTGTCCCTCGCGTTGGGCCAAGTTCATGCCCAGTGTCTCCCTTGAAGCCCGCTGCCCTCATTTTTCCTCTAACGGGTCAGCCCTGGCGAGGCCAGGCCGCCCTGCGGAGGCGGCAACCTGAACGTAGCAAGATGTTTGACAAGTCACCAAGGCTGGTCCCCAGGGTGGGGAGCTGGAAACACAGGGCTTCGTAATAACATCAACGATCCGCGGGGTGGAGGCCGAGACCGCTCATCAGCATGCGGTGGTTTCCCAGCAGAAAGAGGGACGTGCGGGCTGTCCCACTGTTGTTGGGTCCACGGTTCCAGACCAGGGCAATCGTGCCACTCTGGGACATGTGGCCACGTCAGGAGACATTTTGGGTTGTCACCGCTGAGGGAGGGACCAGGGAGCCAGCAAATGTGCCAGTGCATGGGCCGGGCCCCAGCGTCTGGGGGGCTGAGGCTGAGAAAGCGGGCGGTGGCACCTTACTGTTACTGGCGTGTTTCTTCACACACCCCCATGAGAGTAGACACTGTCATCACACCTTAGATGACCTCCGGCCACACACTTAGCGTCACAGTTATGGGAGGGACCTGGCAAGACAGGCTGGCAGGTGCGGGCGGAAGGCACTGGAATCAACAAGGCTGGCTTGTCATGGGCTGAGTAATCGCAACCCAATGGGGAAAATCCGCAGTCAGCCCAGGGGGAACTCTGCCCTGGGCCCGGGAGGGGCCAGAAAGCCTCAATAACCTGGACGGGGACTTGGTAGCAAAGCTAATGAAATCTTCAAGCTGAACAAATCCTTAAGAGATCCTAAAATCAGACTAAGACCAACAAGGTGGGAATTTAGAGGGACAACTGTGAAGTTCTGCTTTTGGGGGCAGAGCACCCGAGGCCTGCCTCGACAAAGCTCACAGGGCAGGGGCGCCTAAGGGGCTCAGTCATTGGGCATCTGCCTTCAGCTCAGGTCATGGTCCCAGGGTCCTGGGATCGAGCCCCACATCGGGCTCCCTGCTTGGCAGGAAGCCTGCTTCTCCCTCTCCCACTCCCCCTGCTTGTGTTCCCTCTCATGCTGTCTCTCTCTCTGTCAAATAATACAATCTTAAAAAAAAAGCTTGCAGGGCAGACTTCCCTGCCTCCTTCTCACTCAGAAAACGCTCCAGTTGGTGGGAAGATGGGTGAGAATCGCAGACGTGGCCGAGCGCACACAGCAGAACCTTCTGACTCCGGCCCGGTGCTTTGTAGCACGTTTTCGCGTGTGGTAGCTTCTCTGACCTGTGAATAGGGGTGCCAGGGATATTATTAAACCCATTTTATAGATGGGGCTCAGAGAAGCCACATGACTTTTAGGATTACAAAGAGCTGGGTTGGAACCCGGGTGTTTCATTCCAAATCCCATATTCTCCTCGCTCTGCCAGAGCCCCAGGGAGTCAGTGCAGGACAATCGAGGGAGCTCTCCCAGGGCCCAGTCCCACTGGTGTGGACTACAAGCCCCGTGGAGCTCAGATATGGGGGAAGATCCCTTAGGCATCCGGACAAGATAGAGAAAAGGAATCAGACTTTATCACCTCACTAGCATGGTACGGTGGGGCGAAGGGTTTTCCACCCAGCGCACCCCATTTATGTATGAAGGAAACAGATCGTTTGAATATGAAGAGCTTCAGGGAATATTTTTCACATGACTCTTTCTTGGGGAATCTGCTAGAGGATGAGCTATGATCGACCATGAGATAACTAGGAAAATTTGGGCAAAGAATCAGTGACAAGTATGTTTGAGCAAATTGACCAGAAGTAGAAGGGGTGTTAGCGAAAGAATAGAATGTAAATATCTCCTGCTTCAACAATGCCACCAACCATCAAAGGGAGGAAGGAAAATCAACTAATATGGACACAAAATAACTTTGATTCTTCATCAGAATTGCTGGAACACAAGAGATAACATTTGGGCTGACAGATCAATTAAGGAAGCATGTAAGCAGCTAATAACTCAAAAGTAGTAGGCATTAAGAAAAGTAACTTTTGATTAATGCTGGGGTGTGGAGGAACAAGAAGGAAAGAAAGAGCTGAAGGAGGAGGAGGGGGAGGAGAGAAGCCACTTTGTTGTCACTCATGGTATCTTCAAGCTGAACAAATCCTTAAGAGATCCTAAAATCAGACTAAGACCAACAAGGTGGGAATTTGGCCTAAGGAAATACAGCATTATATGAAGGCATGGTTATAAAGGACACGGCTGGAATGCAAGTACAACCTTCTTAAATCTCAAAATAATTAGCATTCAATAAGTTTATGGGAACAGACCACGTAGTAAAGGATGGTTTAAGTACATGTGTATGTCTGAGGAAACTGCTTCATATATATATATATATATATATATATATATATATATATATACACACACAGATATATATACACACACACATATGTATACAGATATATATATACACACACATATACAATATATATGTATTAGGAATCTCCTCGAGAGAGAGAGATAGGTAGATATAGACATAATCATATAATCTGTTTCTATATATATGGATAGATACATCTAGATATCACAGCACAAAATAACAGATTAGGGTCAAATGCATTCATCATACCAATGAATGTAAAAGAAGTTAACTCATCTATTAAAATAAAAAAGATTTTCAAATTGGATTATTGCATTAAATATCTACTGCTATGTAACAAGTCACCTCCCAAATTTAGTGGCTGAAAACAACAGTAACTATGTATTGTGTCTCAAAGTTTCGGTGGGTCAGCTGTTCAGGGGAGGAATGATGGACGCTGGTCTGCTCAGGGTACCGGCTGGGGCCGCGGGCTCATCTGAAGGCTCAGCTGGGCCAGGAGAATCCACGTCCAAGATGGCTCCTCCACATGGCCAGCCAGGTGGGTTCTCTCCACGTGAGCCTCTCCACAGCTTGACTTGAGTATCCTCACCAACATGGCATCTCACTTTTCCCAGAACGAGCAATCCAGAGCCCAGGGCAGAAGCTGCACTGACTTTTTTAGCCTAGACTTGGGAGTCCCACACCATCATCCTGCAATCTTCTCTTGGGCACACAGACCAGCTCCGGCTGATGTGACAGGAGCCCACCCAAGGAGCAGACGACCGAGAGATGAGAATCTCCGGGTGTCATCTTGGAGCCTGGATGCTACCCCAACTCCGCGGTTGTATTCAAGAGATTCACCCAAGACAGTTATTTTAAAAAGTTAAAAATCAAAGTGTAAGCAAAGGCATTAAAAAAAAAGGCAGAGGTCTCAGTCTTAACATGAGACTGGTATTTTTTCAACCAAAAAACATTAAAGGAGATAAAACAAAGACACTTTAAATTCTTTAGCATTATACTTTATGATAAAGATGTCATAGTTATAAATATTAATACACTAAATATTATAAAAGAAATTTTCAAAAAGCAGAAACTACAGAAAATGCAGGAAAATAGGCAGACAGACATGATTTATAGGAGATTTTGTTTGTTTGATCTGGTTGTGTTACCCTGATCCCCTTGAATATATTTTTAGTATTCCATTTTAAACGATCTTTCGGCTTTTTGGCTATATCTTTTTGTGTTATTCTGTTTACAGTTTCCTGGGGATTCTGATAAACTTACCTAACATCTTGCAGTTTATTTAGAATGAACACTTGACCATTTCCAGAGCACTGGAGAAGGCTTTCCCCAATACGGGCCCCTTACCTCCACTGCTCATGTTATAGTGGTCACGTTTACTAAATCCACATAATCAATATACCCCGAAAATGCTAGAATATTTGCTCTCAACAGTCGTATGTATTTCACAGAATTACCAAGAAGCAAAGGAGTGTATCACATTTACCTGGGTATCTCCCGTTTCTGTTGCTCGAATGTCATTCACGGAAATTGGCCAAGTTATAAATCACAAAATAACTTCAATTCATTTCAAAAAGGAGAAATAACGTAGAAAAGATTTTCTAACCATAGTGTGGCAAAACTAGAGGCTGCCTCAATTACAAAACCAAAAACGGGCCTAGAAATTTTACAATTCCCTATTTATCAATTTTTGAGTCAGAGGGAAATTTAAAGCAGAATTACAGAATTTCGGGGAAATCATAACAACAAATACTAGACAGAATTTGTGGAATACAAACAAAGCATACTCAGACGTGAATATCTATATCAGTAAAAAAAAGAAAATAAATTAATTCACCATCTTGCTCAAAAAATCGGGGAAAGTATGCTATAATACACTCAAGCAAAGCAGAAAAAAAGACTCAGTAAAGATAATAGAAAAAATGTTCTGAAGTAGAATAACAGCTGAACTTATGAATAAATCAAAAGGCTGGTTAATTTCTAATCAAAGAAAAAGTGAGAAAAGTGTAAAACACAAAACCAGGAATGGCAGGTGACATGCCCCCCAGGCCCTGGGCTAAGTGTTTCCCACGTGCACCAACACATTGGCTCTTACAGAACTCCCGGACAAGTAGCTGTGACTAGTGTTGTTATTATTTTTGTCCCCAGTTTACACGTGAGACAATGAAGCCCCAAGAGGTCCTATGACTCCCGTGGGTCTCCCAGCTCTCGCGACAGGTGGACCCGGAGCACAGCCCAAAGCCGAGAGGCAGTGAGGCTGCTCCGTCCCGTCCCGGGGAGCACGGTGCATCGTCTGGAGGAGCCCCCAGACCCTTTCCACCTGCGGTTGGCCCTGTCTCTTAGTGAGGTCAGCTCGGCATTTCCCGCTCCCTGGAACCAGGCCCGCCTCGGTCTGAACTTGTGCACAAACACCCGGTGGAAGACGACTCCTCCCCCTTCGCCAGGCCAAGAACGCAGCCCTGTTTCTGGCTCAGGCAACAACAGGCTTGCAACAAGGAGGCTGGAAAGGAGGACATGATATATCCTAGTCTTGGTTGATCACGTAGTTTTTCACATAGTTGATCAAGATAGAGAAGAGGAAACTGTGGTCTACAAAAAATGAAATACATGAATGCCCTTTGACTTGCGTTGCCGGTCGCCGGGCGAGATGATGATAGGCCATTCAGTAAGCAGAATTGGAGATGATGGCTCTCCATTTGGGAAGTAAAATACTGAGCTACTTCACACCACGCCTCCAGATCAGTTCCAGATTGATTTAAGCTAAACCCAAAATACAAACTACAAGGGTTAAAATCCTATAGAGGAAAATATACTAGAATCTTGAGTGAGGATAAATATGTAACAAGTGTTTACAAATTAATAAATGACCTGAAAGAAAAATGGACAAAAGATCTGAACAGGCAATTTCCAAAAGAAAGTAATGAAATCTTTGTCCAATAAATTCAGGAAAACCCTGCTCAACCCTGCAAAGGACCGGTGAGTGCCAGTATCTCAGGAGAGGTTTCCCAGTGCTGCCAGTTAGCTCTGGGAGGGAAGCCCGGGGGGTCAGTGCGCTGGCTTTGGGGAGGACAGCCGTGTCAGCCTCCTAGGGCTGCTGTGACCAAGCGCCTCAACGTCTCACATTCTGGAGGCCAGAAGTCCAAGCTCTACTGAAGGTTCTGGAAAGGAGTCCTCCCTCCCTGTCCCAGCTTCTGGTGGCTGGCACTGGTGTTCTCCCTGCATGTCTCTGTGTCGCTGTGTGTCTCTCTCCCCTTAGAAGAACACTAGTCATTGGATTTAGGGCCCACCCTCATCCAGGCCCACCCTAATCCAGCATGATTTCATTTTAACTTGGTTACATCTGCAAAAACCCCATTTCCAAATGAGGTCACGTTCAGAGGCCTTAGGTGGATGTGAATTTTGAGGGGATGCTGGTGAGCCCAGTATAGCAACTTGGCAACACCTTTCCATTTTAAATGTGCCTGCTCTGGTCCTACAACCTTCCTATAAATAGGTCTGTGTCCTACAAACACACTGGGCTACGTGTCCAAGACTGTAGGAGCGGGTACTCTGCAGCCCATGTGTGAGAGCGAGCACCACCGTGGACCGGCGCCCAGCGCCAAACCCAGGAGCCCTGTGGTCTCTCCTCTCTCCCGAGCTCCACGTCCTAAGTTGTCTCACCGACCAACTTCCCTCCCTCCGCTATCACCTCCCAGGCCGCTCTCCCAACACCTCTGGCACGATCTACAGCTAAAGCTTCCTCGCTGGCCTCCCGCTTCCCGAAGGTTCCCACAAACAGATGGGTGTGTTTCTTCCGGCGAATCAGATGACCTCAGTCCCAGCCTGAAACCCTTCTTTGACTTCTGTTATGGACCGAAAATACGTGTCCCGCCCTAAAATTCCTACGTTGATGCCCTAATCCCCGGTGTGACTGTATTTGGAGCAAGGAAGTAGTTAAGGTTACAGGAGGCCGGCAGGTGGGGCTGATCCGATGGGATTAATGTTCTCGTGGAAGACACAGCAGAGAGCCCACTCTCTCTCCCTCCATGCACACACACCGAGGACAGGCCATGTGAGCATCTGGTGGGAAGGCAGCCACCTGGCCAGCAGGAGTCCCCATAGACCCTAACCAGCTGGCATCTTGACCTGGGACTGCCTGCCTCCAGAACTAGCCTAAGATGTGAGAATTTCTGTGGTTGGGGCCCCCAGTCCGTGGTATTTGGTCGTGCAGTCTGAGCTGACTGAAACAGCTCTGTCTCCCGTGGAATCACACCCGGAGGCTTTGTCCTGGTCGCCTCACGGCTGTGTGGTCCGGTCCCCACGCAGCCCCGGTCCCCATGTGAGCCAGGCTTGTTCCTGTCCCAGGCACCCACTCTGGGCTCTGCCTTCCGCCCCGAGCTCCTCCCCACTGATCCCACATCAGCAGGCAGGCCTTCCTTGAACACTGAGTTTAAAATAAGGGCACACAGCCCTCAATTTCTACCTATCTGCTTGTATTTCTCCCACAGGATTTATCACCACCTAAAATTAGCTCTCCATTCCCTTCGTTGGCCTGTTTCATGCGTGGCCCCCACCAGAGGGAAGCTCGGGGGACAGGCGCTGACCTCACTCGCCATGCCCCCTGCGCCGTGGTGCCCGGGACGTAATGGGAGCTCAGAAATAGGAATCAGGAACACTCATCAAGAGAGGCAAACACTACAAACAGAAACTTTTACTCAACACACATCCTTCTGTAGAAAGCAGCCATCACAGTGAGGTCCAGGGCCCTGGGGGGCTTCGAGGCCCCGTGAGCTCAAAGCTATTTTCATAACAGGAGCACGGTATTTGTCCTTTTCTGCCTCATTTCCAGGGGCTATAGGGTACTGCTGCAGAGATAGCAGAAGCAGACACGAGAATCCAGGTAAAGTCAAAGACACTATAAGAATCATTTGTTTAGCTGTAATTCTGCATATGCAGGCGTCCTCACCAAATTGGCCATGGTTTATGGGGTACTTCCGGGAGGGGGGCGGACAGAAGGTGGGGAAGGACTTACTTCTTCCTATGTGTACCTGCGCTGTGTACATTTTTGTACAATGGGATTTACTCCTTTATTACACAGACTCTTTTATTATTTTTATTTTTATTTATTTACGTAGGCTCCACAGCCAGCACAGAGCCCAGCTCGGGGCTTGAACTCACAACCCTGAGATCAAGACCTGAGCTGAGATCAAGAGTCAGACGCTCAACCAACTGAACCACCCAGGCGCCCCCAGACGCTTTTTTTAAAGAATGGAGGGGAAGTGAAAGCCGGAGGAGACCGGGCTAATTGGTGGGGGAGGCTCTCAGGGAGACGGAGGCCCCACACAGCAGACAGGAGTCCGAGGCCAGGAGGCGGGCGTCCCAGGGCTTGGGAAGGCCTCGCAGACACGCGAGGGTGGTGAGTGGTACTGAAGCCAGGCTGCGTGCTGGAGACACGGATTCAGTAGGTCTCGGGCCCTGGAGCTGTATCTGGCAGCTGGCGGAGGAACCAGAAATGAGCCCAGGACAGCCCCCGGGGAAAGTCCACTTCTGCCAGGACAGTAGGAGAGCCTCGGTTTGCAGAGCGCCCTGTCTGAACAAGCCTGTACCCGGGCATCGAGCACGTCAGCTCAGGGACTCTGTCATGGCTCGTGGGGGCTCGTGGAAGCTCGCTCCCGGGGGGGTGGTGCCATCAGTATTTTTTGGCCGTTCCCCAGCTGAGTAATGCACGACTCTGGTGGTGAATGTCCTGCACTTACAGCCGGAAACCACCCGTGACCTTGAGAGCAGCTTGCTGGGGCTCAGGCTCCCTAGCTGTCCCGAGCCGGTGGGGGTGGGGCGGGCTGGCAGATACACTCCCAGGGGCACTGGTAGACGGGCGAGGGGCCCAGCCCCGCAGACGTCCACCTCTTCCCCAGTCGCGGTGGGGGAGATCATGGGTGGGACTGCGACTTTCACTTTATGTTTCTTCTCCCTGAGCGTCCTTTCTTAAGCCCTGCTCCTTCCGCAGCTTGTCTTCCTGAGCAGACATCAGCATCGCTTTGGTCCCCGCTGACACCGCTTCCCTGCCGCCGAGCAGCCTGGGGAGGGCAGGGTGACATGCGGCAGAGTCTCGAGCCCCCCAGCGCGCCGGGCCACCGTGAGAGGTACGCGTGCGGAGGTCGGGAGCAGCGCTTTGCACGCCGCACAGTGCCCAACACACGCAACCAGCCGTGGCCGGCAAGACCAGGCAGGCAGCTACGTCCTTGGTGCGTTTCTGGCTGCGATTCTATCTTCTCTCAGGGGAGCTCTCGGCCAAAAGCGTAAGTGGTTAGTGTCCTTGTTTGCTCTGTGCTGGTCATGCGGTTCTCAAACTCCGACCCAGGCTTTATGCTGGTGGTTTCCCTCGGAGATTTGCAACTTGTCGCCAGCATCGGTCCTGGCGCCGCTAGAAATCTATCGCCACGACTTAGCGGTTGATGCACCACTTCTGACGAAGACGTCGGGAATCTGCAGATAAAGGGCTAGAAGAGCACACGTATCCCAACTTCAATTTCAGGCTGTATTGTCCCTTGAGGTAAATATTGATTTGGTATTTAAGTTCCATCAATATTTACCTCTTAAGTCAATAAAGCTTGATGTCTATCTCCACGGACATGGGTGTCCACTTAGACTTCCTTCCGCTTCCAGCCTGCAATCGAGCAGTCTAGGGAAGAGAATGGGTTTCATGGGCAGGAAGGACTCCGGGATCCACTGACCCCTCCTTGGGCCGTGGTGCCCTGCGTGGTTTCCAGGTCCTGCGCCCCGAAGTCGGATGGCTCCATCTTCACATAGATAGGAGGGTGGCACAGGTCTGTTGCCTCAGGTTGGTGAATGGCAACATCTGGAAAACGAAACATGGTCTCTCCATTTGGACAGACAAAAAATATTTGCACTGATTTTGGCTGGTACTGCTCAGAAGCAAATTTCTGGGGAGAGTTATGAAAACAATCAGATGGCCTTAAAACTGGGACCAAGGAGTTGAGGGCTCTGGTTTCCACAGGTGGGGCCCTGCGGAGGGAACAGGAGGGCCCCTGCAAGGCCTCGCAGCCTGAAGGAGCCCGTGGGTCTCTCAAGCCCCAACTGGCATACACCCCGCCCTGGGGGACCAGCACCAACGCCCCCAGCTGCCACCGGACCCTGGGAGGTGTTCCAGGGTCGCATCATGGGAGGGGAAAGCTGGCAGGTCAGCTGGGCTAAGCTTCTCCGCCTACAGAGGACAGGGCTGGGACAGGCTCTCCCACTTCCCAGCGCGACAGCCCTTCCTCAGTGCTGTGCTTAACCAGCCAGCCGAGGCTCTGCACGCTCTGCCCTGAGTGCCGGCAAGGGGCAGACCTGCACAACCTTCACCAGGCAGGGCGGTCAAGTTCACAGGTCAGCATGGCTGAGGTCCGGGTGCCCAGACGTTGGGTCTGACAGCACTCTGGGTGTCCTCGGTGAGGGTATTTCTGGATGAGACTGGCATTTGAATGTGCATGCTGAGAAAAGCAGATTGCTTTCCCCAGGGTGGGAGGCCTGGATAGGACAGAGGGGCTGGCGGAGTTTTCCCACTGGGACATCGGTCTTTGGCTGCACTCGACGGTGTGACCCACTGGCCCTCCCGGCTCTCCAGCTTGCACGTGGCAGTTCGTGGGACCTGCCAGCCTCCGAAGTCATGGGAGCCCACCCTTCATGTGCACGCGTGTGTGTGTCTCTATGTCCTACGGGTTGTGCTTCTCTGGAGCAGCCCGGCCGATGCTCCAGGCCACGCAGCAGGCCCTGGGGTGAGCTGGGCTGCACTCACGGATCTGAAGCCTGGGGCTTCCACGGCCTCTGACCGGGTGTCGGCAGAGATGCGACAGTGACACCTCCTGGCCACCAAAGGACTGGTCGGGGTGAGCCCTCGGGGTTCTCAGACGTTGGATGGCATCTAGGGGTGACGAAACGGGCAGCTCTCCATAGCGTGCGGTCTTCAGCCACGAGCGTCATATGTCTACGCAGGACTCAAAGCTACAGGCAGCACAGCCCAGGTTGGCACGTACAGTGAGTCGGGCACAGGAAGCGGTCACTGCCGTCACGGGGCACCCGAGGG
This sequence comes from Leptonychotes weddellii, assembly GCF_054177405.1. Taxonomy (NCBI): domain Eukaryota; kingdom Metazoa; phylum Chordata; class Mammalia; order Carnivora; family Phocidae; genus Leptonychotes; species Leptonychotes weddellii. The sequence goes on along the minus strand of NC_138380.1, from coordinate 2,734,586 downwards.
ACCTGGTCAGGGGTGCAGGTTTGCAGGCAGTCCGGTGTGGGGGTGAAAGGCTCCCGAGCACCTCGCCGGCGCCCCGAGACCTCCCAGGGGCCCCACAAGCTCCTTCCTGCCCAGCCATGTGTGTGTGAACAACGAGAATTTCTTCACCTTCTTCAACCAAAACAACACGTTACAACAGAAGGATGCAGAAGCAGACGGGAAAACCCAGCATCTTCGGCTCAGCCAGGCAGGGAAGAGATTTACAGAAATGTAAATACAGCTGTTTGCCAGGAAATATGCACGTTAGAATATAAAGGATTTATCAGCGTTATTTTTAAATGAATTAATAAATATGATTAGATGTTCTCGGTTTTTATTTTCCAATACAGAAAATTTCTTTTTTTAAGATTTTTTATTTATTTCTTTGACACAGAGAGAGACAGCGAGAGAGAGAACACAAGCAGGGGGAGTGGGAGAGGGAGAAGCAGACTCCCCACGGAGCAGGGAGCCCGATGTGGGGCTCGATCCCAGGACCCTGGGATCATGACCTGAGCCGAAGGCCGGCGCTTAACGACTGAGATGCCCAGGCGCCCCTAATACAGAAAATTTCTAATTGGTAATTTCTAATGTGGCAAATATCAATAGGTATAATTAACAGGAACAAATGCTCTTTGGGTCCCCCCAACTCCTGAGAGGCATGCTCCAGATCGCGGCTCTGCGCCCCTCCCCCACAACAAACCACCACCTTCTGTTCCTCAGCACCTGTCACGCGGGCCTCCCAGGTGAGGGAAAGAACAGCAAACACATCGGGCTTTCCATTTCCCAGGCTCTGTCCTAAGCCCTTTGCAAATATTAACTCACTTGATCCTCAGGTAATGCCAGGAGGTGAGCACTATTTATTACCTCCCATTGACAGGCGAAGCACAGAGAGGTTAAGGCACTTGCTGTTGGTCACACAGCTGGGAAGGGGCAGAGCCAGGATCCACCAGCAGCCAAGCTCCAGGCTCTTAGTCACTGGGCTGTGCTGTCTCCCACGCCAAATTATTAGTTACCGATGCTCACTGGTCCGCGTCGTCTCAAACTACACTTGTGCTTTAATAGCAGTCTTTGATGTCCTGGCTCTGTGGTTCGCAGTCACAGGGGGTACGGCCTCCCGGGGCTGAAACCTAACAAATACACAGCCTGGGGGGTGAACAGCAGAATCTTACTTCCTCCCCATCTGGAGTCTGGAAGTCCGAGATCGGGGTGCGGGCAGGGTAGGCTCCCCCTGACACCTCTCTCTTCGCCAACGGCTGTGTCCAAACCAACCCTGCGCATCAGCACACCAGACCTTCGTTAGGGCCACCCTAACCCACTGTGCCTCATCTCAACTACGTGCCTGCAAAGATCCCCTGTCCAAATAAGGTCACATTCGGAGGTACTGGGGGCTAGGAGGTCCACATGTGCATGGGGAAGGGCGTGCATAATCCGGTCCCTGACAGTATCATACACCACAGCTGTGCTCCTGATATCGCCGAGGGTGTGGGGAAGGTGTCCCCCTAGGGCCGGCCTGCAGACAAGTCTTCGGAAGGGGTATAAGCCCATGCAGGGGCCGGATTGAGTTAGTCCCAGGTTTGCTCTGTGTTTCTCTCTCTTCTCACTCTTCTCCAACCCGGCTGGCAGCAGGGAGGGGACATGAAGACTCTGTTTCTGCAGTGAGCCCTCGTCCTGCCCACCTGGACACAGGGGCAGTGACCTCCCCGGCGCCAACATGGTTTCTCCAGGCAACCCCGTAGAGGCCAGGCGCCGCGGGGAGAGGTCTGTCTCTGACCAAGTACTCCCTAGAGCTCTTTGTGGAAGGGCAGTGCTCATATCCCACTTACGGGGGTAAACTGAGGCACCATGCACTGACTCAGCAGAGGCCATATCGCAGTTTCCTGGGAAGACAGCTTCTGTGTTCTTGGCCCACACAGAGCGGGGTCACCAGGGGAGCCTGGCGCCTTCCACAAAAGCTGTTTTGTAAAAGTAAGATAAAATAACGCGCAGATTTACAGAAGTGAGAGGCTAGGGGTTGATTATCGGCTACTCAGAAGGCCTCCCCGAGAGGTTCGTGTTCAGCTGGAAGACGCCGCGGGGTGCTGAGTGCCAGGGGCCGGGCCGGCATGCCCTTCCTCTGCTCTGACACGCCTCCCAGTCATGTTTGTTCCTAAAACTTATCACAATGTGCCATTTGATTACACAATACACCGACTGTGGCCATTGGAGTTCTGTTTCTATGAAAACTGAGTCGAATGACTTTAGAAAGATTCCATAACGAGTTTGCCTTAAAAAAAATTGCCACTGTATTAGCTGTGGACAGGACACTTGTAGAAAATAGGGAAAATCATAACTAAAATCTTAGAAGAAAAACCTTTTTAAAAAAAAAGGGATGCCTGCGTGGGTCAGTCAGTTAAGCGTCTGCTTTCGGCTCAGGTCATGATCTCAGGGTCCTGGGATCGAGTCCCGCGTTGGGCTCCCTGCTCGGCGGGGAGCCTGCTTCTCCCTCTCCCTCTGCTGCTCCCCCTGCTTGTGCTCTCTCTCTCCCAAATAAATAAAATCTTTTAAAAAAATCATAAAATGTAGAAATCATAAAAATGTAGAACTCTATGCTAAGATTATATTCTATCTTTAGTTCTCAATCCATTTTATTTTTAAAATTTTCTTATCGAGGTAAAAAATCCATAAAACTAGTCTTATTTGTACAGCTTGTTTAACTACCATGTGATTTAGGCTAGAGAGCATTCCAGAACCCTAGCAAGTTCCCCAGTACCTTTACCAGTGAGTATGTCCCATTGAGTTATTATTCCTATGCATCCTGCTTCAGGGACACCCAACCTGGAAATCCCAGACTGTAACCACAGGTGTGGTTTGCACTAGAAAGGACCGACAGTTCCTGGCAGCGACCCATACTCCAAGAAAAGGCCATGGCCCCACGCTAAAAAGAGAAAAGTGCAAGTGTGCATTGGTATGTCCAAAATCCAAACAAGATATTTCTTTTAAAAAAAGC
>NC_138380.1:2709088-2731482 GCF_054177405.1 Leptonychotes weddellii | reverse complement strand
CCCTTTGAGGGCAGGACTGTGTCTTTTCATCTCTGAGTCCCAAACAGCATGAATCAAAGAGTGGATTCAGCCCCACCTGTCTCTACCAAATCTTGATGTTCAAGATTGTGAGCCCAAGGACCAGGCTGGTGGATGGAATCGTGCCCCCCCAGAAGCTACGTCCAAGTCCCCAGTACCCGTGAATGTGACCTTATTTGAAAATGGGTTCTTTGCCGACGTGATCAAGTGAAGGGTGTGGTTGAAGGGTGGGCCCCCACCACCCCCACCCAACAGCTGGTGTCCTCACCAGAGAGAGGAGAGAGATTTGGGCCACAGAGAGGAGCCGGCCCCGTGAAGAAGACAGAGGGGGCCGCGCAGCCCCACGCCACGGAGCACCACGGACCGAAGCGTAGCCGGGAGCCAGCAGCGAGGCCGGAACCTCTCGAATCTCCTGCACGGCCTGCAGGAGGAGATTTCTGATGCTTTGAGCCACCGTGGGTCTCTTGCTGGTAACTTGAGGAGGACCGAAGAGCCGGGCCCTGAACACCGCTGTGGAACGGAGTCAGAGTGCCCACCCGCCCCGGGCCCGCGGTGGCTTCTTCTATTTGTTGAGCTCATCCCGCGGGACGGGCCAGCTCTGCCTGCGTGGCTGAAACTCTCAGAGCCCTGGTTCCGGGGGAAAACGCGCGAGGGCCCTGAGGATGCCCACCACCCTCGCCCCTCCAGCTCTGCTCCTTGGTGACCCAGCTTTGCCAGCTGCTATTTGCCTGGGGGGGGGTGGCGGGGGTACCGGGGGCCACCCACCCGTGGCTGACCGACGCCTGTCAGGAGACGCCTGGGCCCAGGGCCCACTGTCCCACGTGAGGGTGTGGTTGGCTGGGCTGGGCTTCAGGATGGTCCTAGAGGGCTCAACCAGAATAACTGAATTACATCGGCTTTCTTTTCCCAGTGTACCTGTATTTCACTCAGAGCTATGAATCTTAAGCCCAGAAGATACCCTGAGGGTCTATAAGAAAGCCCCTCCCCGCCATGACCTGCTCCCGCCTAAGGTCGGCGAGCTGGTGCCTTTAACCCCTCTGACAGCCGAGGAGCCCCGGTGGCCCAGGGTGGCCGGGTCAGGTGCCTTGCCCAGGGGCTCGCAGGCGGCCGGTGGCAGAGCGGGCTCGAGTCCCCGACACCTAGTCCTGGGAGACCAAAGGCCACTTTCAGACCAGCCGCTCCCCAGCCCCGTCCTCTGCCCCAGAGTCAGACTCCACAGCCTCCGTCCTTTCTCTGAAAACTGCTAAGCACAGATGCTTCCATGCAGACTTTGGGGGTGTGAAATCCTGTTACGCGGCTGGCCCAAAGTCGTCTGTGGCATTAAATGTCAGCATGCCCAAGGGCCAGGATGCTTTCCAGGGCTTCCGGGTTCAAAGTCTGGGAGTCTGGAAGATGATGATACCATCTACCTGGATCCCGAGGTTACTGGAGAAGGTGCCTGCGTGACAGGTGACATGAGCTCAGCATGGAGAAATAGGAAAGAAACAAAAACAATCATTTCAGACCTGATATAACACACAATCTGCTTGCAAAGCTGAAATATACCCAAATGAAGCCTCTAAAATGCGTTCTAAAGGGATTTACCTATAAGCGCAAAACGAGGGGCGCCTGGGTGGCTCAGTTGTTGGGCGCCTGCCTTCGGCTCAGGTCACGATCCCGGGGTCCTGGGATCGAGCCCCGCATCGGGCTCCCTGCTCGGCGGGAAGCCTGCTTCTCCCTCTCCCTCTCCCCCTGCTTGTGTTCCCTCTCTCGCTGTGTCTCTCTCTGTCCATTAAAAAAAAAAAAAATCCTTATAAGCGCAAAATGACATCCAGGCTAGCTGTATAAGCAGTGACAGAAATGCTGAGCTCGCCTGAAGGTGAAGAGAGTAATCCTGGAGGCCTTCCTGTAGGAGAGGAGGAGTCTCAAGTCCGGTTTCACAGGCCATGGGTTGGTGATCAGAACATTCCAAAATGAGGAGAAGCTCTAGCCAATACTCAGAAACAGAAGCCTTTTATTCAGAAGTTTTGAGAGAAAACCCTGAGAGAGGAGAGGGAGAGGGAAGGAGGGAGACAGGGAGACAGAGACAGCAGAGACGGAGAGAGCCTTCTCATTTTGCTTGGGAACCAAGCACTCAGGAAAACAATTTTGAATCTTTTCAGGAAGTATGCCTTCCGAATTTCTTTCCACTTCTCCCTAAGTAAATGGTCTAAAACCTCCTGTCGTGAGGTCTGCATAGTTTCAGCGGTTCAGGTTGGTTTATTTAATTAGAGCGACGATTTCAGCCTGCCAGCCGGAGTCCAGGAGACCTCAGCCCTGCCGCCCTGCGACCCAGCATGGGGGGACTCGCTCACCCTCCGACCCTGGAGGCTATTTTTATCCGCTTGATCTCAGCGTGATTAGTAAAGGCAATTAAGCAGTCAGATCAAAGCTCAGGGCCAGCCGCCTCTCACACACTCTTTAACAACCCTTCCAGGGTTTTCAGAAGTGAGCCTAGAAGGAATCAAGCATGGCCATGAGTAAACATCACCTGAAAATGTTAGGACGACCTCATTCCACCTTGGGAAGAATGTTCCGGAAACTAGGCGCAGGCAGAGGGCCCCGGCCCCCCCTCCCATATTTTGTCGTGGCCTTTTTTTAAATAAAAAAGTGCTTTGTGTTTCCTTATTTATTTAAGTTTCTGAAGCAGAAGGACCAGCCAATATTCACAGGCTGCAAAACAAATCAGTCTGAAGTAATCTGCGGCGGGGCGGGTAAAGGGTTTCAGAGTTGACCACTGCTTCCCTCAGCAGGGCCCTCTGGGGGCGGAGGGAAAGGGCGCATCCTGGCCTTGGGCATCGCCGCAGGGCCCAGGAAAGTCGCTGGGCCCAGCGGCCAGTGGCCAGGGAGGGAGGCCCAGGCCAGAACCCTAGCCCCATGCTTTTTAGCACACGGGCTGCTGAGGGCCCTGCCCACGGCTAAGACAGAAGGAGAAGAAGAAGGTGCTGGGGGTCCAGAAGCAGGGGTGCTTTCTCACTGACCACATCGTGGGGAGCAGCTCAGACTGTCCTCCAGAATGACAAAGAAAGGCCACATCTGCTGAGTAGGTGCTGGATGCCGCTCTGGCCCAGCGTAGACACCTGCCGCATGCCGGGTACTGCCTGGAAGATCGTGGGAGGGGGTGGGGGGCTCAGGCTCCGAGGACCCCATCCCGGGCAGCCACCATGTAGCAGGTCGCAGCCAAGCAGAGGGAGCAAGTCTGCAGAGCTCGAGGGGAGTCAGACAGAGACACAGAGGAGAGCAGAGACAGAGAGACACAGGAAGAGGAGACAGAGAAAGAGACACAGAGAGACGGAGACAGCTTCATGCCCTAGGTTTCTAAGGAATTCCCTGCCTTATGCCCGACTGCCTGCTTACTCCACCCAGGGAGAGTGTCGGTTCTTCTTTAACCAAAGGCACCTCGATTAAACCCTAAATTAGAACTGAGGAAACTGACCAGTGACACGGAGTCAGGGCGGGGGTCGCTGGGGCACCCCCGTGTGGGGGAAGCCTGGGCACTCTGCGGGAGGACGTGGGGTTTGTTCTGAAGAGCAAATATGGGGGTTCACACACCTCCAACTACAGGAATCTAATCACAGGGCCCCGGGCCGCACTCCAGAGCTGTCCGACACCCCCCAGGCCAGTCCACGTGTCCCGCGCTGCTCCCAGCCAGCCACTGAGCCTAGAGCGGACACCCGGGGGTGGGGGGTGCGGTGCAGGGGCTCAAAAGGTTAGAAGACAAAGTTCCCGGCTAGAAGATAACTAAGTCCTGGGGATGCCACGTACAGCATGGGGACTCTAGTTAACAAGACTGTATTGTATCCTTGAAAGCGGCTAGGAGAGATCTGCGACTATGTGTGGTGATGGATGTTAACTCATTGTGGTGATCATTTTCCAAAAGATACATGATCACATCATTATGTTGTACATCTAAAACTAACACAGTGCTATGTGTCAATTAGATCTCCATTTTTTTTTTTAAAGATTTTATTTATTTATTTGACAGAGAGAGACACAGCGAGAGAGGGAACACAAGCAGGGGGAGTGGGAGAGGGAGAAGCAGGCTCCCCGCAGAGCAGGGAGCCCGATGCGGGACTCGATCCCAGGACCCCGGAATCATGACCTGAGCTGAAGGCAGTCGCTTAACCAACTGAGCCACCCAGGCGCCCCCAATTAGATCTCCATTTAAACCTTTAAAAATAAAGCACTACTACTACTGGAGAACAGTGAGAATCGACCCCGGTGGACCACTGACCTCCCCCTTCCCCTGGGGGGCAAAACTGGGCTGAACCACCAGGGCCCAGGTGGCCCGGAGGCTCTGATCCGGTCCTGATAAGAAATCAAAAGAGCCCACCCCCACCCCAAACCATCTAACCACAGCTCTCGGTCCTCAGAGCCACCTCCCCAGGAGTCAGGCTGTCCAGACGCCCCATCCATTGTCCTCCTCCCCTGAGTAAGTCTGGCGGTGATTGGACACGGGAATGTCGTCCAACCACCAAGCCGTGTGTCTCGCCAGCCACCCACACGGTGTCTGTCTTATCACTTACTCTTGGAGGAATCCTTTGTCAAGGTCAGACATCTGATCTTCATAAAAATAGTTAAATTCTGGTTATCCCGGCAATACTCCCCTGACCTGCATCGTAAACAGCGTCAGCCTAGAATGTTTCCTCATGGACAACGTGGAAGGTACTACACGTTAGATAAATCAACACAGCCTACTCCAGACCATCATGTCCACATGCGGCCACCAAACAGCCTTGCTCAAGAAGAATGTGGCGTTCTCCCCCAAGACCCTACCAGAGGGAGGTGTTCCGGTCAAGTATGGCACGTTCATTTGATGGCACATCACACGGGGTTATGAATTACGGCGAGGAGAGGTTTTTATTGACATGGGAAATGCCCAGGTCACTTTCCCTTCAGTGGAAAGGTTAGAAAAAATCCCGTCTACAAACAAAAGAACACATGTGGACTCTGTAAGGCTATTGCGGTGAGAGGAGGGACTCCTTGAGTGTGGTCAATCCCCTGAGGGCTCCAAGAACAGCTAATTCCACCCCAAACCCTCAGTATAAACACCACACGGAGGGCCCATTGTTTACCACACAGCATTGTTTCCCAGACTGGTTCCTCATGAGCTTCAGCTCAAGGCTCAGGAACTGGGAGGCGCCCCCCTCATACCCAGTCCACGCTGTGGCGGGAGGAGAGGACATGGCCGTGTATGCATGGTCAGGGCATTAAATGTGTGGGAGAACCCAGACGGCCCCCCCGCCGCGGCTCGCTGGCTTCAGGACAAGTGACCGAGCAGAGAGAAGTGTCCGTGAGGGGCGGGGGCCGCCCGCAGCGGGTTTCCTCTGCTGTAATGGCAAACACTGGGTGTTTCCTCTTTATTCCTATCCCTGGCAAACTACTCATTTCTTGCCAGGTTTATATCAACTGAGCAAAATAAACACCAGTAATCTCACTGATGGCAGAAATTAGGAATGTCCTTCCATGCACCGCCCCCACCCCCAGAGTGGACAAATAATTCTGGGGGGTGGAGTTGGCACCCAGGTGGCATCTGTGGTTTATTGGGACACCTTTGTGCAGTTCAGTCCTGAAAGCATTTGAAGTGGCTGCCGCCCCGCCCCCACCCCCCACAGGTGCGTAAACAGCCCCAGGCAGCCTCAAGAGGCCCATGGCTCTCAGGCTTTGTCACCTTGAACAATTAACATCTCACTGCGGACACTTAGCAATCGCCTTTCAAGAACTAGAAAACAGGGGCGCCTGAGTGGCTCAGTTGGTTAAGCGACTGCCTTCGGCTCAGGTCATGATCCCGGAGTCCTGGGATCGAGTCCCACGTCGGGCTCCCCCTTCTCTGTGGGGAGCCTGCTTCTCCCTCTGCCTCTGCCTGCCACTCCCCCTGCTTGTGCTCACTCTCTCTCTCTCTCTCTGTGTCAAATAAATAAATAAAATCTTTAAAAAAAAAAAAAAAGAACTGGAAAACACATCATCTGCCAGATAATTTAGGTCGTCGCCTGGCAAATTTGACATCTTCAAAAGTGATAAAGTTAACTTCAGATCGACTGGTGTCTGAATTATCACAAATTCTGAAATTAGTCCAGCATCCAGAGATTGGCCTAGTAAGAATCTCTCCAGATGGGTAACCCAGAGGCCGTGTCTAGGAGATTCTGGTAAGAAGGACTTGGCTGCTCTTGGACACATTATTCCCTACTAGAGTTTTTTAGCTTGTCAACCAAACGTTTTCCTGACATTTTACCAAATGGGAAACAAAAAAGCTTTCTCCAAGTAGCTTTCAACTTTACGCCAGGCAGATCCAAGTTCCTTGGCTTCTGCCGTTAAAACCGGATCAGGAATGTCACTGGTATTCACATTCGGTGACTACGTTGCTAGTAACAGTTACGCTCTCTCCGTGACCAAGGAACGAGGAGGGGTTAGCAGGGACTCCGCTGCGGCAGGCAAGCGGGCAGGCTGCAAGCCAAGTTCACAGAACAACAGCCCTGCCTGGGCCTCTGGGATGTGGGCCTGGGCGTCGAGACGGGCTCCCGCGAAGAGTCGGGGTGGGGTCAGGCCGGGATAATTAGAGGGAATGTCCAATCCAGTCACGAGGCCAGGAGAAGCAGGTGTCGGCCGGCTGGTTTCCCAGCTGCCCCGACCTCTTGGCCTGTTATTTCACCTGGAGTAATAGGCCCCCACCTGCACCAGGTGCTCAACCTCTTACTCACCAGAGAAATGCACATGAAACCAAACAGCAGAGCCCGACACACCCACCAGGACGCCCATGAAAGGAAACTTCACACGGAGGAACACACAGCGGGCGCTCACACACACACCAAAGTGGTAATCACGGGGACTGAGCCCTCATCTGGGATGACCCTGACCTTAGCAAGTCCTTTTGCGGTTCACACCCCGTCTCACGCCACGAAGGCTCCGCCAAGGGGCGTCTTCAGGTCCGGGTGGCAATGCTCCTGGACACGAGCCTAGATCTTTCTGGCAACGCCACTGTACAGAGAAAACAGTAGGGTAAGTGGCAGGAAAGAGCAGTTCTCTCCCTTAACCACTGGACTTCACTTCTCTTCATAAAATACTCGTATGATCTCTAGTTATGTCTGTCCCTTCGAGACGTGGCCGTGGAACACTGCTTCTCAAAGGTTATTGCCGGTTTGTTTAAAATGCGACGTCCCAGGGGCGCCTGGGTGGCTCAGTCTATGAAGCGGCCGGCTCTTGGTCTCGGCTCAGGTCATGGTCTCGGGGTCGTGGGATCAAGCCCCACGTCGGGTTCTGCGCTCAGATTGGAGTCTGCTTGAGGTTCTCTCTTTCCTTCTGCCTCTCCCCCACCCCCCGCTCATGCGTGCTCTCTCTCAAAGAAATAAATAAAATCTTAAAATAGGTAAACAAATAAAATGCAACATCCTGGACCCGGCACAGAGGTTCTGATGACTGGCTGAGATGCAGCCCAGAAATGTACCTTTTCAGAGACTCCCAGATGCCTCAGATGCAGGTGGTCATCGTGCACACCAGGACGATTTGGGGAGTGAAGGAACATGATTAAGGATTAAGCCAGGAAACAGCTTAGGGAAGTTAATTCTAACACACTTAAAAGTTTGCCTCCCCCCTCCTCTCTCAGCCAATGTTGGGGAAAAGGACAGAAAATCATAGTGGTCAGGGGAGGAGATCAGGGGAGGGTGTCCTGCGTTAGGATGTCCTCATGTATTTCCTTTCGGTTAGAGGCTTCCATCCTTTATCATTATTTGGCATCTTTTATGCAAGAATGATAACTAGATACAGAAGTACTCGACAACCGTAAAGCTTTTCCAAATATACCTTGCTGGTTTCTTAACAGCTTTGTGAGGGGTGCAGGGCAGTTACCATTAACGTGCAGACGGGGAAGGACACACAGACCAGAGACGCGACTCGTCCAGCCTCGCTGGGGTCCGCACACTCGGCAGCCTCCCATCCGCCTTGGAGCACACGAGATGCCCCTGTTTGAAGGAGACAGACAATTTCTGGCATCTCTTTCTCCCCCGTCTCCAGTGATGCCTGCTGACGGCCGTGTCCACCATGGGGTGGCTGCCGTGGTCCCGCCAGGCATGTCATCCCCTCAGACGACCCCAGCCCTGAATTGCAACTCTGACTCCACCTTTGTCAGAACGGCCTCTCTGATTACAGGCTCCCGGCGGCCCCCTCCCCACATTCACTCAACGGTGTGGCAGGTCCTCAAAATATTAAAAATGGAACTGCCATTCGACCCAGCAGCCCCACCTCCAGGTGCACGGCCAAGAGAATGGAAGGCGCGGCAGCGAGGGGTTACGCGGCCACCCGTGTTCACACAGCATCACTGATGGCAGCCAAGAGGGGGAAGCAAGCTGAGCGCCCGTCGCTGGATGAGTGGATGCCGTCCCGCCTCCTCCTACAACATGAAAGCCTTGAGAGCCTTATGCTAAGTGAGAGAATCCGGGCACCGAGAGGCAAATGCTCCGTGAGTCCACTTACACGAAGCTGTCCCGTTCATAGAGCCGGAGAGAAGAGGGTGGGCAACGGGGGCCGAGGGAGGGAGAAGGGAAGTCAGTGTCTCCTGGGGAACTTAGGGAGTTTCAGTTTGGGAAGATGCAGAAAGTTCTGGAGAGGGTGGTGGTGATGACTGCACACGGTGTGAACGTCCTTGCTGCCGCTGAATTGTGCACTTAGCAGTGGCTAAGTTGAGGGCGCCCGGGTGGCTCAGTTGGTTAAGCGACTGCCTTCGGCTCAGGTCGTGATCCCGGAGTCCCGGGATCGAGTCCCGCATCGGGCTCCCTGCTCCGCGGGGAGCCTGCTTCTCCCTCTGCCTCTCTCTCTCTCTCTCTGTCTCTCATGAATAAATAAATAAAATCTTAAAAAAAAAAAAGAAGAAGTGGCTAAGTTGGTAAATTTTATATTATGTGTATTTTGCCACAATTAAAAAAAACCCTAAACTCCTGTCTTCCCCTCCAGCCTTGCTCCGTGCTGACATTTCTCATGCTGCTGGATGGCACCGCCGTGCTCCTGGTGGCTCGGGCCAGGGGTCAGTTGTCCCAGACTCGACCCTCACTCCCCCGTATCAAGCAGGCCACCAGGCCCCCACGTGGTCCCTTGCCACCCCGTGGCCGCCATCACTGTCCGTCTCTCCCGGGTCCGGCTTCCGTCACTCCTCACCCAGACCACACGAGAACCTCTCAGCTGGTCTCCGGCCCCCTGTGCTGCTCCAGCCCATCGGCCACACGGACGTCTGTGGGGAGTTCCCCAACGCTGACCGTATTCTCCCCCGCTCACAGTCCTCTGCAGCTGGTGGGGTGCCCTGGGGCTCCGGCCCCCGTGGCTCTCCCTCTGAATCTCCACGCCCAACACCTGCTCCGCCTGCTTCCTAGAATGTCATTTCTCTCCCATCAACTCCTTACCTCCTGAAAGCATTCTGGATCCAGAGACCATCCCAGGGGCTCCCTGTCACCCTCCCTAACGGGTGAGCCCGCCAAGCCATCCTCTGCCCCACCCCCCCCAACGGCATGCGATCACCGCTGCCCTCTGCAGAGCGAGGACTTGGGGCTGGGGCCCGAGTCTTGCCTCTCGTGTCCCCACCACATGGAACACAAGCCGTTGAAGAAGGGGAGGAGTGTGGAGGAGGAGGGAGGGGAGCCCACCCTCATTGCTATTCTCTTGCTTGGTAGTTTATAGACCCACTCTGCAAACCTCAGGGCCACAGAGTGGGCCAAATTTCCTTCCCAACTATGGCTCTTTCTAAAAAAGAAATTTACCAGCTTCAGAGACCTAATGTCTTAAAACTTAAAAGCCAATCTTGATAATAGTGTTAAGAAAGCACATTATAAGCCAAGGGTGGTGGCTTGGACAGCAAGAATCTAACTTAAAAGACCTCTGGGCCGTGCACTTTAGGAAAAGTTAAAAGTGGATGATGTTGTTGATGTATCCTTGTGCATTTAACAAGCCTCTGTTGAGCGGCTGGTAAATGCGAGGGGCCCAGGCTGCAGGGGGCAGGCTCCTGACTCGCCACACGGGAGGGGCCCCGGTGAAGGAAAGTGGCCTTCATTCTTCCTGCAAGCGTCTGCTCTGTTCCCAGTGCCCTTCTAGGAGTCTGGGCACTCGCCGGCGGTGAAGGCGAGGTCCTTGCTCACCAGCAGTTTGTGTTCATGGAGGAAGTAAGACAGTTAAAATGAGGTTAGTGAAAGCATGTGATATGAGCGCAGGTGGGCATTGAGGAGAGCTGAGGAGGGCCGACCTTGACCAGGGAGAATCTGGAAGAAAGAGCTGGCCTTGCTGGCTGGTTTGACACGCGGGGTGAGGGAAAGGCGTCTCCAAGGCTGGTCTCCAGGGGAGCCACTGGGCAAAGAGGGGCGCCATTTATGCGGGCGTGGAAACCTAGGGAAGGTGCGCATTTGGGGCGAACTCCAGCCTGGGAGAGGTCACTGCACTTGAGGTGCAGATGCCCGGCCTAGTGAGGGGAGGCTGGAGTCCAGGCTGGGTGGGGGCGACACGACGGGGCCACCGGGGAGAGCAGACCCTGCACAGGGAGTGTGGTGGGGACGGGGGTCCTGCTGGCGAGGGCGCTCACCCAGGTGCTGGGGCAAAGGGGTCGGATGCCGGCTCCAGTCAGAAAGGCCACGGGAAAGACGAGGCGTCTCAGGGGATGGGAGCGGGCCCACACGGTGAGGCGGGGAGACCCTCCCTGGCACGGAACAGCAGGAGGTCTGGCAGGGCCAGCCGAGGGCAGGGTGAGGAGCAAGCCTGGAGAGGCCGGGGCAGCCGGGGCCAGGGTCCCCACTGTGCTCGAGTCCTTGTTGCTTGTTTTTTAAGTGACCCTAGAAAATGGTGGATTTGTTCCCTTCTTATTCAAAGATCTCTACTCCTTTGTTCAACTCCTAAAGGACTCGAGAGGGTAGCAGGCAGACACGAAGACCCCAGGAGCGCTGGCGTGCGTGAGTCTGGAGAGCTCCGTGGGGACGCCCGCCCACGCTGGGGGCACGGCCGAGGCCCGGCTCTGGGCTTGGGCTCCCACTTCTGGTCCCGGCTCTGCCACGTGACGTTGGCCCAGTTTCTCACCCACTCCGTGCTTCAGAGTCCCCTCTGTGGGCGGGGGAACGGTGGCCTACACCCCCAGACCCCAGATTGAGTGAAAGTGTGCATGGAAGCATGCAACACGGTGCCCAGAGCACAGCGTGCGAATCACTTCTTTTCTAATCAACAATCTCTGCTCTGCCTTCTGTCCACTTTCCACCACCTGCACACTGTGATGGGTGTGACGTTAGAGTCTGGAAGGAACCGGAACCAGACTTCCGGAAGACAGGCCGCATCCCTGTGCACCCCGCGCCACCCGGTCACTCAGCTTCCAGCTGGGGCCTCCCATCCACGCACCACCCCCAAGACAGGCAAGCCCTTGCCTTCCTCATCCTCAGAGTTTGATCCCCAAGAGCTGCTCTTTTTTGGCAGAACAAGAACAATGGGTTGAGAAGTGAAGGACCCCGCCAGCCGCGGACAGCCGCTCTCACTCTGCAGAGGGCTCCCGTCCATCCGCCAGCCGGATGCACGCCATCGCTGCCGTCCACACAGTGCGTGGAGACTCCGTATGGTTCTCGGTCTGGAAGGGTATGCGACCTCTTAGCGACGCTTTGCCCGAGCAAGGCCACCGCCACTGTGAAGGTCTGTGACTGTTCACTCAGGACGCATCACGATGTGCCAAGTCAACTTACATCAACAGTTTTAACGAAAAGCAGGTGGGAGATTTCAGGGACCCTCAGGGGCTCTGCAAAGTCCAACGCAGACCCTTTTGCATGTACACGTGACCCCCCAACCAGGGACTTAATTACCCTAGAGACAGGTGAAGAAACGGAAGGGTCCTCGCAGCCCTGTTCCACCCGCTGGCTTCCGAGCCCTGGGCTCTCTCTGCCTCTCTCCACCCTCAACTCAAGATGGAAAATGATGAATTTCCTCCCGACACTCTGCATCTGTCCCGGCCAGCCTAAGACCAGCCTCCCCTGGGTAGATGCACCCCCGCTGCTTGGAACACTTCCTCCCAACCAAGGCCAAGCACGTCCTGTGTCCTCAGGGCCTCGTGCTTACCGACCTGAGGGACAAGCCCAGGCAGGTGGTGAGGAGGGAGGCCTGGCTTCTGTCCCCTGTGCATCAAAGGCCATTTCTGCCCTCTGGCCTGTCTCCCCAACTGCAAAGTCTCTTCCAAATGTTGTATTCTGGGCTGTCATAATCTGAATGACAATAACGTCAGGCCCTACGAGAGGCTGATGGGGACAGTCCCAGTGGCCCAGCGATGACTCAGGTGGACACTGTGGTCGACAAGCTCAATGCCCATCCTTCCCTCCCTCCTCTCTTTCACCAGCAATGACATTTAGGGGACTGACCCCATGTCTAGGGTTGAGTCCCTCCTTTTTCACTCACGATGGGTCAGGGCTTCCAGATAGACCCGTAGGCACAGGCATTGTCTAACAGTGATCCGGGCCAAGTCAGTGAACGCACGAGAAGCTTGCTGAGGCCTCTAAGGACAGTAGGTAACTCAGAGACACTGACAGGTGTCCTCCAATGACAGAGACCCAGGCTCTGGGGGATGCTGACGCTGGATGGCCACTGGAGAGCACACAGACCGGGTCCTGAGGGACAGGATGGGGCTTAGCTGCTTGATAAGCCAACCCTGGACCCACTGAACCCCTCGCTCTGCAGGCCCCCAAATTCCTGCCTGTTTCAAAGCCCATTGAGCTCCCGTTCTGATGGGGCTTACAGTTTTATCTTTCTCTGAATTCCCCCCAGAGCTCGGCCCGGACACCACAGGATGTTCACAGGCAAGGATGCTAAGAGTGTGCTCGCTGCATGAGTGAGCACGCATCACTGCCTATGGTGTGTTGGACGTCAGGCTGAGGCCCTCCGGGTTGCTTCAGTTTGCCGGAGCTCCATCATAGAGCACCGCAGACCGGGGGCCTTAAACTACAGAAATTCGGGAGTCCGAGATCCAGGTGTGGGCAGGGCGGGTTCCTCCCAGGCCGCCCTCCCCAGCGTGTGGACGGCCGTCCCTCTGCGTCTCTGTATCCTGACCTCCCCTTCTTAGAAGGACATGCGTCAGATTGGAGAAGGCCCACCCTCCTAACCTCACTTTACCTTCATCACCTCTTGAAAGGCCCTATCCCAACACAGTCACATTCTGAGGTCCTGTGTTAGGACTTTATACGTCCATTCTAGAGGGACACATTTGGCCCCGAGCAAGAATTATACCATTTTCGGGACGCCTGGGTGGCTCAGTTGTTAAGCGTCTGCCTTTGGCTCAGGTCATAATCCCAGGGTCCTGGGATCAAGCCCCGCATCGGGCTCCCTGCTTGGCGAGAAACCTGCGTCTCCCTCTCCCACTCCCCCTGCTTGTGTTCCTGCCCTTGCAATCTCTCTCTCTCTCTGTCAAATAAATAAATAAAAGCTTAAAAAAAAATTATATCATTTTAACCTGCCCAGAAACCCTGCAGAACCTTCAAGTTGGACCCCCCCACCCCCAGTGCTCAAAGGGGATGCATCTGGCCCAAATTCCCACAGCCAGGAGTAGACAAGCCAGGATTCCCAGACACACCTCTTCCCTCCAAGTCCAGAGCTACCAAAGGCCACGTCTGGGAAGAACCCCAAAACCCGCTGAGTGAAACGCTCTGTGAGTTCTGTGTGCTCCGCACCTGGCAAGGAGCAAAGGAAAACACAGCGAAACTTCCGCAGTGCTCTGTTGGGGCGTTGATCTAACACTCAGGGAATCACAGAAGCGTTCTTGGTCCTGTCCTGAAGGACATGCCTCTTCTTCAGGGAAACAATCCAACTGCTTGGCTCAAGAGAGCTTATGGATCCCCACTCCACTTTGGTGATAGCTGCTTGGCCACAGCTGGATGTCCGTCCCAACTCCCAGCTGTTGCCGCTCATCCAACCGGGGGTAAGTCCCTGGCCCGGGGTTGGCCTGACACCAGCTGGACCCACCAGAGCCCTCCCCCAGTGTGAAACTTCATCACACGGAGAGCCAGTCTTGACTCCTCCCTCGTGGCAAAGCAGGGAGGTGGGAGGGGCAGCCGGTGGCCTTGTTTCCTGCCACCACGTAGAGAAGACCGTCTGAGTCAGGCCGAGCCCAGGGAGAGGCGTAGTGAAGGCAGAGATGCGGGTGGGGAGACAGGGCTTGCAATTCTGGGACTTTATTCCTCTTGTCCCTGAAGGCATCTGTCCCCTACCTTTCTTGGGGTTTCATTTCCACGAACGCATCAAAGGTGCAGACCCCGACAACGATGATGTTCTCCAGCAAGGGTACTGTCCTCTTGAGGGACGCAGAACCTGGATGCTCAGCCGACGTTCAGAGGGTTCAGAGGTGTTCACTCCAGGCTACCCGCTGGGCTGGGTCATGGGCTGTCACGGTTAGAGACGGTGGGGTTCCTGGTACTATGGTCTTTGCTCCTGTTAAGGGGTTAGATTGTGTCCCTCTCCACCCCCCACCCCCCAAAAAATTCATATGTCAAAGTCCAAACTCCCAGAACCTCAGAGTGTGAACTTCTTTGGAAATGAGGCCATTGAAGATGTGATTAGTCACCATGAGGTCTTACCAGAGTAGGGGAGTTCCTAATGCAAAATGACTGGTTGCTTATAAAAAGAATATTGTATGGAAAGGGGTCCGCACAGCGGGGGAGGCCACGTGAAGGCATAAGGAGAACGCCGTCCGCAAGCCCGGGAGTGCTGGGAGCTGGGAGCAAGGCCTGCACAACCTGCTCACAGACTTCCAGCTTCCAGAACTGGGAAACCATAATTTACGGTGTTTAAGCCACTCTGCCTGTGGGGTTTGTTAAGGTGGCCCTGGCAGACATATGGCACCCATGCCCGGCCTCCCAGGCCTGGGGTCTGGGGTCTCGCTCACGATATTGTCTAAGAGGCTGGGGAGAATCTCTCCCCGACCACTGCACCGGGCGTCTGGAGGGAAATAGCACTGGACACATAGGTTTAAAGAAGGAGCAGGTGGGATGCTCACAGGAAAGGAGGGAGCGTGAGTATCGACACAGGTGGGATGTCACAAACTGAGGACTGAGGTTCTGGACACCTTAGGGGAAGGACAGCAGAAGTCATGAAAAGTATCAAAGAGGCCAAAGTGAGGGAGTCCAGGTGGCTCAGCCAACTCTGCACCTGGCTCATTCCCCTCCCTCCGTGGCCTTGAGGCAGCGCCAAGGAGAAGCCTTCAAGTTCACAGCCAACAGTTGCAAGAAGGTCCCCCCAGCAGCCCAAAGCCCTCCCCCACCCCCAGCCTGCACTCACTGCCGACCTGCAGGGCGAGCAGAGCAGAGCTGACCGTTTCTTTTCTCAGGGTCAGCCAAGTCTCATGACAAAAGGTGGTGTGACTTAGTAAGCTTTCCAGAATGGCACAACCTTCCAGAGGGGGTGTTCCCGCTGTGCTCCGGGTGACCGCCACGTTTCCAAAAACATTCTGTTTCCACACTTGGCTCGCCGGAGTGGGCGAGCATTGCACAATGGAAGTAGATAAGAGCAAGCCAGTCTTTCTGAGCACAGGGGCCACTGTGTGCTTACGAGGACTAACAAGAGGGCAGTACGGGGAGATGTGGGTACTGGGCATGCTTTTAAATCCTCTGCAGGTGTCTGGTGTCCTGAGGACAGATGCCCACAGCTCCCCAGTCTTGCTGCACCCACCCCCTGCTTCACAAGCAGAGACACGAGAAGGGGCACTTCCTGAGGAAGAATGATTCACTGTGCTCGTTCTGCAAATAGCACTCGGATAACAAGAAGGCTGGGACTCAGGAATCGCCAAAGGCCACACACTGGTCTGCTGGGCCGGTATTTGCCTTCGGTGGGCTTCACTAGGAGATACCGGAAGACGGAGAAACTCCCACAGTGGGAAGAAAAGGGAGTTTTGCAATACGGTCCTAAAAGGGTGCACTCTCAAATAAATACGTGCTTTCAACACCAGCTGTGAAGAGCTTCGGTCCCCAGCCTTGACCCTGAATGTAATGTGTCAATTTGCTGCAGCCACGAGAAGTCGCTGGTGGTATTAGCGAGGAACAGGCATTAACAAACCTGTCACAGCAAACCCAGAAGCAGTAGCAGAATTAATTTTTCCTTCGTTAATAATACCCTAATTTGCATGATTAATATGTCATGGTCGATAAACACAGGCAGCTACGAATAAAATCACTGAACAAAAATGCCACCTGCTGAGCAAAAAGAATAAGACAAATAAATGACTTGACACAGCTAAATGAGCAGGAGACACTGTATTTCCCCCAAAACAATGTTCGAAATGCTTGAAATGTCACCATTATTGGGAGAACTGGCTGAGGAATACAGAGACAATCATTCCAGACGTTTCCGTGGAAGGATGAGCTCCAGGGTATTCTTGACTCTGGCAGGTCGCCACAGGACAAGGCTGACTCCTGCCAGCACACTGGGCTCCTTCCTCACCTTGCCCTGCTTCCTGTGCCAGGCTCAGGCCACTGGGCAGAACATTCCAGGCCAAAGTGGTGCCACCATCAGCCCAGATCCATGTCTTCCGCCAGCTGCAAGCCTCAGCAATTTTTGGCTGGAACTGGGGAGCAGGACTGTTGACAAGGGCTGGAGCGGCTGCAGGGAGCGGAAGGGAAAGGGAAACTGAAATGACCCTAAAAGGGCCTCACATGGGTTGGCCAGACCCTCTGAGGACACAGGCCCAGTGCCGGATGCAGTGCCGGGAGCTAGGGAGAAAGTCATGCGTGGGTCCTGGGTGCAGACGACGGCCTGAAATCCTGGAAGGCAGAGCAGCCGCAGTGGAGAGAGCCTGAGCAACAGAACTTTCTGCAATGATGGGAATGTTCTAGATCTACAAGGTGCAGCCACGGACCACCACACATGGATTGAGCACCCGAACGGCGGCTAGGGCGATGCAGGATCCATGTGCACTGGATTGTCCATTTCATTCCATTTTGATGAACGTAAATCCAAAGAGTCTCTTGCGGCTGGTTGTCATGTCACCACCGCCAACAGGGTCTGGAAGGACGCTCCTGCCCCAGGAATGAAAGCAGCATGGGTCCCACAGCCGTTTCCTGGCCGCGACCTTGAGAGACGGTTCACCTCTGGCCTTCTTTGTCGGTGGCAGAGGGGAGGGGCTTAGCTGGTGCTTGGGATCCACATTCTGCATCCTCACTTAAATAGCCGAACGGACTGATCTGTTCATATTTTGGCATCACTCAAAACCGTCCAGGGGCCCCCACTACTTACCAAAAGCTGCGCCCCTTGGGACTTGCGGTCTTCACAAGCTGCCCCTCTGCCCCCCTGCGTCCCCTGCATCCACCACGAGATGCTGGCCACACCGGTGCCTCCTGCCCGTGCCTCATCTCACACCACATCCGCACTGCCCCTCGTCACCCCCCAGTCCTGGTGGGAGGCCCGCCTGGAGTTGGAGCCCGTGGCCTCCTCTACCCCAGAGTGAGCCTCGCTCAGCCTCAGGCTTATTTATCCCTCGTGACTATTTACATGCAGTCATATTGCCCCATCATGGCAGCAGTGAGATGGCACAGCAGAGGTCCTGTGCACGTGTGATCACAGGCAGCAAGGGAGGCAGAGGTCTGGGGACCCTGTCCTCCCCGCCAAGCAGATGTGGGGCCTCAGGAAGCTACTGGACCTCTTCACCTCTGGGCTCCTCATCCGGACATGAGGGTAGCAATGCCTTCCCTTGGGTCTGATGGAAGCCTAATCCAAGCGGGCCTGGAGCTCCCTGCACCAGCCAGTGCCCAGCAGATCCTCAACCCCAGGGGGCCTCCGCCGCACCCCATAGGATGGTCCCGTTCCTCTGCTCTCCACCGGCTCACAGCAGATGATGAAAAACTATTGCCGATTGCGGGGGCCGGGACCCACAAGAAATAATATCACAAAGGGTTTTTATCTCAGCCTTATTTGGTGAACAGGAACTGAGCGAGCTCCGTGTTAATGACCTCTGCCTAACCACCTTTCTTTGCTTTTGTCAGCCTCCTCCTCAAAGAAAGAGGACAAGGAGGAGGAAGAGAAAACACACGGCGGAGTGAGGCGTGCTGGAATTGTGCACATGTGCTCAAATCCACAGGACAGTGATGGGACAAGTGTGCTCCCTGATCCCTTCCCCAGCCCCAGGCTCAAAAGCGGGGTGTAATTTCTGCACCTGTCTGAGCGAGCCGGCCCCAGCCACGGCTCAGAAACTGGGCACAGGAGTCCAGCACTACACCCCACAATGGGCCCGTCCCACTTCCAGTTCTCTTCCCTCCACCGATCAGGGAGAGCAGTCTGCCCCGACTGCATCTGTCGTCACGGTGCGAATCACGCCGACGCAGTGTCTCACTTGAACGGTGTCTGCTGCGGTCTCTCACAGTCCACGCCCCCCGCACCTGTGATCTGAGGCACACGATGCTGACTGAAGACCTTCACATGCGCCCTGCAGAAACCAGGGGAGAGGTGGGTCCGGGGGGCCCGTTCTCTGCCTGAAGCCACGTTCGAAGACATGACATAGACGAAATTCTCATATTTTCCTTACACCTGCCGAAGGCTAGGTTTATTTCTCATCGACAGCAGCTTCTCTTTGCCTTCACGATTCGGCGGTGGGCTTGGTGCGCTGGCCACAGGGACACCCACAGCCCTGGCCCGTCTCCCCGCGCTCCTGCCTCTGCCCTTTTCCAGGACCATCCTACAGAAACATATCACCAGCCACATGTATGAGCTTACATTCTCTCACAAACACGTTTCACAAAGTCCTTTAAAAAATAGATGAAATCTATTTTAATATTATGTGTTATTTAACCCAGTGTTATCCAAAATATAATAAGAAATCATATATTTAGATTACTTACAGGGCATTTTACATTTTTTTTCATGCTAAGTTTTTGAGATTCAGTGTGCATTTTAGACTCTTCAGCACGTCTGGGTCGGGCTGGCCACATTTCAAGTGCCCCAAAGCCCCGTGTGGCTCATGGCCACCCTATTGGACACACCGCTCTAGTCCATCTGACTTGTTGTCATGGACGGAATGTTTGTTTCCCCCCACCAAATTCATATGTTGAAGCCCTAACCCCAGTGTGATGGTGTTAGGAGGTGGGAACGTTGGGAGGCAGCTAGGTTTAGGTGAGGCTGTGTGGGTGGAGGTCCCATGATGGCATCACTGTCCTTATAACAAGAGCTACCCTCATGCTCTCTCTCTCCCCCCTCCCTCTCTCTTCCACGTGAAGACACAGCGAGAAGGCAGCCGTCTGCAAGCCAGGAGAGAGCCCTCACCACAACCCCAGCATGTGGCACCCTAATCTCAGGCCTCCAGCGTCCAGAACTGGGAGGGCAGGCTGAGCTGACTGGGACACGGGGTCTGCAGGACCAAAGCCCCCAAATGGGCAAAACAGAGCTCTCGGTAGGGGCCTGGGGCAAGAGCAGCAAGAATGAGGACCCCGTGGGGACCATGCTACTCGTCATCAGGCCTCACGACATTCCTGAGTGAGTTCCTGCATGCAGGGCATCGTGGGCAGAGAATGACATTTCCAGTTTCTATCATGCTTGAGGTTCACCGTTTAGGGGGGAAGATGGATGATAACTCTCCTTCACACCCTGTTTTACTGGTTCACCCACTACGGTTTGGGTGAAAAGTGACCAGGGGTCCACCAAGTGTCATGAGTCACAGTGTACATGAGTCACGGAGATGGCAGCAGGCACTGGGAATCCCAATGGAAATGGAATGATCCAGGGACCCGATGAAGGAACCCATTGCTTCTCTCCCCTACGATCGGCAACCTAGGAGGTCGGATGTGGTTGTTGCCCTTGGAAGGATTTACCAACACACCCGAGACTTGTGGGTCTCGGGTCATTCTAGTGTCTGATGTTGTCTCTGATGTGATGACCTCCACCACTCTTCCGGGCTGTCCCTGAGCCACAGGTTAATTCCTTCCGTATATCTTCCGATGCCATGTTTTCCCCCTAATAAAACATAAAATAATTAAAAAAAAAAAAAGATGCAAGACCTTGGAACTATCAAGAAATTAATTGCTCAGTTTTGCCCTATGTGACAGAAAAGTCCCAAACTTCCTCAAGGTCAACATTTTAAGTGTGAAAAGGAAACCTAGAGAATTTAGAAAACGTTTGCCTCAAATTATCATCAACAGCCGTCACAGCAGTGGTTCCTACAGACCAGGTTAAGTCACATCAAGGGACTCCCATGCTTCTAGATTCATAAAAATATAAGAAAATGATTAACCGGAATAATTAGAAATGCCTGGCAAGGTCCTTGAGTAAAAAAAGAGGACCCTGGGATTAATCCGAACACCATCTGAAATATCTGGTATCCCACGTCCGTGTTTTCGTCGGAGTGGGTGACAGAGGCCAGAACCTGCACCCCAAGGAATGACAGTGGAGTGAAATCGAGCACACCCCAGCCAACCCCTAACACCCCGACAGGACTGGAGACGGTTCCTGACACTGTGGAGGAAGCAGGCTTCAGCCAGTTTGAGCACCGCACACAAGAGTAAGTTGAGAGGAGAAAAACACTGTAAATTGTGCAAAAGGTCTCCTGGAGACGTAGCCAAGTTCGAGGCTGGAACGACACCGCGGTATGAAACCAGCCAGGCGCACCAGCCAAGAGGCTAAGCACAGAGAAATCATCTGGCCTGGGACTGGGTGGGGCTGGAAGGACAAGCCGGGGTGTCCAGCGACAGCGCGGCCCCAGAAAACACCAGCTGGGCTGTCCACGCCAAGCCCCCGCCCGCCCTGCCCACACGTCCCCAGCAACAGCCCCCGCAGACGGCCCACTGGGCTCCGGGGTCTGGCACCTGGCTGGCGG
Organism: Leptonychotes weddellii; assembly: GCF_054177405.1. Classification (NCBI taxonomy): domain Eukaryota; kingdom Metazoa; phylum Chordata; class Mammalia; order Carnivora; family Phocidae; genus Leptonychotes; species Leptonychotes weddellii. Next base: position 2,710,673 of record NC_138380.1, on the reverse strand, counting down.
CCGAGGGGCGGGCCATCTGCTTGCGGGCGGCGGGGAGCGTGTCCTGTGTCCTCACCGCCTCTTTCCAGATGCCCACCCGTAAAGTGTCCTCTGCCTGCCCGAGGACTGTGGCCACTGGGTGTGTCCCTGGCTGTCCCCAGGCGGGTCCTCGCACCCTCCACCCGCCCCTCCCCACCGGCCCAGGGCGCACCCCTGCACTGACATCATCCCGCTGACGGGTCTCTGGTCCCGCCCCCCCCACAGGCCTCCTGGGGAGCCGTCCTCCTGGTGGGTAACAGCCACGCTTTCCAATAGGGACCGTTTAGACACATGGGGCCTTAATCCAAACCAGGCCCTCAGTGCCGAGAATTACAGGCACCTAACGGGTCTAGTGGTGGAAACTATTTTATTTTTATTCTTATTTTCACACAGTACAGCTAACACACAGTGTCCCACTAGTTTCGGTGACTCAGCAATGTTATCCACCACTCGGTGCTCGAGATAAGTGTCCTCTTGATCCCCATCACCCACTGAAACTGTAAAAGACGTGGGTTCCTGGGGCACCTGTGAGTCATGGCGTAAGGTGGGCCCTGCAGAGGCAGCTGACGAAGGAATGGGGATAGCTGGGGCTGAAAACATTCACCTCGACTGCATGAATAGTTGGGTCTTAAGCTTTTATTTATACCATAATTATTTTTTCTGATTACAAAAGTAATGTGCGTTGTGAGGAACTGAAACACTTGTTATATATTTTTAAAAAGTTTTCATGGAAAACTGTTAATACTCTTAGAGTTAATACCCTTCTAGAATTTCTGTGCGTGTGTGCGTGCGTGTACGCACACACACACTGAGAGAGAGAGACGGTCTATACACAACTTCTATAAGGAAAATCTCTCAAGGCCCAATTTCCAAGTCACTGTTCGGTTTTCCGTCACTGTGTTGATGCAGACGGAGCGCATCTCACCTGTGCCGGAGGCCGGGGGACGGACGGGGACAGACGGATGTCCTACTGCCCAGGGGCACAGGGTCCAGCAGGTGCTGGAGAGGTCTCTCACTGGGTGGAGCAGTATGGGAACAGTAACACTTTCTCAAGATGTGGGCTTTTGCTCCTGGGCCGCTAATCTCATTAAAGGGGTGTGAGCTGAGGGGTCTGAGCCGGAGTCGACTGAACTGTCGGGCTGGGAAGCGAGACCCTGCAGTTTCTCTCACCCCGTCTATCCATAACCTTGGTTTCCTTGTGCCAAAAGCAAATCCCCAAGTTCGAGTGCATACTCATGGACTCAGGAGTTTTCCACAAAGACTTCCTGGCCACAGGGACCCTTCTTAGATCTAAAGGATGTGTCAGTAATGTGTGTCTAGGGTCAGCGGGGCCCCCCAGGGACCATGTCCACACCCACTCCCAGCCCCCCGCATCCTCGTCCATGTGTTTGCTGGCTCCAGCCCCTGCCCTTCAGTGCACAGCTGGGCAAGCCTCGTGAGGGGAGGCCGCTAACCACCAACTGTCTCAACACAACCTCATGGTGAGTGTCGGAGTCGTTAAGTGGGATGTGGCTCCTTCCTTAAGAGTGTGAATCTGCGGGGCGCCTGGGTGGCTCAGATGGTTGAG
>NC_138380.1:2689159-2708588 GCF_054177405.1 Leptonychotes weddellii | reverse complement strand
CCGCATCCTCGTCCATGTGTTTGCTGGCTCCAGCCCCTGCCCTTCAGTGCACAGCTGGGCAAGCCTCGTGAGGGGAGGCCGCTAACCACCAACTGTCTCAACACAACCTCATGGTGAGTGTCGGAGTCGTTAAGTGGGATGTGGCTCCTTCCTTAAGAGTGTGAATCTGCGGGGCGCCTGGGTGGCTCAGATGGTTGAGTGTCTGCCTTCAGCTCAGGTCACGGTCCCAGGATCCTGGGATGGAGCCCCGCTTCGGGCTCCTGGCTCGGTGGGGAGTCTGCTTCTCCCTCGCCCTCTGCTGCCACTTCCCCTGCTTTGTGAAAAATAAATCTTAAAAAAAAAAAAAAGAAGAAGAGTGTGAATCTGGGGGCGCCTGGGTGGCTCCATCAGTTAACCATCTGACTCTTGATTTCAGCTCAGGTCATGATCTCAGGGTTGTGGGATGGAGGCCCGCTTTGGGCTCTGTGCTCAGTGGGGAGTCTGCTTAAGATTCTCTCTCCCTCTCTGCCCCTTCCCCCCTAAAAAAAAAAAAAGATTGTGAATCTGGCAGAGGCTGCCAGCTTCGTCATGCAGGGAGTTGGCATTTGCTCTGCTTTGGTTCAGGAATGATGCACTGTTGTAGGACCAGTGAGCAACCAGAAGGCATTAGGGCCCCACCCACTTCCTGCTGGGCACACACAGGGCATGGGGCACGGTGGGGGCAGACCAACGGCCTGGGATGAAACTGGGGTGCCAGGGCCAGAGCCCCGCTTCCCTGCGGGCCTGGACGTGCCCCCAGGCACCTTGGCCGGAGACAGAAGCACCACCGTGCTTTCTGTGTTCGGCAAGTTGGCTTTCCCCTGGCCACCACTCCACACTCAGGACGGACATCAGCTGTCCCTCCCCCCACCTCCCCAGTCCTAAAGCTCAAAGGTGTGTCTGCAGAAAATAAACCACAAGGACGGCGCCTCTCAACCAGCAGTGACCGTCGTCTTTGTCCAAGGACGACCGAGTTCCCCGGCCACCAGGAGGTTTGGGTGTGAAGGATCAGAAGTCCTTGTGATGGGTCCTCGCTTTCCCGGCTTCCTTCTCACCGAGCTAGTGTCTCTCCATCCTCAGCAGGCGCCTACAGTCCTTCCTCGCAGACAAGGGACCGCTCGATCTTCCATGTAGAACGTGCCAGTGCAGAGCGCTTTCTGCCCCTCGGACGGCGCCCCCTTGCCGCTCCTGGCCTGTTAGAGATGAAGCTCCAGGATATCGGGTCAGACGAAGCTTGAGCTTGCACCTGCTCATGCGCATTGTACTCGAATCCGGCGTTTGGTTCTGGACCCGCCAGGAGCAACGTGTGAGCTCACATGGTGGAGAGAGGGAGGGATGAAGGGACGGCACCGCAGCATTGTTGGGCACAGAGCACTGTCGCTGGGCCAAGACCAGCTTTGCTGCCTGACAGACCCCCCACTCCTCCCTGACGGACCCCCCCCAACTCCTGCTAGGCCAGGGAGAGCTGGTCACCATCCCGTCCACTGGACGGCATTCTAAACGTGGGGTCGCAGAACAGGGACACCTCGCTCCCGGGACTCTGCAGGCAAGGGACAGGCTGTGAACCCGAACGGCTCCAAGGACAGCCCAGAGGGCGCAGGGGGCAGAGCGTGGAGCCTCAGCCCTTCTCGGCCGAAGCCTCCTGGAGCGTGCCCTGTGGTTTCAGACTTGCTTGGGACCGTGACCACTTTCCTTCTTCCACCTTCTCCCTTCTGGAATGGGGCTCTCTTAGGCCTGTCCACCATTGTAGTTTGGAAGCAGAGGATCTGTTTTCCACGGGGAGAGGAGAACATCCTGGGAACACGCAGACAGACACACAGGGACACGGCCCGACGGGGACGGAGGTGGAGGGGGCTGCTGCCGGCCATGGAGAGCCCGGAGCCCCGGGGGGGCGGCACGGATCCTCCCTTGCGCCCCCAAGAAGGAGCCCCACCTGCCGATGCCACCAGAGCTGCAGGAGGATACGTCTCTGTCGTCCTAAACCGCACGGTCTGTGGCAGTTTGTCCGCCAAGCCCTTGCAGACTGACGCCCGCCACGGGGCTGTGTGTGCGGGGCAGCTCTTCACGGCGCAGGAACTTCCCTTCGCCAGGGCGGTGACGTGGGGAAGCAGGTGGGAGGGGCCTCACTGGACCCTTGCTCTGCTCAGACTGTCCCCCGGCTGCACACTCAAGTGTCACTTCCAGGAACACGTGGAAAACCTCTCATTCCTGACGGAACCCACCTGCCAACACCACTTTATCCATGGCTGTGTCCCTCCTTTCCCTTCCAAGCCCAGACCACCCTCCAAAACCACTGACTTTAGGAGACATCTCAAACTTAAACAAATGTCCTTATATTTAAAACATTTTACTCTTGGCCTCCCTTCTCGGCAGGCATCCGTGTGAAGGAGATGATAAATCCCATGGCACCCCACGCAAGGTGTCCTGGCACCATCCCCACGCTCTGCTGCCTTCCATCTGGCTGGGGGCACAGGTGCGAGCCACTACCCGGCCTCCTTACTCCTTACACCCTGCCTCATCTTTGCCAAGGTCACCTGCCTGTGTGTGGGAGCACCGTCTGCAGGGATCATGCACCCGTCACCTGCTAATGTCCTGCAGTCTGTCTCGTGCGTTGAGGTGAGCTCAGTAGAAAGACGGGGGAGAGGGTTGGATGGCCCCATCTCCAACCTGGCCCGTTCTTGGGATTGAAGCCAAGCTGGCAGAGGAAGAAGAACTTTGCCAGGGGACCCACACCCCGATCTGAAGGGAGACGTTGCTAATTTGGGGTGTAACATTGTGCATGCAAGTGGGGCAGGGAAAACGAGTTACGGGCCCCCTGCCTGGCCCCCTGCCTGGCCTGGAGTCCGTGGTTGGTTGGGAGAAGGTATTTCCAGATCGGTAATAAAGAACCGGTAATGATTGAGGTTCTACTACCTGAGTCCGGCCACTGTGCTGTTGTCCTGGCTACCTGCCCGACCCTGAGCTCTTTGCTCTCCACTGACCCCTGAGTCCTGAGCAGGAGCCTCCAGACACAGCTCCTCGGTCCTCTTCCAGGCCCAGCTTCACACTTAGTCATGGAAGGTAGCTCAGCCGTTGGTGTGAACAGGTTGTGAGCTCCCTGCAGGCCAAGGCGACAGCTTGTCTCGTGTGCGTCTCCCCCCACGGCACAGGGCCCAAGGAGCATACGGCAAGCCCTTGCTAACTTAATTAACGAAGAAAAGCCAAAGGTCGTGCACAGGTTTCTGCTCCAAGTCCTTCTGTATTAGAGTAAAATCTTTGCATCGAGCCACTTGAGGTGCTCTTTTTTAAAAAACTGTCCTTTTGGCAGATATGGATGCAAATAGTCTCCCCACCAGATGATACAGAATGGTAAGGATAGGATAATAGATTACAACTTCCTCTTTGTAAAATCCAGTTTAGATTGTGAATTTCAGATCATAAACTGTTTCTGGTTTTCGTTTTGCAAATGAAATACAGTAACCATAAACACAAACACAATTTCTTGAGTTGATTCATTGACTTCTAGTTTACTTATTACCCACCTCCTTCAAGCAGGCTTGCTAGATTTTTTCCAATTCTTAGACCCCTGACATTCGGCCTCACCCTGGGGGCTTCTCAAGGGGTGGGGGAGGGCGATGGGCTCCCACACGATCACCTTCAGAGGAAAAACCATGGACCCATTTCTGGCCTTGAGCCATAATTGGAAGACAGCTGGTGGAGTTTCCAGGAAACCTGCTCTCCTGAGGTAAAGGGCCCAACACTGTTCACACAGTCTGTCTCCTTGCTTTATCGCTGGCTTGAACACTTGCATGATGCCCAGAGTTCGGCAGCCCCGCTGAAACCAGCATCAGACGGAAGGCGCGGGCTCTAAGGACAGCAGAGGGGGGGATGCGCTCCATTGCCCCTCTCCATCCACCGTCCACTTACCTGCACTCAGCTCCGTGCCCCAAGACGCTGGCCCTTATGGACGGAGTCGGGGGGCTTCCTTACCCTCCGGCTTCCAGTTAGGTTCCTTCGAAGAGGAAGGTCGGAGGCCCCGGCGGGAGAGTGGAGGGAGGGAGGGAGATGAGGTCAGCCTCCACTGTTGCTGCCCCGCGTTGGCAGCGGCTGTGGTCCTCTTCTGGAGGCAGCAGCCCCTTTCCGGAGGCCCCCAACACCTGCAGCTACAGCTGTCTTCCAATTCTGCTATTTGCCCCTCACCTTGTCCCCCCAGGCCGGGGTCGGAGAGCGCCGAAAGGCGCCTCCCCCCGCCACGGTTTCCCTTCATTTCATCCTCCTCAACCAGCCACTTGAGCGTGCCATGCTTTTCTTGCCGGGGCCCCGACAGCCGCCACCCCGTGAGGTGTGGAGCAGCTACACCGACCCCGGACCACCTCCCCGTGGACCTCCTGTCTGGCGATCAATAAACGGACCATAGTGAATCCACCTGTATGGTGTGGTTTGCTTGAACCTCTCACTGAACTCAGTCCCAACGGAGCCACCCACACATTAATAAACCGGGATTCCCATCCCCATGGGGCAGCCTACCGGGGCATGGAGATAGGCAGATACAGTGACAGGAAATGTGCTGTTTGAGAGTCAACGAGGGAGCCGAGGAGAGAAATGCCACAGAAGAGACACCAGGTCCGGGTAGCTCAGGGGCAGGCCAGGGGCCTTAGGGGCAGGAAGACGCGGTGAGCACCTGCGAAGGCCAAGCGGCGGGCAGCGGATTCCCCGTAAACCTTCAGGAAAAATGTCCTCCGTCGCGGGTGTTCGGGGTGTGGGGGCAGAGGGGGTGTCCGTGGAGCCCAGCAGCGGAGCGTGTGGCTGGCGCGAGGGGCCTCCCTCGAGGGAAGGAGGGAAACTCTCCCCATTTTGTGGTCCAGCCGGTCCCACCTGACGCTGGTTGAGAGCAACACACCTCCAGGCTCCAGGGCATGGTGGCCATGTGCAGCTGGACACTTTGAGCACCTGCTTGTGCCAAGTATTCCGGGGAAACCACCGATGGTTGTGACACACACCCCGCTTTCAAAGGCTTTCCAGTTTGCTGGTGCCCATTAATGAATGCGTGAGAATGAGGACGTGCAGCGGGACATCAGGAGAAGACCAGACCATCTCCTTCCGAGAGCATCACCGGAGGACCTTGGAGCCAAGCCTGGGCTAGTGGGGCAAATCTCCTCACCTCGGTTCTAGAAACATACCTCTCATCCATACAAATTAAATCTTAATTTGTGCCTAGTAATCCATTACAGCATTTGGCAAACTGGTCATATTTAATACATTGTGATGATTTTCTGATTGTTACCATGACTCCACTAAGGCGGCTCATTAAGAGCAGGAGCTGAGATGTATCTGCACCCCTAAACACCTAACACAGAGTCAAACCTGAAGGGGGTGCCCCAAACATTTGATTACCTTCAATATATAGGCATAGACTCTCCTGACTTGCTCCTTCACAAGGAAATAAATTACAGCTAAGGATTTTTTATCCTCTCTCAAATTGGTTTACCAACGTCTGAGGGAAAAGAGATCCAGGAAAAGATAAGGCTGAGAGCAAGCAGCATAATGTATATTTTTGGATGAACATTTTTATTTTTATTTTCTTTAGGGATTTATTTATTTGAGAGAGAGCCTGCACGTGCATGAGCCAGAGGGGGGCCAGAGAGAGAATCTCAAGCAAAGCATGGATCCGGAGGTGGGGCTCAATCTGCCCGCCCTGACATCATGACCTGAGCCAAAACCAAGAGTCAGATGCTCAACTGACTGAGCCACCCAAGCACGGCAATGAACATTTTTATTCAACAGTTTACGCTTACCAAAATAATGCTCAAGTTCACATGGCCGAAGACAATTGAAAAGGCAAAGGATTATGAGTTTCTCCTAAAGACTTGCTACTCAGCGTGCATCCCCAGACCGGCAGCACCAGCTCTGCCTGGGAACGGGCTAGAAGGCAGACTCTGGGCCATCCAGGCCTGCCTGATGGGCGTCGGCAGGTTGACGAGATCCCCGGGTGGCCGGAAGGGACACTGAAGTTTGAACAGCCCCATTTTAAAGAACTTCAACTTACAGACTGGCCACCTTATCTTTACGAAAAGAGAGAAGAAGCTGGGGGTACGCATCCCCCCAGATGTAGTGCCCTGGCCATCCTCCAAAGGGTGATGGTGCAGACCACCTTTCAGCAGTATGCTGGGGTCACCAAGAAGACAAGGGCCTCTGGACCAAGTTCCTGGAAGCTGTCCTCTCTTTACTTGGATGTGTTGAAGGTCTCCCAGCTTGGAAAAGGCACCCAGGATCAATCAATAACACTGAACCAAACCAACCCGCTGATGCAGTAGCCAAGGGTCACGACCAGGGCGGGCAGGAAAGGTGATGCCTGAGGGACACACACACCTGGCCTCCAGCCTGGAACCACTGGGTGCCGACGAAGCAGTCACATGGGATGGAGTAAATCCGCTTCGCTGTGTTAGCAGAGCTGTTGCTTGTGGAGCTACATTTTCTTTGGCGAGAAGGCAGAGTGGGAGGTAGGGGCTGCAGAAGGTGGGCAGGGAGGCTCCGCAGGGGTCTGGGGAGCAGCGAGCTTGCACACTTTCTGCACACCCCTTCCCTGAGACAGAGACGGGTTCTCACAAGGGCTCGGAGGCCTGCCAGACGAGCTCGCCTGCCCAAAGGTGCCCAGCCGTGAGTGTGGGAGCCCCGTCTATACCTTCGTCTGCTTACCGTGCTTCAACAGTCCCGCCAAGAGAGGGCAGTGGGGAATGCAGCCCTCGAATTGCTACCACGGACATCAGCTTCAGGACCTGAGGACTTAGTGTGGTTCTCGCTCAAGCACAAGCTCAAAAAATATCTCTCACCTTATTTAGAATTTTTCAGTAGTGTAGTTTTATAGAGAGTCATACATATCTTTTTCGTTAAGGTGTCTTTACCTTCTGGGGGCGCCTGGGTGGCTCAGTCGGTTGGGCGTCTGCCTTTGGCTCAGGTCATGATCCCAGAATCCTGGGATCAAGTCCCACATCGGGCTCCCTGCTCAGCAAAGAGCCCTGCTTCTCCCTCTTCTGCTCCCCCTGCTTGTGCTCTCTCTCTCTCTCTCTCTGTGAAATAAATAAATAAATAAATCTTAAAAAAAAAAAGAAAAGAAAAGCTGTTTTTACCTTCTTTTTTCCAGGGTTTTATGCAAAAATGCTTAAAACAGCCCGAGCCAAGAATGGGAGGAGAAAGGAATCAGACTCTTGGAGCTGGGAATGGTCTTCCACTTCACCTGAGGATTTCCTGATCACCTCCTGATGTTTGAGGAAACTGAAATACAAAGAAGAAGTTTATGGCTTACTCCAGCTCCCATGATGAGTGGCTGAGTCAGAACCGGGACTCAGAACCTCTGACTCAGAGGCTGAACCATCTCGACAGCGCACTGCCTTTACGTTTTAACGTGGGCACACACACGCGCACGCACCGCCTTCGTTATGGATGCATAGAATGTTCTAGTAAGAAGAGTAACACAGTAATGATGACTCTTGGACATATTCAAGGGAGCAACTGAGTAGATAAGTCTTGCTCTTCCTGTATCTTGCTCTGTTAAAAGGGCAAAGTGAGGAGTATTCTGAATCAAACATATTGTCCCATTTCATCTGCAAAAATCTCACATCTGAAACCCATTAACAAAAATATTTAGAGCAATGCTATGGAAATAGGAATATTTTAAATAAAGTAGCAAGCTGTGTAAGCTATCATACAGTTTTCACTATCCAAAATAGCATCTAGAGCATATGACCTGGAGGTCACAGAAGAGTTCCAAGGTGCCCCATAACACTCCTGAAGGATGGTCTAAGACAGCAGCTCTCCAGGTGTGGTCCCGAGCGGACTGTCGGCGTCTTCTGGGACTTCTAGGTGCTCAGATGCCAGGGTCCCAGCACAGAGCCCTGGCTAGACGGGCTGAGGGGCCTCGGCAGAGTCTGCATGCCCCCTCCCCTCCAGCGGAGCTCCAGCAAAGACCTCCCTGATACAAATGAGGTTTCTGGCTTTCCATCTGCGGCAGGTCCAAGATAAACACTCCTGTGTTTCATGTGTCTGTGGCTCATGCCCTCCATTTCACTGGCTTTTATGATCAACCATTTTCACCCCCACGAAAACCACAGGCTCCTCTTTGGTTAGGATCCTTGTGCGGATCAGTGACAGAATCGTTAGTAACAAAGTCAAGCTAAAATAATGTTCTATGAACACAATTTATTATCATCAGTATTGCGTGTTGTAAAGCCAAGTAAATATATGACAAATACAGTTACAAAATGTGCCTCACTCCATACCAAGAGTTGAAAATTAAAGCTCTAATAATCAAAAGCTCTTGGAAGATTCTCAGGGTTCCCCAGTAGATGGCAGGGGGGTGGGGTGGGTAGTTGGATGTGCCAGGAACTGGACACCTACTCCCAGGTCACCGCAAGGTAGGCCCAGGTCTGTAGTCAACATCCCCTGGGAGCATGCAAAGAATGCAGAGTCCTGGGCCCCACCCCAGACCCAGGCATTAGAATCTGCACTTGAGCAGGATCCCCTGGGAATCTGGATTCACATTAAAGTTTGAGAAGTAATGCATTAGATGGGATTTGATAAACATTTGGTGAAAATGCTCCATTTCCCACTCTTTTGCCTTTTTCATGCAACGAAAACCCAACTGCTGGCCAAAGAGGTATATTATCCACAAGATCAGTATTAAGCAATTATTAAATGCTTTCTGTAAGTATGGCCTTGGAGTAGACCTTTTTTTAAAGATTTTTTTAATTTATCTTTTTGAGAGACAGACAGAGAGAGCACAAGCAGGGGGAGAGGCAGAGGGAGAAGCAGACGCCCCACTGAGCCAGGAACTCAACACGGGGCTCCATCCCAGGACCGAGCCGAAGGCAGATGCTTAACCGACTGAGCCACCCAGGCGCCCCGGCTTTTTTTTTTTAAAGAGGACCTCATTTTATCCTTTGTAAGTGGACTGATTTAAATTAAGTAATAATGGGGCCACTTGTTCACACCGGGAAGGAAATGTTGAAAAGTTTCTTGAAGAAACCTTCACCAAATTTCTTTATATTAAAGGGAATTTGAAATTTAGGAACCAGCAGAAAGGGAGATTTTGAAGGTACGAGGAAAGGGGGTACTAGAGAAACAGGGCATCTCAAGATAGGTGGGACGGTCACCACAGCCGCCCCCCCACCCCCAGACTCTCACGTGTGGAGAAAGGCTGAGTGGGGAAGCAGGAAAATGGAGACGATGTTGTGTGGTCAATGACAGCCAGTGAACAGCAGAGCCTTTGCCTGAGACGTGGGAAGCCAACCACTGTGGTTAATTCAGCAGACGCCGGGACTGAGGGGGGTGGGGGCGAGGCGGGGCGGAGGACCACCCAGCAGTGGGGGCTGAGCTGCCCCTGGGAACAGGAGTCTGGAGAAAACCCTTGATGTGGCCATGCTTCCCGAAGATGCAAACCCATATTCAACGTTGAAAGGACTCAAACCAGTTGTGCTTAGCAGCCCTGAGTTCTCTGCTGGGAGGGGTTGTACCTACTCATAGGAAGCACATCTATGATATTGTCCTCATGAGAAAAACGCCCTCACCATCTGCTGCATTATTAATCGCTTTCCTAGGGGCTGGCCTATTATTCTGACGCCTCTAATACCTTCATCTTTTCATTGGCTTGTACTTGCTGGTTTTTGTTTTTGGCATAACTCCTACAACATGAGCCTGATCCTTAGCACCCTGCTGGTGGATCAGAGACGTGTGTATCCCTGGTTTGAGAATAAAATTTATCACCTACATTTAGTTACAAACATGTATTTCCACAGTTGGAAACAAAAATTATCAAGGTCAAAACCGATTCTCGAAAGTGCAATCACTGCCCTCCAAGTTCGTTTGCCCAGATACTTTTACTGCAGCAAACCATCAACCGGCTCACACACTTAAGAGTGTTTGGGTTTCTTTTTAAGAGTGTTCGTTTTTTTAAAAATCAGTAAAAGCCTCTTTTCCATTATTTTAAAAACCTGTTTTCATTATTATAATATCAAAATTAATATATTTCCCTGGTTTCTTTGTTAATAGTAAGAAACTCACCATTGGGGAGTATGAATTGTTACCCAAAGTATACAAAAACACTAATTCAAAGAGATACATGCACCCTGGTGTTTATTGCAGCAAAATCCAAATAGCCAAGTTATGGAAACACCCCAAATCTCCATCGACTGATGAATGGATAAAGAAGATGTGGGGGATATATATACATATGTATAATGGAATATTACTCAGAGATAAAAAAAAAATGAAATCTTTCCATTTGCAATGATGTGGATGGAGCTAGAGAGTATCATGCTAAGTGAAATAAGTAGTCAGAGAAAGACAAATACCATATGATTTCACTCATGTGGAATTTAACAAACAAAACAAATGAACAAAGGGAAAAAAAGACAAACAAAAAACCAGAGTCTGAACTACAGAGAACACACTGATGGCCACCAGAGGGGAGGGGGGGATGGGGGAAACAGGTGATGGGGATTAAGGAGGGCACTTGTCACGATGAGGTGATGTACAGAAGTGCTGAATCACTGTATTTTTTTTTTAAGATTTTGTTTATTTATTTGACAGAGAGAGACATAGCGAGAGAGGGAACACAAGCAGGGGGAGTGGGAGAGGGAGAAGCAGGCTTCCCACTGAGCAGGGAGCTCAATGCGGGGCTCGATCCCAGGACCCCGGGATCATAACCTGAGCCGAAGGCAGACGCTTAACGACTGAGCCACCCAGGTGCCCCTGAATCACTATATTGTACACCCAAAACTAATATTACACTGTATGTTAACTAACTGGAATTAAAATAAAAGAGTGAGATTTATTGACTGCAAGAATATAAAATAATTCTCCATCTTTACAAGCAATGTCCTGTTTCAAATGCTTTTCTTGCACCACCTGCATTTCAGAATGAGCTTGTGTCCACCACATCACTTTCAGAGACAAGCTTCCCAGACGCTGTGATGGGGAAGCAGAGCCCCTGTTTGCAGGTGCTGCTGACCGTGTGGCCATCACAGGTACCGTACGGGATCCACCAGCCCCGACTGCAGCCTTCAGCGCACCAGTAGAAAGTGCTGCAGCCAACTACAGGTGAGAGGGAATGAGAGGCCACAGTGCAAGGCAGCAAGACAGAACCCAGGAAAGGTCTCTGTGCATGCTCGTGGGTTGTTGCACTTCCTCTCTTTTATAACATGATGACTGTTTGCATTTAAAAGCTGTAACATTATAGGGTTCATATCGTTGGATGACAAGTGTGGCATAAGTCGGGTGTGGTGGGCAGAATTTCTACATTTGCAGAGGTTTTACCTTAATGTGAAATGATATGTTAACTCTAAAGAGACAGTGAAGGATGTATATTGCAATCCCTACAGCAACCATTAAAAAAAAATGCAAAAAAAAAAAAAGATATAGCTTCAAAAGACAATAGATAAACTAAAATGGAATCCTAAAAATCAAGCAACTCTAAAGAAAAGAAAGGAAGAAGAAAGGAACAATGCCACCAGAAGAAGAAGAAGGAGAAGGAGAAGGAGAAGGAGAAACAGAAGACAAATAGCAAAATGATAGACTTCAAGTCATATCGATAATTACAATAAATCACAATAAATATAGAGGATTAAATTCACCAAAGAAAAGGTAGAGACACACAAAGTGGATTTTAAAAAGAGAGACCCAACCATATGCTGTGTATAAGAGATGTGCTTTAAATGCCAACACACAGATAGGCTGAAAACAAAAAGGTGGAGAAGGCCCAGCCACAATGGGTGAGACCACAGTCGCTGTGCTGACAACAGACGTGGAGGGAGCGAGGATCACCAGAAATAGGGGAACATTTCATAATGATTAAAGGGTCGACGTATCACCAAGCCCTAACAATCATAAATGTGTACGCACCTAATAACAGAGCTTCAAAATACACACGGCAGAGCTCAGGACCTTCACAATTCGTGCCACGTGCCTGCAGTTGGTGTGCAAACACACAGCCCCTGCAGCAGCCCCGGCACACATTCTCTATTGAATCACACACAGATCAGGAGAAAAACCAGAGATCCCGAGTAGATCTGGCCAACTTAGAAAATCAGACAAAGTTTTCCATCCCACTCTGTTCTTTTTTTTTTTTTTTTTTAAAGATTTTATTTATTTATTTGAGACAGAGAGAATGAGAGAGAACACATGAGAGAGAGAAGGGTCAGAGGGAGAAGCAGACTCCCCGCCGAGCAGGGAGCCCGATGCGGGACTCGATCCTGGGACTCCAGGATCATGACCTGAGCCGAAGGCAGTCGCTTAACCAACTGAGCCGCCCAGGCGCCCGATCCCACTCTGTTCTTGAACCTTGCAAGGAGCTTAGTCATCTATGTTTGGTTGCAAAAGGCTTTATTGTTTTCAGCTGCTGAATGGGTCTGGAAGGTAAGCCGACACCAACCCCAGGCATAGTACAGTCACTCTGAAGGCAGTCCAGTCTCCCTTAGAGGTAGGGGTCATTTGTGGTGAGGCGACTGGTCACCCAAACACCCAAACACCTAGTGGCTCTGTCCTCGTTGGGGGTGATCCTGAGTGAGGGGAAGGAAGAGGCTTATCTCTTTTCTCAACTCTTAAATATACAGAAACGGTATATCCCAACACCCCCCCTATTGAGGAGGAAATTAGTCCAATACTTAATTATAATTAATAAATTACAATTCATAAAATTTTCCTTATTGCAAAAAGGAAAAAGAATTCCATTAGAGAGATTCAGTTGTTTGTTATTCAGCAAAATTACATACAGAGCAGCAGAAACTAAATCTCACCCCAACGAGGCATAGCTATCCTATTCATTAATGAGCTTTATACACTGTTTTGTTTTCATATTGCCACTGAATATTTAAGATTATAAGCAATTTAAGGGTTTCTTGTTCAACCACAGATTTAAGCTCAGCTCCGATTTCTTAAAAAAATAGGGAAATAGGAAATGATAATGAACAGAAAGCAGGAAAGCCATGTGTCCCTGGAAGAGTCTGACAGAAGGTGAACTTCAGTGGTGAGATGATCACTATGACACCTTGCTTACATCTGCACCCGAGACACAGACTGATAAAGAATATTAATTCCAGAGTCAGAAACCAGACTGAATACTTGCAATTAAGAATTGCACACATATTTAGCTGAGTGTGCAATTGAATTACTTTATCAAAAGACAGTGCTGGGGCACCTGGGTGGCTCAGTAGGCATCTGACTCTTGGTTTCAGCTCAGGTCGTGATCTCATGGATCTTGAGATCAAGCCCCAAGTCGGGCTCTGTGCTCAGTGGGGAGTCTGCTCGACATTCTCTCCCTCTAACCCCTCCCCCACTCTCTCTCTCTCACACACATGCTCCTCTCTCTCAAATAAATGGATAAATCTTTAAAAAAAAAAAACAACTGCTATTTATCCTAAGGAAAAAGAATAAGGATGTGCATAAGTACGTAGCTATGAGGTTATTTATTGAAGCTTCGTTTATGATAATGAAAAATAGGAGGCTGTCTGTGAATGTCCAGTGATTGGAGGGGCTGAGAAGTTTGTCACACACACCCACACCCCATGTGACCAGGAAATATTGATGTGACCGGGATGATGTTGACCTCAGGTTATCAGATTGTCAGTGGCAGGAGTAAACAGAAACAAGGTAACAAAATATTATGTATAGTATAATCGTAACTAAAAACTTGCTCGTAAGTTTACAAGTGTAATTATACAGGTAAAAGACCTGGTCACTCGCATATACTCACCATCTCGGAGTTTGGGGATTATAAGTCATTTTTATTTTCTTGTTTTTACTTCTTCTGACTTTCCTATGTGAACATGAGTTATTTATTTAAAGATATACATGCAGATTTTTTTTAGGGGGGACAGAGGGAGAGGGAGAGAGAGAGAGAGAGAGACTCTTTAGCAGGCTCCACACCCAGTATGGAGCCCAATGAGGGGCTCGATCTTACGACCCTGAGGTCATGACCTGAGCCGAAACCAAGAGTCCAATGCTTAACCAACTGAGCCACCCAGGAGCCTGGACATACACACAAAATTTTAAGCAACACACCAGGGCATTTCCTACTTCTAAGGTCCTTAAATTCTTTATTCCAATGAAATTTCCATAGTGTTTTTAAGACTATTAGTAAATATTTTCCCTAAATTGGGTAAAGTCCAGCCCAATCACTTGCCATGTCTTCAGAGTGTGACCGAGACTTCTTGCTCTGAACAAACCCACCATTTGGCCTCAGCAGAGGTGCTCAGCAGATGGCCAACCTGGGGTCCCTGCTCTCAACAGAGGGGGTACTGTCGTGAGTTCAACTGGGTCTCCCAGTGCTAACCCCTGGAACTTGTGAAGGTGACCTTATGTGGAAATAGCGTTGTTGCAGATGGAATTAATAAAGATGAGTTCCTGTTGCAGTAGGACTGATGTGTTTCTAAGAAGAAGGGAGAAACATGGAGAGCACACACCCAGACAGGAGAGAGCCACATGGCGACAGGGGCGGCCAGAGATGGGAGAGATGTGGCTGCTAGCTCAAGGCGCCAGCCATCGCTAGGAGCCAGGGACACAAGAAAGGATTCTCCACTAAAAACTTTGGAGGTAGCATGGCCCTGCGGAGACCTCGATTTCTATTAACCCTACTTTCCATAATCCCCTCCTACCTACAAATCCAGGCACGGTACCAAGACGAATGCAGTTCTTACCAGACGTAGAATGTTCCCACTATTCTGGGTGGCTCGGCTTCTGTGCATCCTTACCCCCTAACTCACGGTAATGGCCCACCAGCAACACTGAATGGAGTGGCCACTTGGCATGCTTCTCCTGGGAAGCCTGCACACCCACGGCAGAAGCCACTAGGCCTTGGGGCATTGTCAGAAGCTTCAATGTCTCCCCAATAACCTGCACCGATGGCAACCAGGCTTGCTGTCCTCAGAAATTTCTGGAAGCCTGTTGCTGGGAGAAGGACAAGGAGAGGTGGTGGTGACTCCACCAGGCCCAAGCAGGAGAAGGAACTCCCCTGCATCGTCAGGGAAAGAAGATTTGATGAGGAATACCTGGAGGAGGCCAGGGTGAAGGGGACAAACAGGGCAGCCAAGCATCCAAAGACCAACGAAAGGGAAAGTCATCCCCCCCAACCCCGCCCCCAGGGGCTGATGGAGCTGGGAGGGGGGCTGGAGGGGCCCCCTGAGGACAAGCCCTCCTTCCCACAGCAGTCACCCATCCCTGGCCTGTGCCTCCGTCAGCCAGCAGGGGTGTGGGGAGACATGGTGGGCTGGGCTGGCGGCAGCCTGCAAGGGTGTGGGGAGATGCAGTGAGCTGGCGGCAGCCTGCAGGGGCCGGGCAGGGCAGAGACAGAGCAAGGGGGTAGAGCAAATGGGCAGTAGCCAGAGCAGGTGGCAATAACCTTGGAGGACTTGTCCTTAAAAAACCCAGCCTAGGGGACAAGCCGAGGAAGCCGCAGAAACCCCAGGTGACCCAAGAGCCTTCTTGTAATGCAGCCGGCCTTCCAGCAAACGTGAGTATTCAGTGTGCAGAGATAATTAACACTAGACATCAAGTGTCGGGAGAGCATGGGAGAGGGGAAGTGAGTATTCGGGAAGCACACTGAAAAGAGAGAAAGGAGCCTGACAAAGGCCTTCTACCATCACCAACACCGCCGTGGTCCCTGGCCACGGAGGACGCGGGCAGCATCGCACACGGCGCCGGGCCCTTCCCCTCCCGCATCGCTCTCTCCCGGGCTTTGGCTCGCCAGCCCAGGGGCTGCAGGATTCAGGCCTGGGCGCAATCACACGCACAAGGAAGAACCAGCCCACGGCCATTTCTGCCTCCTTCCATCTTTTTTCTTACATCTGCTTGTATTATGGCAAAATACACGTAACATACAATTGACCATCTTAACCATGTTTGAGTGCCGCGTTCTGTGGCATTGGGTACATTCACTCTGTTACGCAGAGGCCACCACCGTCTGTCTCCAGAACTTTCCATCATCCCCAGCTGTAACTCTGTGCCCATTAAACACGAGTCCCCCTCCCTCGGCCCCTGGCCCCCACCCTTCTGCTTTCGCCTCCTCCGGGAATCCCTCACTGAGTGAGCCACACGGCGTTAGTCCTTCGGTGACCGGCTTATTTCACGCAGCAGATTGCCCTCGAGGTCTGCCCACGCGGTCCCAGCAGCTGCCTCTCATTCTTTTCCATGCCTGAGTAGTAGTCCCCTGCGTGTCCACACCACCGCACCTCAATCTCTCCTGCATCTGGGAGGGACCGCGGGCACCCAGCCTGCGATCCCGGCAGCCTCTCTCAGCATTGCTGCCTCATGCACGTTGTCCCTTAGGGTCCTGTCCCCAGGCCCCCCACCCCACCCCAGGCCTGGCTGCGAAACAGCACATGATTTTCCCACTTGGCTGTCTCCTGAATCTCTAACAAGGGCATGTGGGGAATGTCCGTTTCTCGTGTCAGGGCTTTTGTTGCCAACACCCACAGGGAAGCTGACGAGGGATTGACAACAAACACAGGGCAGTTACAAACCTCCCACATTCCTACGGGAGTCACTGTCCCCAGCCGACAGCCCTGGGCTCACTTCTGAAGATGTAAGTGGGAGCCAGGTAAGTGGGCGCTCTGTCCCACCCCCGTCTCCTGGGCTCAGCCACGTACATCACACGATGAGCTGCTTGATGACCTGTTTCTCCCTCACAGGCCCGGGTCTGAAGGGACACGAAGTGGGGACGTGGACTCTGTGCTCTCTGGGACTCTCCGGGCCGTGGGGCTCATCCCGACAGGCACAGCACCCCCTTCCCCAGCAGTCACCCTCTGTCTGGGGCCCGAGGTGAGAGATGGCCTGGCCAGCCACCACGTTCCACCTCAGAGCCCCTGGATCAAAGGCCCCTCATATCCTACCCACACGACCACTGTCACTCTGCAGCCTGCTTCCCTGGGAAGTTAGTGATGGCTCCTGGTCTCGGCCCCTCCAGATCTATAGTCTACGGCTGGTCGTCTTCCAAAGCAAGCAAGGTGAGCATGAGCCTGAGCTCACGGGACGCCGGTAGCTCTTGAATTCTCCAGACACCTCACGCCTGTAGCAGAGGGCCCCCCCGGGGGAGGAGCACAGTGCTTCCAGAGGAGAGATTCGGCTCTGCTAACATCTAGCATACAGGTGGACGGTGAGACCCCGCTGGGCCAGACCATCAGGGGCCGGAGGGTCATACCACCATGAGCACGGCGGAGGCTCCTTCCCACGTGCGCTCTGCTGCAGCCCCTGGAGTGGCCCGCAGGTTATCTTAACTGAAACGCTGCTTTATAATTTCGTGACTCTTACACTGTACGTAGTTATAATAAAAGCTTTATAGTTCTCTATAACGAGATGGGAAGTGACCAGAAAAATATTTTCCCCCATGCACAGACTTGGTGTCTGTCTATTCAGGGCAAAGTACTTTAAAAAAAACCAAAAACCAAAAAACAGCTTGAGCTTAAGACATGAACACCTTATATTTATCAGGGTATAAGCAATGCCGCCGCAACAGGAGACCAAAAATAAGGCAACTTAGTTGGGAGCCTGGCCCTCTCTCCTGTGGCCCCCTGGGGGTGAGCGGGTCTTGCTTCATGGGCCCCCCACCCCCACCCCCCAGGGCCCTCCGGCTCTGCATCATCTTGCCTGTGTAGCAGAAGCTGGCTCACTTCTTGTCCACATCCCCGGCTGCAAGAACAAAGACAATCCAGGAAACCACTTTGTGTTTAAAGAGATGGCCCAGGAATTCCTCAAGGCACATCTGTGCACACCCCATCCACCCAAGTGGAGGCCTAGGACCATGCCTGACTGCAAGGGAGCCCGGGAATTGTGGTCTCTACCTGGTGGCCAGGTGGCCAGCCAAAAATCAGCAGTCCTGCTAGTAAATTTCTCTTCCTTGTGTATCTTATCATGTCTAGAAATATTAGTACAGCGATGCCCATGTAATTTATAAACACACCAATATACTTCGGGATGCAAGCTAAGCTTGTTGTAACCAATAGGAACACATGGCCAAAAAAAGACATGGACCCACAGGATCAAGGCTAAGCTTCTTAGCAAATCCTTCTTCAGGATCTGGCCCAACTTTCTCCCACTTCTCCAGGCATAGTCCCAACATGCCCAGCCATGCTCGGAAAGCTCTGGGCACTTTGCACCTCTGTGCCTTACTCCCTCAGCCTCCCTCCACCGTCCCCCTTCTCCTCACCACACACTGGCCCTTCACGCTCCAGCAGAAACATGCCACCCTCGGAGGAGGGTTTCCTCAGTGTTGGACTTCTGCTTCCGTAGCGTTCTGTGAGCCCCTGGAGGAAACCGGCCTCGGTGTGTGGAAGTGATGTCCTCCCCCCGCTAGCAGGCAGAACAAGACTCCATGCCAACCCCTGGGACCTTGGATGTGTCACCCTCCGTGGCAGTGGGCCTTTGCACGTGTGACTGAGGCTCCTGAGACGGGACCACTGTCCAGTGGGTCCTATGTGAGCACCAGGGTCCTGAGAAGCGAATGAGGGGGCAGCGGAGTCGGAGAAGGAGGTGTAAAGACGGAGGTGGAGGTCGGACTGACACTGGGAAGGGGCCATGAGCCAAGGAGTAGGGGTGGCCTCCAGGAGCGGGGAAGGCAGAGTGCCGGAGTCCAGCTCCAGCCGGGGTGGGTCTCTCGTAGGAAAGGACGGCATCGGCGAATGAGGAGACAGACACAGGGTCAGGTTGCAAGCATCTCCTCCTGACAGCCTCGGAGGAACTTTATTTATATGTTAGGATTTTTTTGTTTTTCCATACTTTCGTAACATGTGCTTATGTTTTTTCACAATTGATTGAGATAATCTTAGATCATTTTTTTGATTACAGACATAGCCTTCTTTTATTTTTCCTTTGTTTTTTTTTTTAAAGATTTTATTTATTTATTTGAGAGAGAGAGAACACATGAGGGGGGGAGGGTCAGAGGGAGAAGCAGACTCCCTGCCGAGCAGGGAGCCCGATGTGGGACTCAATCCAGGGACTCCAGGATCATGACCTGAGCCGAAGGCAGTCACTTAACCAACTGAGCCACCCAGGCGCCCTTATTTTTCCTTTGTAATGATTAATATGACCTTTATTGATTTCCGCTTATTGACTTTCGCTAAAACTAAAAAACAATACGCAAAGAGAAAGGTGCTAGACAGAGCGTGACCGTCTTGCTATTTTGTTCTATAGCGCAGGAAATATAGTGAACTGTGGAACAGCCTGAGCTGTTCCTTTCTTAGAATCTTGCCACTTCTGAGGCGCCTGGGGGGCCTCGTGGAATTAGTTTCATTATGATTGCTTAGATAGGCGTAACTAAGATGAGTAGTCACTTTATCATGAAACCCCAGAAATATTCCCACAATTATAAAGATTGCCATAAACAAAATGAAAGAGAATAGCAGGAGCCAGCTGTGGAGTCTCCTGTTTTCAGGATCGTCCCCCATACTTG